>NC_048579.1:29766315-30071731 GCF_013265735.2 Oncorhynchus mykiss
GGTAGACCAGACAGGAGAGCATTACAGTAGTCAAGCCTACTTGTAATAAAAGCATGGATGAGTCTCACCTTGGAAATGTTCCTCAGGTGGTAAAAAGCTATATAGCTCACATGGAGACTTCTCTCAGCTAGATAGATAAAGCATCGGAGAGGATTAGGGAGGACAGGGGTCAGCTGGCCAGAAAGGATTTGGGGAGGAACACACAAGGAATGAGGTCTTTGCGCTTTAGTTCCGCTACATCAGCAGGAAACCAACAGGAGGAGGCAGCAGCCTTGTGGGAGATTAGCAGGAGATTTGGAGAAGAAAAGAACAGCCCTGTGAATGGAGTTCAATTCCTTTCGGCGAGCTGCACTAAGGCACACACAAGGCTCCCTCGATCCCACCCGAAATTAGGCACGGAGAACAGAAGACCCCCATCAACAGATTAAGGAAGACGGGGGACGGGGACGGACGGGGGGGTGGCATTCCGCTACCCAGACGCTGAGAGGGTGGGATGAGAAGGAGGACAGGAGGGAATTTAGGGAGGGGAGGATAGAGGGAGGATGAGGGGAAGGAGGGTGAATGAAGGAGGTTAGGAGAAGAAGAGCAGATTATTAAGAGAGAGGAGAGAAGAGGGTAGGATAGGGGGGAGAGGTAGGGGTAGGGCCCCCATAGCCAGTGTTATTTGTACATTAGACTAACTAGACTGGCATATTCCCTACTGGAGCTGTTTCTGTGGGAACGGCTGGCATGCTGCAAATAATAATACCTGTCATAAATAATGTACCTTTTTTTACACAAGCACCACAGTAGGTGTGGACTTAGTAATTACACTCTCTATCTTTCTTTGCCCAGACAGGAATGTGATAAGGAAGACTGAACCATACCACCCTGTCATCTGTTGACAGGTTTACCCTACAGTAAGTTTGGGTCTAGGATAGAGCTGGTTCTACCTGCTGTAAACCCTCCAGATGCCCCGCTAGCCCGAGGTTAGACCAGGGGCTCGCCTGGTTCAGTATCCCAGTTTCGATGCTCCTCAGGTGGGTCAGTACTCACCCTGGTGTCAACGTTGGTGGGTCTGGGGCCGTGACTGAAGGCCTGTGCTGGGTCCTTGTGGTACACCTTCAGGCAGGAGTGATCCGTGATATTCCTGTGGGGGGGGGGAACGTCCAGAGGGAAAATGAGGAGGCCAGAATATATCACTATTGGATAGTGGTCTCCTATACCCAGACGTTGGTGTGCGCTCTGACATGGCTATGTCGTACACAGTCCACAGTCTGCTGTACTGAGCCATCCTGGTGTTGCGTTAAAAAAAGTGTCCAGTGGTGTTACAGTGAAAAGGATCCCTCAAATAAAACAATAAAGCTGCGTCTCGTCTGCTGGTCTTTGTTTTCCCGTGTCAATTATTGCTCCTGTGCCGTCTACTACTGAGGCAGCCGGCGAGGAATGAACACGTGATAACTTTTACAGCCCTGATTTAAAAAAAAAAAAGGTTAGAGCTAGTCACAAAGTACACGACACACCGCCGCAAGAACACTACAGATAGAGATGGAGCCAGAATACTTGTTTTTTTTTATTCACTTTGAGCCTTTAAAATCACAGGGGGGGGGGGTGAGGACGGCTCATAATAATGGCTGGAACGGAGCTAATGGAATGGCATCAAAAACATGGGAAACCATATTTATTTGTATTTGATACCATGCTACTGATTGCGCTCCAGACATTACCATGAGCTCATCCTCCGCAATTAAGGTGCCACCAATCTCCTGTGTTCAAAATGGAGTATAATCGCCCAGTGTGCAGTAAGCTTGTATTCTACAGAAATATAAATATATATATATATTTTTTAAATGTAAAAACAGGTCCTGTATGAACTGTCAATTCATTGCCCTGGGTATTGAACAGTAACTTATATCTATTGTTGAATTTTATGATGTACCGGGAAGTGGGCAAACTGGGTGAAGGTGATTGGTGACGTGACTGTGTGTGGGCATGACATCGAGGGCAAGAAACCCTTGTCATTGTTGTCTTATGAGTCATACCCCTCTGGAAAACTCAAAAGAACAAAGACGACTTATTGTGTTTTTAAAAGGCCAGGCTAATGACAAAGCTACATGTGCCTGTACACATGCCTGTACACACTTTCTGCACAGAGAGGAGAAGACACCACCGCTTAACACATGGGACACCACCACTTAACACACCCTGCAACTCTTCTGACGTTAAGTCTCGCACATAGAATGTGGCCAAGTTGGCTATAGCTCACTCACTCACTTTAAATCTGAGGCTCTGGAAGAAACAAGACTGTTTATAGGTTATTTTCCGATCCTTTTGTTCTGCCAACTGAGCAGCGATGAAACGTGTCAAAACAAATGAATTCGGCCCCAGCTGAACTTTCCACTTTCTTCTACCATCACATGGGTGTGAATGAGAGGAAAAAGAGGCTCGGAGACTGGTTGCGACCCAGATGGCAACCTATTTTCTATGTAGTACACTACTTTTGACCAGGGCCCATAGGCAAACCGATAAGGCTCTGGTCAAAAGTAGTGCACTATATAGGGAATAGGGCACCAATTGGGACTCGCCCACGGTGTTGTTTGGGTTTGTTTTGTTGGTGGTGGAACTAAAGGTTCTTCCACTATTGTAGGGCACCACATCCTGAGCCCTTTCATCCACACAGCTATTGAGTTGAATGGAAAGTGGGGAGGAAGAGGATCTGTCGCAGGCTGCTTGCAGCCCGGGTCACTTCCTGTGCTGGGATAGCTCATTAGACAGGAAGTACTTAAAGAAGGGAGAGAGGAAGGCTGCTGGGTAGCTCTGAGGATCTTACACGGGTGACTGAGACGACACATTGGGAAGCAACCCACAAATAACCTACTCTACAACCCAGTCTGGGAAAATAGAGACGAAACACCCACACACACATAGGTATTGGACAACAAAAAAAACACACACCCATTTACCTGACGTCGGTGAGCTCGTAGTACATGTTCCTCATGTCGTCTTTGACATAGACAGCCACACTGGGAGACTCCAGCATCTTCATGGTGAGCTGCTGGGGAAAGGCACTCACAAACAGAGCCCTGATGGTGTCTCCGCTGGTGATCTCATTGGGCATCCGGATCTGCTTAGTCTCGTCTCCGTACTGCAGGTACAGCACGCCTGGGGAGAAGACAGGGAAGGAAAGGAGGTTAATGGAGGGTTACTGAGGGGTTAATGATTGGTTGATAATGACCTGGTGGCTCTTAACCATGTAGCTACAGAGGTGTCACACCAGTGTTGTGTCAATGACTTTGTCCCAAATGGCACCCTATCCCCCTTAGGCCTATAATTATAGTGAATAGAGTGCCATTTGGGACGCACAGTGTATTTATGTACTATGGTGCTTGTCTTTCTGTACTGTGGCCCACAGTCCTGTCCTATTATGTGCAGTCCGACATATACCACAAACACTACCTTTACTGTATTTACAATGAGTACCTACAATATCTTTACTGTATTTACAATGAGTACCTACAATATCTTTACTGTATTTACAATGAGTACCTACTATATCTTTACTGTATTTACAATGAGTAACTACAATATCATTGCTGTATTTACAATGAGTAACTACAATATCTTTACTGTATTTACAATGAGTAACTACAATATCTTTACTGTATTTACAATGAGTACCTATAATATCTTTACTGTATTTACAATGAGTAACTACAATATCTTTACTGTATTTACAATGAGTAACTACAATATCTTTACTCTATTTACAATGAGTAACTATAATATATTTACTGTATTTACAATGAGTAACTACAATATATTTACTGTATTTACAATGAGTAACTACAATATCTTTACTGTATTTACAATGAGTGATGACAATAGCTTTACTGTATTTACAATGAATAACTATAATATCTTTACTATATTTACAATGAGTAACTGTAATATCTTTATTGCATTTACAATGAGAGTTTAGATAATGGTGAGAAAGTTAAAGACCCATAAAACTATAAGCATGGGTGTGTATGTGTGCATGCCGGCGGATGCATACAGTACGTGTGCTTAAGCAGTTCGTAAGTCATGTGGGTTGTAGGAGGGTGAGGTTGATGTGGGATGGAGAAGGAAGAGGGATGTGGCTGGGTGTCGTGGGTGGGAAGGGCGGCCATTAGCAAAGCATCGAACAGACAAGACACTGAACTCCTGAACTCTGGGTGCGGCTTCTGTACTGCACTCCACCAAAGCATACGAAATACATTACACGCTCACAAACAACACACCCCGTGCCCACAGACAAGAACATACATTTTCAAAAGACTGACGGCTTGAAAGACGTTATATGTCCATACAGGACAGTGCAAATAAAGAAGCCCGTGAGCTTGACTTTTGTATATTGTTTTCTAGTCGAAGCCTCGTCATCTGACGTATTATAACAGATGCGCAGCTCATAAATCACTGAAATCAGAGCTTCCTGTATGCAACAGAGTGCATACAGTACACATTGTGTGCCATTTAGGATCAGTCACTGTGTAGTGTGCTGATAGAGAGGAGCTTTTCCTAACACGGAGTGTCTCCAGAAAAGGAGCGGAGCAGTAAAATCGGCTACACGTTTCCAGAAATGTAACACAAGATCCTACAGGCTCTTTTAAAAAGAGAGGGAGGGACAAATCCAGGGCATAAAAAGTGCTGAGCCATTCTACGGCACATACATCTACGGCTCGACCAGGATGGACTTGTAACAACTTAACAAACGTCCGCTTGCCATCTAACTCGCTGCTCCTTTGTGTATTGTCAGATGAAGGACCACGCAGACCCTCCTAATACGACGTGTGTTATTCAATGACTGGTTGTGCGTCCCACACACACACAAAAAAAAGCCTCTTTTTTTTTAAAGGAGCGGGCCATTCCCAGTCCTTTTTGAGCTTGACTGACGAGATAGTAAAGTGTTAGAAAGAATAGGACGAGTCGAAGGGAAGTATTCAAACCCATGCCGACTCTGGCATACATGTGTGCCGAGGTCAGCGGCTGAAACCGCTGGACCACACAATAGTGTTCTATTTTTTATTTATTTTTTTACCAGCGCCCATAGTGACTATATAAGGAATAGGGTGTCATTTGGAACACACGCTTGGCTTCATATTCTATTATACATGCAATGGAAAATTCCCTCAAAACCAAACTTTAATTATCTCCTGAGACTTTGGATGGCTAAATTCTAGCGCAGAGTTGGATTGCAGGACTGTATGTGGCCGCTGATTGTCTGGTTTCACTCTCTAAATCAGAACCAAATGGCGTGGCTGCACAGCAAATGGTCAGGGGAGAACATACTTTGTCTACATCCCAAATAGCCCCCTGTTCCCGATACAGTGCACTACTTTTGACCAGAGACCTATGGGCCTTGGTCAAAAGTAGTGCGCTATAAAGGGAACAGGGTGACATTTGGGACGAAGTCTTGGTTTCCAGGGCTTGCTGCTAGGTTTTATGACAGTCAGATCCTATTCCAGACTCTGCTCTTATGCATCTCCAAATGGAACCCAATCACCTTCAATTACGTTCATTTCAAATGCAGCATAAATAGAGCTCTTTATTTCCCTCTCTTCCACAATATAAAACACAGTACAGCAATAAAGAAATAACAGATCTCACAAAACAACTACCACAGTACTGTAGTATAAATATTTTGTAGCACTACTACACATCAGCTATAAGTAACATAGAGAGAATAGAGAAACTCACTTGAATAGAGTCATTTCAAGATGTCCGCTACTGCAACTCCAGTCTTGTGTTAAGGAGTCTTCTGACTGAAGGCACTACTTCTACTGGCGCAGGGCTCTTAAGGAAGACCAGATGTCTCTGGGGACACGACTGTGTGTGTGTGTGTGGGGGGGAGGTTCCGGGGTGAAGTTTCCCCAAGGTACAGATTTAGGATCAGCTTCCCCTCCCCAATCCTTAACCTTAACCATTAGTGGGGAAAATGAAAAGCTGACCCGAGATCAGCAACCAGGGGGCCACCAGAGGAATGCTGGGTAATATGCCCTCTTTTCTCCACCCCCTTCATAACCCAATCTGCTGCCATAACGCGTTTGTGTGTGTGTGTGTGTGTGTGTGTGTGTGTGTGTGTGTGGGGGTGTGTGGGTGTGTGCGTGCGTGCGTGTGTGCATATCTGTGTGTGCAGTAGTATATTATTGTAGATGTTTATGTACAATGTCTGCAATTCAGCATCTCAACCTAAGCAAGAACCCACTTTTGGCACAGAGCAGCATGCTTCCTGTTGGTTAAAGGGGTGTGCTGCCCAAATGTAAACAAGTAATTTAGAGGCACTTGAAGTAAATGAAATGAGTCAACCTAAAGTCACATTAAACTAAGATGTGTGTCCTCTGCTTACATTTTCAAATAAGCTTTTTAAGAAGCCGTATCCTGTGAGGCTCAGAGGCTGATTACATGTTGAGATGATGAGAGTTGAAGCACTCTCTCTCTGTTTAGTTCATCAAAATTAAATGACTATCTCTAAGAAGAACTGCAGCATATGAATACAACTCTACACAACTGAAGGCGTTTGTCATATTGATGCAAATGAAGTGCCCTTTGCGTTGTTAACAAACCCCATTTCTAATCCTGCCAATAACAGTGTGTGCGTCTGTGTGTGTGTCTGTGTGTGTGTCTGTGTGTGTTAAACAGCATGGCATATTGTTGGAGGATTCTGTAATCTCACTATGCTAAGGAAATTAATTCTAATTAAGGCTAGGAGCAAGCAGGCGAAGCAAAGGGCGAGGAGGAGTGTGGGGGGGGGGGGTGAAGTGTGTTTGTGTGTGTATGTGAGTGTTTGTATGTGTGTTTTTAAGAAGAAGCTAGCAGTCCTTGGTCTATGTGTGGTTAATAGCCTCATAATCACAGTGTGGTCATGTTGCGGTCGCCTACCTAGCGAGCGGTCCCTGGTCTGGTTGGTGGAGCGCACTACGGGCAGGCTGGCACGGGAGCGGCTGCCTCTGGTGAAGGCAGAGGGGGCATCAGCCTCTGACATGGTGTCCAGAGACTCCAGAGAGGCCAGGGAGAGGTGCTCAGGCTGCTCCCCTACAATGGAGCTGCTGGGGCCGTGCGCAGGGCTTCTGCTCTGGGGGGGAGAAGAGGAGAAAGAGGGTAAATTAGAGGGGTACACAGGAACAGGGTTGGAAAAACTCTGGTAACTTTGAAAGTTTACCGGAATATTGCAACCCTACATAGGAAACGAACACAAACGGAAACACAATTATTGTAGGACAATTTTGTCCATCAAAACCAGCCCAACACTGTGCTGCAAGCACCCTTCTTCAACCAACAAAGCCATCTGAACCACACGATAGTGTTAATGCTTTTTTCTAAAGCTGCATTATGCAGAAATCACTCCGCCAATTCCCTGGTTGCTAAAATTCTAATAGTTTGCCTAATTTCAATTTATGTGTCAAAACAAGCATGTATATCATTCCATCTAAACTGTACCGTCTAAACCACTGTATTTTGAGGTGTCTGAAGATGGTGTACAAAACTGAAAGTAAAAGAACGGGAAGCATAGAAATAGTGCACTTAGAACAGATATGCCGCTTCTTAGACTTGCTCTCAATGAGAATGATAGATCTATAACTAACATTTCTAGGTGAATTTGGTCAGGTCGCCCAAAAAGTTACATATTGCAGCTTTAAGAGAAAGATAAGCTTTTTAACTACAATGTTAACACAGTGAAAACCCCAGTGTCATTTTTGGACTCCCAGCCATGCATTCCAGTCTATTTGGGTGGAATTTGTTTGCATCAATGCAGATAGCAGACACACAGACGGACACCACCTGCTATATTTCACACAAGCACACACACTATGATTTTCGCAGTTGCAAAACTGGATATCCCCCCCCCCCCCTCCCCCCTTGACTAATGTGGACAGTGTTTTTGGCAGGAGAACACAGATCAGGTGAGGGGAGGTGGAGAGGGCAGGAGAGCATACGCACACGCACACACACACACGTGTTAGTTGGGATGCAGACAGAGCCACATGCCGAGGCATGATGCAGATAAGACACTCCCTGTTGTATTTTCACACTATGATTTTCCATGTTGCAGCTGCTTAAAAAAAAACAAGACAAGCGGTCCCTAAGCCTTATCATGCATGTTTCTCTCTTGCCAAGCCTCACACAACTTTAGTGAAGGGTTAATACCCACACTACCATGTTTTTTTGCTTATGGTGCAGGTAGTTACAGGCCCAAAATCGACATTGTAGAAAAAAAACACAAATAACTCCAGCGCGCGCCATTTTTCTTTCCGGTCAGAGATCTTTTTCAAGCTTCGAACAACAACCGAGGGGAAAGGGTGTAGTGAGGGTGATTAAAGTCACCAATGAGTCCACCAGGCAGGCAGTCCTGTGGGCCTGGCAGAGTAATAGAGAATGTGGAGCTCATTGAGGATCTTGGTAGTGTTGTAGGGTGTGCCAGGCTGACAGTGTGAATAACATGGAGAGGAGAGTACACAGAGAGCCCTTTATCAAGCTAATGGCTCCACGGACACAGCCAGGTTAACAACACAGTCATTGCGCACACGCATAAACACTCACACAAAGCACTCTGAAAGGTGATGGTGAGTGTGGGGAGAGGGGAGAGGGGGGAAGGGGAAGCGGTGGGGCAGTAATTTGCATGTGCTGGATACCCCCCCCCTGGCCCTTTGACTTATGTGGACAGTGTTTTTGGCAGGAGTACACAGATCAGGTGAGGGGAGGTGGAGAGGGCAGGAGAGGTCAACACACACACACACACGCAGGCCAGTTGTGATGCAGACAGAGCCACACGCCAAGTCATGATGCAGATAAGATAAAAGGCAGACTAACTGTGTGGGGCAATTGGATTTTCAGCAAGTACCTCTGAATGTCAAGCTCAGAATGGAGAGAAGACAACATGCCCTGTAATGACTGATGAGAGAGAGAGAGAGAGAGAGAGAGAGAGAGAGAGAGAGAGAGAGAGAGAGAGAGAGAGAGAGAGAGAGAGAGAGAGAGAGGAAGGAAGAAGCAGGGAAGTGGGGAAGGGGAGAGATCGAGGAGAGGCAGATGGTCATCCAACATATCAAGAAACACAGCAATGTGAACAGAACAGAAAAGGTCACAATCGGAAATGCTCCTGTGTGTCCAATACGTGTGAGATCATCTCGTTTTGTAGCGAGATGATAGCGTACTGTGCAGTATCTGCTCTCCAGCAGCTCCAACATAACAACCGCCTAATCCCTGGCTTTAAATAGTTGTATGATTGTTTTGAATAGTCATCACTCTTCTCACCAGCGCCCTCGTTATTATCCAGACTAGCTCTGTGCTGAGTCACCGTATGATATTGTTGACTTGATAAGACGTGTAACCTTTGGTGTCACCACCACAGGCGGGACCTGTCACCTGACACAGCAGCAGCATCCTCTGTCCATATCTGGTCAAAGGGTAGTGCACTACATAGGGAATAGGGTGTAATTTGGTACGCTGACTGAGCGCTGGGAACACCAACTCCATTAGAATACGCTTACTCCATCTATATTGAGTAGATAGTTAAGGTCCTTTATATGCAGGGCCCAGGATGAGTCACGTGGAGGGTCAGGTTCAGTTGACGTGTCATCCGAAACCATGATGCATGCTCGGTAAGTTGAACCGAATTGTAATTATTTATGAGTGAAATGTCATTATTTATGAGTTTACCCAATTATGTTGAGGTAGATACAGTACCAGGCTGCTACTCTGAAAACCAGGCAGTGATATACAGTATACAGTACATGTGACACGTGGTAGAATACTTACTGAGGCTGAGCAGAACGGAGCGAGATGCTTGAGCCAATCAAGGCTCTTCAGTGGGATTGTATTATGTGGATAAAATGGAAGATAGACCTACCAACTCTCTGGGGATAGTGGTGAAGGAGTTTACACACAACACCAAATGATAAGGTGTCCATCGGATGAGCTTAGCAGGTTATTTCCTCCCCCGCACACACAGACACACAGACACACAGACACACACACACCCTCTCTCTGGCAGGTGCTCTACTTGGCACCCCTCTATCACAGAAAAGCCACTTCCTGTTCCCGCTGAAACCACTTCCTGTCATGGCTACAGATAGTGAAAACCACGGTTTAACCTATGATTACAACCGCCTACCTGCTGTTAGACACATCGACCCGGTCACGGCTGGGAGGAGAGACCAAAATTCCACATAATAACACTGTGTGGCTTAGTTAGCTATGACAGTCAAGGGTAACCACAGTGCACTTACTATTTTAACACTGAGTATCATATCATATGTAGATCATTTACTGCAGAACAGACATGAAACATGTAAAAACACATGGCACTGAGAAGTGAGCCAGTGTCACACAGACATAAATACAATTCTCACTTGTAAAGATATGTAGAATGTATGTTTTTTATATAAGACAATTATTGAAGTACTTCAATGTTGATGATTTTGTCAGGGGTTCTCAAAGAGGTACTGCAGGGGGTCCGTGGACAGATCTCCCCCAAAAATGTTTTACATTTCATTTTTTTATGAACATTACTAACAACAGATCAAACTAATTTTGGCCAAGGGATCCGTGGAATAAGTTTAGAGGGTGGAATATAATACAATGTAATATTATTCATCAAAAATGTATGTTCTTAACCCTGGGAAACATGGGCCTGGGAGGCTCACAGGGATATTGGTATCCACAGTATCAATTTCAACTCAATACTTTACAAATTTGTTTTTTTTTCCAAATCTTTACATAAATGCACTGTAATTCAAGTTTTAAAACTGCACAGTTTTCTCTCTGAGAAATGTTCCTTCCCAGAGCCCGAGAGTTGGTTCGTCCGGCCACGCACTTCCGAAGTCAGAGTAAAACTCCTTTTATGCTATTTTTATCTCACTTGAGTTGTGTTCTGATAGATTTTCTATCACAAAAGGGGTCCACGGCCCCAAAAAGTTAGAAAATCTATGGATCATGTAGCCTGACTACTCACACTAAATTCTTCCCCTGCTCTGTCTTTCGATAAATACTTTAGTCTGAGACTGCCATCATGGAAGTCATTTGTGGTGACGAGGGGCGATGTACAAAACAAAATCATCAGCGACTGGAACGTCTCTAACCAATCAGACTCTCAAAGTCAATGACACATTTTCAAACCGCCCCTTTTCCCACGTGTTCTCACTCTGGCCCAAGCCATCGGTTTCTGGACCAATCGGATGGCCCCGAATGTGTTCACCTTCGGTGAAGGGTCGGGAATGGACTCAGATCCAGACTCATTGCGGAAAAGAAGCTAACGTCCACGGGCGTGGCGTAGCGTTTGGCCAGGCAAATGATTATGACCTTTGGGAAGAAATTAATCAAACACATTCAGTCTGAATAGCATTACAATATCAAGGTAATTTAATTTAATTATGATATTATTCCGTGAGAACATGTTCTGTTCTCACCTGACTTCAAAGTCTATACAGAAGAATGAATCACGAGGTATATAAAAAAAAAAATGCTTGGGCGTGCCTTTGAGTTGCAGTTTCTCCATTGTTCCCGTTTTATTTCCAAAATGGTTTCCCGAGGCAGGGTCCATTGGGCTTTGCTGCACAAAGGTGTTTGATGTCTGATGCGTTGTTATACTGAATGACATTGAATACATTCCTTTTTTTAATAAATGTCTTTATTACTCTAGCGCCGTCAAGTGTAAGCATTGGTTTAGCTGCTATACATTCGTTTTACTGGCTCTTTACTGATTTAGCTAAATTGAGATTTTTTTATAGTAGCATTTTACTTTGTGTGTGTGTGCGTGTGTGTGTGGATGGGTGGGCGGGTGGGTGTGTGTGTGTGTGCACTCTGACTCTTTGTTCTTTGTTCCAGGAAAGCTGACCTGTATCCAGGACATCCTACTACTGTCATTCACGGAACAACGGTTCGACGTGCTGCCATCAAAGGTAAAAGTCAGGTCTGTGTTGCGCGTGTGCACAGTGCCAGTGGTGGGTATACTGCATCTACTGCTTTTCAAAAGTGTCAAACCAGGAACATTTTGGTTAATAAAGCCGAAGAACATTTTCTGGATTCACAAACGATCAGATATTCGACACAAAAAAAAAAGTATGAATGAAAAGCCAAGATAAAACACAAAATTCCATAAGATTGTCTAAACATCTGGCCCTGACACATACGTTAAAGGAAAAACCCACTCAAAAATGACCTTTTGGACGTTTTTTCGTCAGTCCACTATTGATACAGTCCCAAAATGTTTTGCATGTCAGCAGTCAAGTTTTCAAGATATTGGACTTTCAAGAAGCAAAGTGTCACCTGCCACATCATCACGATGATGCCTTTTGCTTTAAGATTGTGTGTCTTGGATTCAGACAGACGAGCAGATGTACAGTGCAGTGCCAAGACGTGGTGATTCAATTGAGTTATGATAAAAATAATCACTGCTTCTATCAAAGACTTGCTGTGGCAGCCAATTCATGGAGAATATAGTCATGCCTGCCAGGGGGCTGGACTGATTTCTGCGAAACAGAATCAACTTCACAAGTAACGTTTTCTAGTATTTGTTTAAGAGCGCTTAAAGCACCAGGTGGTGTAGAGAATGACAGAAATAGGATCTATGGCAATGTCCAAAATCTGGCGTGCCTACTACTGACTTAAACTGCATACCGTGTACTAATCATACTACATACTATTTAGAACATACCGTTTAGTAAAAACAATAATGCATTAAGCAACACGTACCAGCATACTAAGCTGAGAATTACTGAAAATGTGTCATCTAATGGGCAATTGCGTTGATTCCCGCCATTGGTTCCATTGGGTACAGAGCGTCCCCTCAGCTGATTATCAGCTGTTGTCAAACACCAAGTCACGACTCTCTTTCTCAATAGTGTACGGCAAATTCTACTGGATGAAAAGTCGAAATTAGTCAAACACCCTGGCATTTAAAGCCTATTACATTTTAGAAATGGCACATTCTGTAAAACATTGTTTTTTTTCCTTTCGCATAACCAAAATGTCAAGGAATTATACTCTATTCGTTATTTATGAGTTGAATTAGAAACAAAGACATGACTAGTTAATATCTAGGTCTATTTTGGTGTATCACCCTCACTCTCACACACACACACACACACACACACACTTTTTGCTTACCAAACTTCTCCTCTTTCAGACATTAAAGTGTGTGCAAAAGCTCATCAAGTTTAGGCCCCACACTGGTGATGTCAGCAAGCCTTTTCACTTAAAGCAGAAATCCACTGGTTGTGGGCAGTCCCTATGTCTTTGAACGAAAACAAGGAGGCTGGTCGTACGATGCTCTGGGCTGACATTCTGGGCAAGGTGTGCCTTTTCACTAAATCCCGCCCACTCAAATTACATTGGTAGAGAGAGAGGAAATGGGAATTAACTTTCTACAGCCGCTAATGATAAACACAGCAGACGTAGCCGTCAAGCCACGAAGTTAACAGGCTAACTTGGTTATAAAGGCAACCCAGCAATGCCAACACTGATCTGAACAGGAGAACCTTGGCCATTTCTTTGTCCCTCTTAAGAAAAATTACAGTGATATGAAATAATTAAAGATTGCTTGCGTCCCTGAGCTGAGAGCATGTTTATTTTCTGAAGCAGAAGTCTCACAGGGAGGCGGGTGAGTGATAACAGCAACACAGAAGCCAGGCACCGAGAGGCAAATGCAGCAAGTTACAGATGTAGGATCTTAATTTGATCACTCTTTTGTTGCTAAGAATTTTCTTGCACAGCAGAAGTTGCAGACTTGTAGTGTATTTGAGTTTTAAAAAGGCTTCTAAAGTTTGCCCTTTCCACTTTGAAATTTCAGACTTGATTTGCCCTAACGAAAAACGTATCAACCTCTTCAAAAATGTCCATTAATTATAATTTCCTGTTGCTGCAGGATTATTTTCCTGCTGTAGCAAACTGGCTCAAATTAAGATCCTACATCTGTAGCTTGAACCTTGTACAACACGAAGAGACACAGTCCTTTAATAACTATACATCTATGTGTTAACCCTGTCCAATCTGAGCCACTCTGTTATCTGTACGTCTACATGGTCCATGCAGCTACAACAGGGCAGACGTTCAGCTAGACATGGTAAACCCAAAAAGTTTAGCTGAATATGTGACCTGACCAGGAAGAATGCAATACCATTTAGACACTGTATGGCTCACAACCAAACACACCATGGCAAACACACCATGGCAAACACACCACTCACTACTCTAAAGACAGTGGTCTGAATTCCCTGATCATCTCAGAGATGGCTCCATTTGGGTACAGTGCAGCTCAGGTTGCGTACCAAATGCTACTTCCTATATAGTGCAATACTTTTGGCCAGAGCACCATGGGGAATAGGGTGCCATTTGGGACGTTGACCCAGTGTTAATAACATTATACACCAGAATCCCCTTGTCATCCCTTTCCATTCATTACGGCTGTGTCCTCCTCCCTACGACATTCCACCTTTAATCCCACTACGTCCAAATCCTCAGATGACCTCCCCTAGACAGAGTGCCTGCCTGGCCTGGACAGGGCTGGCTAATTGGTTCGTTAAAAGGGGTCGAACTTCACAGTATCAACAATCAAAGCCAATCACGCGTTCTATAGAGAAATCCCGCTACGTGGTGTTCAGGCGGTTTGCACTGTGGCTGCACATGACAGCATGCCAAATTCCTCGGCTATTCCTTTCTTGTAGTCCAAGCTGACAGAGCAGATGAAATATAAAATTCCTCACCCTTACATGTCTGTCAGTAAATACGTTTTCATGGCAAAATGACAGAAGTAGGAGTTGTAGTCCAACAGGATAGAGCACATACAGTAGAAGCATTCAGAGGTTGAGTAGCTACTTTGTTTACTATGTATGTCCCTCTATCCTTCTGCAGTCATAAGATCTAGAGTCCAGAGATAGTGGCTACCTTCACAATGGGTTAGCTGTGTGAACGTACCTCCAATCAGAGATGGTGGCTACATTCACAATGGGTTTGCTGTGTGAACATCCCTCCAATCAGAGGTTAGACTGTGTCCCAAATGATACCCTATTCCCTATAAGTGGGCCCTGGTCAAAAGTAGTGCACTTTACATGGGACAGGGTGCCATGTGAGATGCACTCTTAGTCCATATGAGACCACATGACAATAACAGGTCCATTGACCTTCCCAGATCTATGTTGATCTCTTTCTGCAACTTTGACATTTGAACAACTGATTTGGCCCAGCCATTCGATTACATTCACTCAGGCAGACCTAAAACAGACACACACATTGACCTCTGTGTGCATGCACTGAGAGAGCCTATTAAAAAAAACATATTAGCCCGAGCAAACAAACATAGTAGGTTTGGAGACAACGCACTCCTACGAGAGATACAAATGGAACGTTAGAAATGTCCAGGATGTTGACATTCTGAAAGTTTACATGCCCTATGTGGCAATCCATCCACTGTCCCTCATAGGTTACTATTCAAGCAGTCAACTTACGACAAATACTGAATCCCTACTATCTCAATAGCAACCTATGCATTAGAGGCATACGTGCTCAAACACCATAGCTACAATCCTGATTATACGCATGAGAGCTTAAATGTAACTCCCAGTTAGAAGACATTGAATAGAATTATATAGAATCGATTATATTTACAGTAATTAACAGCACAGTGAATATCACCCTCATTCAGAGCTTTCCAAATCCTAGTCTAGTGGAAACTCCCCTGGTCTGGTCTGAACTGAACACACTTCCTGCTCTGTTATTCTAGACCCACTGTTCTGTTGTCATCTGGATGGATGGTGGTGACTCCCCTTCGGCAGCCAAGGCAACCCAGGACCAACTCACATGGAAGTCCTATCACCACCATGGTGTCAGGGGAGAGCAGCCAAGGGAAGTGTATGTGGAGAGCCAGGACATACAGTGGATCACACACACACACACACACACACACACACACACACACACACACACACACACACACACACACACACACACACACACACACACACACACACACACACACACACACACACACACACATTACTCAAAATCAACACCCATCTGTAAAAACGTCTGACTTATGCAACAAAGAAAGATGTATATTTGTGCACTGAGAAGAGATCTATCTCTGAGCAGTAATGGATTTACAAGTTTGGCTGTGTGTTTCAGCGAAAATGAACAGCCCCGGAAAAAGTTCCCTTTGATCTCTATAGCCTCCCGTCTCATAGAAACAGGTCTTGAGGGAAGGAAGAAGACAGAAAAATGACATCGGTCTCCAGAACAGATAAGACCTCAGCCTGGTCGGCCTGGCTAACCCTCAGGGTCCCTGTCACTGGTAATACTGACAACTTAATCAGTCTCTCTCAGAAACAGACTGGAGCAGTTCCAGCAAATGACAGATGGTCCTTTAACCCAGTGGGCCGGTATAAAAGTGGTGTATAATTATCATTATTTGGCCAATAGTCGTGGCCTTGAGGGGGAAAAAAAAGGGCCAGTGTTTGGAAAATCCCAGGCCGATTTCTGGTCCCAGTCCCCCCCTGGTCACTCCTCGGGCAGGATGAGACAGAGACCCTAACCACAACTACGGTATAAACCGAATACTGGGGTATCTGGAAATAGCCAAGGGATGGTTTTTCAATACTGTCAATACCGTTGGAACAATGTAATGAATTTTCAATACATTTGTATATTTGCATATCTAAATAAATACCTGCAGTTGACTTGCAATATGTCAGGAGATAGAGCAGATCGCGCTCTTCATTTCAACTGTCACATTATTTTACATTATGAAGCTTACTATAGTTCCCCAGAACAGTTGAGCCAGTCACATGTTTGTTTGTAAATAGCACAACGGGAGAAAGCGGGAGCAGGTGAGTCCAGATTTGAATTGACAGGGGGTCGCGTTTAATATGGAAAGTCCAACGTGCAACTATAGTTTTCCTTCACAGAAAATATGTTAGTAGATTTATTTTCATCCAATGACAACAGAAGTACAATGCTATTTGGCTGCGAGCCACACAAGTAAATACGCTTAAAATCAAGGTATTCTTTTGCAAAAACGATGCATGGCCATCACATTTCTAATGTTTATCGTAGAAAGGATATAGCCAGCTACATTTCCTAATGTTTTGCTTAAAGTTGACCTTGCATTTTACAGGAGAAAAGTAGGCAGGCTACACTGAGAAAAGTACTGGAGAAAAGTAGCTACACATCAGTCAGAGCGCTGTCTGTTGATAGAATGCCTGTTCGTGAATTCTCATTCGAGTTTAGAAGTGCAACTGAAACACGAAATTTGTCTGATGCCGAGCAGAAAATACAATAAGAAGCATTTTAGATCTGTATTTTGATTTTTTTCCCTGTGTGAAAAATTAAGAATTCTGCATGAATGCGACCCCTAAGTTTAACTTGCTAGTTATGGCTGAATGACGGGGCATCATTTGTGTTAGCTTTCTGCCATGTTTGAGAAGTCAAAGCCTTTTGGATGAGTTATCGGTACAGCTGCCACTGCTATCTTTTGATTTCCTTGCGTTTTTTTCTCCTCTCCGTTCTCGGCCCCGTCTGCTCTTCCCCAATCTTCTCCGAGCAGAGCAGGTAGGCCCGTTGCCCTAGCGACTCCAGACTCCACACAGACACAGCTTGTACACGTGCTGCTCCGGAGCCAGTACTGTTCTTCCTTCAGACAAGCATTTGTCAAAACTTTGTTCATTTGCACATCTCTCGTTCACATTTGCTTGTAAATGTCCAAACTCACCAAAAATGACATACGGTACCTCCTACATATACAGTGGGGCAAAAAAGTATTTAGTCAGCCACCATTTGTGCAAGTTCTCCCACTTAAAAAGATGAGAGAGGCCTGTAATTTTCATCATAGGTACACTTCAACTATGACAGACAAAATGAGGGAAAAATATCCAGAAAATCATCATCATCATCAAAAACATTGTAGGATTTTTTATGAAATTATTTGCAAATTATGGTGGAAAATAAGTATTTGGTCACCTACAAACAAGCAAGATTTCTGGCTCTCACAGACCTGTAACTTCTTCTTTAAGAGGCTTTTTTTAAAAAAAATTTATTTTACCTTTATTTAACCAGGTAGGCAAGTTGAGAACAAGTTCTCATTTACAATTGCGACCTGGCCAAGATAAAGCAAAGCAGTTCGACAGATACAACAACACAGAGTTACACATGGAGTAAAACAAACATACAGTCAATAATAAAGTATAAACAAGTCTATATACAGTGTGAGCAAATGAGGTGAGAAGGGAGGTAAAGACAAAAAAGGCCTTGGTGGCAAGGTAAATACAATATAGCAAGTAAAACACTGGAATGGTAGTTTTGCAATGGAAGAAAGTGCAAAGTAGAAATAAAAATAATGGGGTGCAAAGGAGCAAAATAAATAAATAAATTAAATACAGTTGGGAAAGAGGTAGTTGATAGGGCTAAATTATAGGTGGGCTATGTACAGGTGCAGTAATCTGTGAGCTCCTCTGTCCTCTATCCCTCCTCTGTCCTCCACTCGTTACCTGTATTAATGACACCTGTTTGAACTTGTTATCCGTATAAAAAACACCTGTCCACAACCTCAAACAGTCACACTCCAAACTCCACTATGACCAAGACCAAAGAGCTGTCAAAGGACACCAGAAACAAAATTGTAGACCTGCACCAGGCTGGGAAGACTGAATCTGCAATAGGTAAGCAGCTTGGTTTGAAGAAATCAACTGTGGGAGCAATTATTAGGAAATGGAAGACATACAAGACCACTGATGATCTCCCTCGATCTGGGGCTCCATGCAAGATCTCAGCCCGTGGGTTCAAAATGATCACAAGAACGGTGAGCAAAAATCCCAGAACCACATGGGGGGACCTAGTGAATGACCTGCAGAGAGCTGGGACCAAAGTAACAAAGCCTACCATCAGTAACACACTACGCTGCCAGGGACTCAAATCCTGCAGTGCCAGACGTGTCCCCCTGCTTAAGCCAGTACATGTCCAGGCCCGTCTGAAGTCTGCTAGAGAGCATTTGGATGATCCAGAAGAAGATTGGGAGAATGTCATATGGTCAGATGAAACCAAAATATAACTTTTTGGTAAAAACTCAACTTGTCGTGTTTGGAGGACAAAGAATGCTGAGTCGCATCCAAAGAACACCATACCTACTGTGAAGCATGGGGGTGGAAACATGATGCTTTGGGGCTGTTTTTCTGCAAAAGGACCAGGACGACTGATCCGTGTAAAGGAAAGAATGAATGGGGCCATGTATCGTGAGATTTTGAGTGAAAACCTCCTTCCATCAGCAAGGGCATTGAAGATGAAACGTGGCTGGGTCTTTCAGCATGACAATGATCCTAAGCACACCGCCCGGGCAACGAAGGAGTCGCTTCGTAAGAGTGGCCTAGCCAGTCTCCAGATCTCAACCCCATAGAAAATCTTTGGAGGGAGATGAAAGTCCGTGTTGCCCAGCAACAGCCCCAAAACATCACTGCTCTAGAGGAGATCTGCATGGAGGAATGGGCCAAAATACCAACAACAGTGTGTGAAAACCTTGTGAAGACTTACAGAAAATGTTTGACCTCTGTCATTGCCAACAAAGGGTATATAACAAAGTATTGAGAAACTTTTGTTATTGACCAAATACTTATTTTCCACCATAATTTGCAAATAAATTCTTTAAAAATCCTACAATGTGATTTTCTGGATTTTTTTTCTCATTTTGTCTGTCATAGTTGAAGTGTACCTATGATGAAAATTACAGGCCTCTCTCATCTTTTTAAGTGGGAGAACTTGCACAATTAGTGGCTGACTAAATACTTTTTTGCCCCACTGTATATGTATAACTTTATGAGCTGGATTGCCTGTCTTTGCAATTTGTTTATTTTCATTTGTGCTCGTTAGCATATTTAGCTAGCAGCCTCCACAGAAATGTGCTATTACTGTACTTGTGCTAATTTTGTTAGCATTCTGGTAATAGAAGGCCAATGGGTTTAATGCATTTTTTTTGGTGCCCCCTTATGTACTAAACCGGTAATAGCATAAATCCTGGGATGAGAGAAGGACGGTATGAGGAAATGAAAATCTGGATGCAGCCCAACCCCAATTCCCCATAGTTTTACTACTAAATTGCTAGCATTTACCTAAATAGCAAGTTCATTTCCATTATGTTGCACAGTATTTAAGTTACACGAGAACAGAAATGTCTGAAAGGCTGGAGAAAGGTTGGAAATAATACGAGGTCGTTAGTCAGGGGATACGGTGCACGCTGCAGGGTCATTTAACTGCTACTGTTATTTACTGCTGCTTGCAACTGTCGTGCAACTTGGGGGTTATGCAAGCCAGAGTTTTACAGGTTCTTTGCAGATCATTTACTCATTACTGTACTTTCCATGCACCCACACCAGACACTTGCATGCACACACACACACCAAGTATTTGCTGACAGCGCTCTGGCATCACGTCCTGTCCAGACTTGCTCCTTAATGTCATAACATTAACACAACATGATCCCTGCTGACGTTTCCGGCTTTCCCGTAATAACTGCTCTGCTAGTTTTCATTGGGGATCCACACCCGCACGCGCACACACACACACCCGCACGCACGCGCACACACACACACCCGCACCCGCGCACACACACACACACACACACACTCTCAGTCCTGTCATCCTCAACTGAACTTCTCCAGTCTCCAGAAAGTGTGTCCTGGCCAGTGTAACCATAAGCCTCTCTGGGTTCACTGATGAATCGGAAGATGGGAATATGGCTTGGAGCCTGTAGTCAGAAGTTCTCAGAACAAAGAAAGCCTTATCAAGCACACGCCCACAGCGCTGCTTGTTCTTTCAGGTCAAACACACACACACATGTGCAGACACACATGCAGGCAAACACAAACCCAGACAGACACACACACAAATCACACGCGGGCACATAAGCACACACACCAGGGTTGTGGGTTCGTTGCATGGACAACGTAATCCAATATGTATGGACTGTAATTTCCATATTACTGTATCTTTAGGCCTATACATTAAAATACAGCAGACTGAAGACAGGGGAAAAGGTGATGAGAAATGTGAGATATTAGCTTGGTTACATAGCTAAGCAATATCTGATTAAATACACATTTGTTGGCCGTGCCTAATATGAAAAGTCGTCTTAGCATCACATCTCCCACATTCTCTCATAATTCATTTAACGCCTAGTCTGAGAATAAATCACCAGGTATGCGTCCCAAATGGCACCCTTTTCCCTATATAGTGCACTACATTTGACTAGAGAGTGCCATTTGAGACAGAGCCTAGTTGTAGTTTCTTCAGAGTAAGGAAACATTGCAGGTGCCTGATCCCCATTATGAAGGTGTTATTTAAATTTCCGTGGTTGCCATGGCGCTGTGAGGACACCTAGGCAGAGAGCTCTGTAGATATTGTACACATTTTTGCTATTTGTAAGTGTTAAAAAATATTATTCTGGTGTTTTTGAGCAACGGATTTGCAGATTGACTGACAGGTCAACTCTTTTTTGGCTTGGCTAACTAGCTGGAAAAAATCTGGACTAGAGGTCGACCAATTAATCGTAATGGCCGATTAATTAGGGCCGATTTCAAGTTTTCATTACAATCGGGGGGGTGTACACCTTTAGTTAACTAGGCAAGTCAGTTAAGAACACATTCTTATTTTCAATGATGACTTTGGAACAGTGGGTTAACTGCCTTGTTCAGGGGCAGAACGACAGATCTTTACCTTGTCAGCTCCAGGATTCAATCTTGCAACCTTACAGTTAACTAGTCCAACGCACTAACCACCTGCCTCTCATTGCACTCCATGAGGAGCCTGCCTGTTACGCGAATGCAGTAGAAGCCAAGGTATAAAAAACGATCAATCAATCAATCATAATCACTAGTTAAGTACACATGGTTGTTGATATTACTAGTTTATCTAGCGTGTCCTGCGTTGCATATAATCGATGGGGATGATTCAACAAAAGCGCATTTGCGAAAAAAGCACAATCGTTGGACGACTGTACCTAACCATAAACACCAATGCTTTCTTAAAATCAATACACAGAAGTATATATTTATAAACCTGCATATTTAGCTAAAAGAAATCCAGGTTAGCAGGTAATATTAACCAGGTGAAATTGTGTCACTTCTCTTGCGTTCATTGCATGCAGAGTCAGGGTATATGCAACAGTTTGGGCAGCCTGGCTCATTGCGAACTAATTTGCCAGAATTTGACGTAATTATGACATAACATTGAAGGTTGTACAATGTAACAGGAATATTTAGACTTAGGGATGCCACCCATTAGATAAAATACCGAACGGTTCCGTATTTCACTGAAAAAATAAACGTTTTGTTTTCGAAATGATAGTTTCCGGATTCGACCATAATAATTGTCATTATTACAAATAAATAAAAAGAATTGGCTGATTAATCGGCATCTGCTTTTTTTGGTCCTCCAATAATCTGTATCGGCTTTGAAAAATCATAATCGGTCGACCTCTAACCTGGACACAGTACCAGCTTTTTTCTTTCACCTGGCTGCCAGTTCCTGACCTTTTGAGAACATAATTTGAGGAGTCGCCTGAAGCTTGAGAGTAAGGGTGATACAGCAGTACCGAGGCAGAGGTCTCATATTGAGGACGACTGGCTACAATTCTGAACTTTGTCAGGTGAGCTTTTTGGCCCCCAGAGTTGCTGAGGCATCACCCAAGTGGGTGTTACACCGAGTGGAAGAGGAGAAATCCAGTGGCTATACGACTTGCCCTCTACAAGATCATCAGCAGACTGCATCACCATCATCTACCATCCTCTGACCAGCTCCCTCCGCTTAAGCCATGAAACAGCCAGGAAAATAACCTCTCACTCAATATCGACAAAACAATAGGAGCTGATCGTGGACTTCAGGAAACAGCAGAGGGAGCACGCCCCTGTCCACATCGCCGGGACCGCAGTGGAGCAGGTGGAAAGCTTCAAGTTCCTCGGCATACACATCACTGATGATCTGAAATGGTCCACCAACACAGACAGTGTCGCGAAGAAGGCGCAACAGCGCAACCTCAGGAGGCTGAAGAAATGTGTCTTGTCACCTAAAACACTCACACACGTTTACAGATGCACAATCAAGAGCATCCTGTCAGGCTGTATCACCGCCTGGTACGGCAACTGCACCACCCTCAACCGCAAGGCACTCCAGAGGGGTAGTGCAGTCTGCACAACGCTTCACCAAGGGGCAAACTACCTGCCCTCCAGTACACCTACAGCACCCGATGTCACATGAAGGCCAAAAAGATGAACAAGGACAACAACCACCCGAGCAACTGCCTGTTCACCCCGCTATCATGCAGAAGGCGAGGTCATTACAGGTGCATCAAAGCTGGGACCGAGAGACTGAAAAACAGCTTCTATCTCAAGGCCATCAGACTGTTAAACAGCCATCACTAGGCAGCTTCCACCCAGTTTACGTAACTCTGCACCTTACAGGCTGCTGCCCCATATACATAGACTTGAAATCACTGACCACTTTAATAATGGAACACTAGTCATTTTAATACTGTTTACATATTTTTGCTTTACTCATCTCATATGTATATTCTGTATTCTATTCTACTGTATTTTAGTCTATTGCTCATCCTAATATTTATTATTTTACTTTTAGGTTGTGTGTATTGTTGTGAATTGTTAGATATTACTGCACTGTTAGAAACACAAGCATTTCGCTACACCCGAAATAAGATCTGCTACATTTGTATGCGACAAATCAAATTTGACTCGAACTGACCCTAACCATCTTAAGAGGATGCAGCATTCAAATACCTGTCATGATACTGCATCTTGAAGCACCGTGAGATTCTATGAAAAGTGCAATAGAAGTTTAATAAATTATTATTATTATTATTATTTTATTATTATGTGTCTTATTAATGCTCACTGGGAACCACACGTACCCCTTAACTCTACCCACACCAAATGATCCTCCATCTCCCAGAGGAGAGGTAAAGGGAGGGGTGGGCGGGCAAAAAGGCACAAACAAACACACACGGCAGCACAAACACACACAGCAGCACAAACACAGCAGCACGAACACACACAGCAGCACGAACACACACAGCATCACAAACACACACAGCAGCACGAACACACACAGCAGCACAAACACACACAGCAGCACAAGCACACACAGCAGCACAAGCACACACAGCAGCACAAACACACACAGCAGCACAAACACACACAGCAGCACAAACACACACAGCAGCACAAACACACACACAGCAGCACAAACACACACAGCAACACAAACACACACACAGCAGCACAAACACACAGATCAGCACAAACACACACAGCAGCACAAACACACACAGCAGCACAAACACACGCAGCAGCACAAACACACACAGCAGCACAAACACACACAGCAGCACAAACACACACAGCAGCACAAACACACATTCACAGACACACACTCTTAGTCACACAATGGTCTTCTCATTAGGTCTGACATTACTTAACAAAAGCTGTCTGATAGTTTTTATTTCCTGTAATCCCAGCGTACGCACGCACGCACGCACACACACACCTCCAGCTCTCTCGCTCACACACACACCAGCTGAGGGTTATCAACACAGTCCTTCTCCAGTGACATCTGATACGGATTCTGGTGCTCAGCCAGCATCCAAAACATGATTTATTCCATATGAGAATGGGAAACAGATATGAACTTAAACACAGTGTAAACAAATAACCGTGTTGCTAGAGAGGCTTAGGGAAAACGTCTTTCCCTGCAGTGAGGTGCATCGACCGGTTTCACAAGCCATGATTCCAAGGCAACTCTGTACACACCTTTATACAGTATATCAGGGATAGTCAACAGGTGGCAAGCAGGCCAGATCTGGCCCATTTATCAATTTAGGCTGTCCCTTTGATCAATTCTGAATACAAATTAAAATCGGCAAACACAATCCCCACAAAATAAGACGTTTAGTGGCAAAATATATGATGTATCCTAACACGAACAATCATACAGTGAGAAGTATAAAGTTGCCATTAAATCTACTGAGATGTATACTTTTAAATGCACACGCAGTAGGATCTAGGGCAACTATTAGGAGAAGCACAGCCATCCTGCCTCTCTGTGACTTCTAAGACATCGCAAATCATGTCACATCACAACCACTGTCAAATCAAATCCAGTTTTACAGTATATCATCAATGATGTCATCCATAAAGCATTTTAAAACTTAACGTCCATGAAAATACCTTCTTCAAGTTTCCAGGAGTTTGTCGGTGGTGAAATCATCCTGTGTGCTTTGAAGTTAGTCAGCCACGCACCTGGCCCAAGGTGGAGTCCAGATGTTGGGCTTGGTGCATGCAGGGAGACGGTGGAGGTAGGGGAATGCCCCCCCCCAAAAAAAGTAGCGCACTATATAGGGAATAAGGTGCCAGTTAAATATGGAGTCCATAGCGATGAAACTGCCACGTCCGTTTGCGATATTTACAAACAAACAAAGACGTTACTTCAAAAAACGAACACCGTTTTTTTCCTTCCCTCAAACACCATTGCACACGTGCGATAGAACAGCACAGTATGTACAACCATTTATTTTTTTACCACCATGCTGGATGGTCATTCCCTCAAAATAAAAAACAATAACAAATCCGCCTGGGGTGGTGAGTGGTGCTGTTCTGCCTATCCCGGATTTCAGCCCACGTACAGTCAAAGTCACGAAATCGGATGATATTTGGATGAAACCAGATCAAAGTATGACGACTAAAGTATGAAAAACGACTGTTGCTTCTTCATCGATAGAGTTTGATCATAAAGTTACTGGTCCCCTCCACCAGGTCAGGGCACTCTCAAATTATGTTTTTTGCCATCACTGTAAGCCTGCCACACACACACTATATGATACATTTATTAAACATAAGAATGTGTATGAGTTTGTCACAACCCGGCTCGTGGGAAGTGACAAAGAGCTCTCATAGGACCAGGGCACAAATAATAATAATAATCTATAATTTTGCTCTTTATTTAACCATCTTACATATAAAACCTTATTTGTTCATCAAAAATGTTTAATAACTCACCACAGGTTAATGAGAAGGGTGTGCTTGAAAGGATGCACATAACTCTGCAATGTTGGGTTGTATTGGAGAGAGTCTCAGTCTTTTCCCACACACAGTCTGTGCCTGTATTTAGTTTTCATGCTAGTGAGGGCAGAGAATCAGCAGTTGGGTCATCCAAACAACCCAGGATTTTTAAGAATGTACACCACTGCAAACAGAGCTGTTGTGTCTCGTTCTGTAGAATCCTGCTACACGTGAAGATTAGCTGAACCAGTCTGATTTAGGGACAGTTTGAAACTTACTGTGGTGGGGGTTGTTCAAACTAGGTGAGGGTTGTCTAACTTGTTTTTGTTTTGTTTTTTGGGAAGAGTTGTGTGTTGTTTTATTGGGCACAGGGGAGGGTAGTGCATTTTTCTCTGGTTTACATTTGCTCTTTTGCAGGTTTTACTATATAATTTCTTCCATACTAGCCAAATCTCCTAATCTGCGTGCATGCGCCTCCCCTACTGTATATCAAGGTGCTTTGGTACTTCCCTTTTCACTACGCTTTTCCGCATGCCAACTATACCACAGGTTAATATAGCCCACCAGTCTAACTGTCTATCGTGCCCTCTATCCACAATTCATAGTGACAATAGTGTAATATCTCCATATCTGCAATAGGCTACCTAGCATCATATCACACATGAACCCATTTTCAATATAAGCAGAGCGGGCAGGTGCGTCATTGCACATCAAAGAACAAGTGCGTACATGAGACACGCAGCTCAAAAAGCTCCCCTTTTGATCTTGTTTAGGGACAATACAAATGATCCTACCTAGACTAGCCTGCAACACCACAATGCAATGAATAATTGCATTATTGTTTTCAAGTGAGTAGAAAATTCTACTCTAGGCTGTAAACTGCAGTGAATTTTTTTTTTTTTTTAAAGGCCGCAAAAGCCCTATGATTTGAATATTTCACTCCATTTGGATCAGTTGTGGGTCTACTCTCGACAGCTTATACACAGCAAAATCGTCAGTGTTCATGTCCTGGTGTAAGCAGGCTGTATCACAACCGGCTGTGACTGGGAGTCCCATAGGGTGGCGCACAATTGGCGCAGCGTCGTCCGGGTTTGGCCGGTGTAGGCCGTCATTGTAAATAAGAATTGGTTCTTAACTGACTTGCCTAGTGAGAAAAAAAAATGTATTGCATACTGGATATTTTATCGAATTCTAAATATACCATCAACATAAAAATAAAATAAAAAAATTCTACCTGAGTATTGTCTGCAGCCGACTGATCGTAGTGTAATAAAAAAAGTCAGGGAAAGTTAGCTCATCTGTGGTGGTCGGCGAACACTTAACCTTCTGGCCACAAAAGCATGCTGAAGTGACAAAGTCGATATCCACGTTCATAAACAGAGGGTCGCTACAGTTATTGTTATTTGTGGTCGTAAACATTATTTTGAGTTAGTCGTATGAGGAGGGAGGGTGTGCAATTTATTTTACAGTACAAGGGGAAGGTCTTGTGAAAATATTTTTAACGTTTGGGAGGTGGGGTGCATTTTGTTTGCATGTCTGTTGTTGTCTGTCTGGGGGTGTTATCAGGTCTGATCAGGTCTGGTTTTGTCAAAGAGGCTTAACCCCCAGCCCTCGTCGTGTCCCCCCTGTCCCTCAGGATTAAGCCCCGACGCCAATCTATGGGTCACTTGTCCCCTCATTTGTGGGGTCGCACACCATCAACCTCCAACCCCAGCCCCCCACTTTAACCCCTCTAGGCTGACAGGTCAACTCATACCTGTCGTTAACCCCCCAAGCCCCTCGGACATCATTTGTTTCAGTCAGAAGAGCCTTTCGTATCTGAAAGTGGCACTTGTGGAGGAGTGGCTGGCGGAGCTGAGCAGAGACCATTAAATGGCCTCAGCTCCCGCCTCCTGTTCTGACAGCCGTCAAAACTGCTGAGAGGGGCTGATTAAAAACAGATGTCTGGACGGATGCCTGCTACACTGATGTGATTGTGTGAATCCAGACACACAGGAATAAGAGCCATGACAAAGTGGCACTTTACAAAAATACCTCAGTACCTCGGTTGGACGGTTTGGAGAAATGTATTACCTTGTCTCGTTTGAAACACAAGCTTTGAAACCTAGGGAGAAAGTCAAAATATACATCCAATATGGTTGCTTTTAAAAAATAAAAATAAAAATATATATATATATTTTTTATTTACTGCCCCTTCTCTCCCCAATTTCATGGTATCCAGTAGTTTCTATCTTGTCTCATTGCTACAACTCCCATACAGGCTCGGGAGAGACGAAGGTCGAGAGCCATGCGTCCTCCGAAACACAACCAAACACAACCAAGCCGCAATGCTTCTTAACACAGCGTGCATCCAACCCGGGAAGCCAGCCGCACCAATGTGTCAGAGGAAACGCCGTACACCTAGCGACCTGGTCAGCGTGCACAGCGCCCAGCCCGCCACAGGAGTCGCTAGTGCGCGATGAGACAAGGATATCCCTACCTGCCAAGCCCTCCCTAACTCGGCCAATTGTGCGTCGCCCCATTATCCTCCCGGTCGCGGCCTGCTGCGATAGAGCCTGGGCTCAAACCCAGAGTCACAGCTAGCACTGCGCCACCCGGGAGGCCCCAATATGGTTGCTTTTAAACAGTTGTCCTGGGGGTAGGTTTATGACAGTCATAAATACCTCTTCCCCCCTTTTCCCTCTCTCTACCCTACTGATGTGACATTTGAAAATCCCTTGGTTAACATAGAGGTTCTGGGAACATCAGAAGGTGGGGGGAAATTAACTATATTCTGGTAATCCGACCAATTGAACATATGCGGTGGTACTTAATGAATATGATGTCAGTTTGGTTGTCATCTGAGACATTCTCATCAATAATAGGATGGCATAAACTCTACAGTGGAAAGTCTGCACATTGTAGTTATCGGATTCACATGGAATTGTTGTTCAATTTAAATGTTTGAATATAAAATCATTGGTGAAGAGATTAAATGTAATTTTAGCTTCCAAATGAGAGATTTGGGTTTTCATAAGGTTAGGGTTCTGCTCAATCAGTGGCCCGCCCCTGTGAAGAGACATGGGTTATAAAACTTTTCAAACACACCCTTCTCGCTCCACTATATAAAGCCTTGGTGAAAATGTAACCTCCTGTTCCGAAGATGTGAGGACGACGGTCCGATGTCAGAATGGTCCAGATAATAACTACAGAACGAAGCCAACCTCAGCGTGAGCTTTGGTTGCGAATGGTATGAACTTTAAACTCTTATTCACTACAGAAGGGATGCCTCCTAGCTGTTGAGTTAGTAACAGCAGCTGCAAACGTGGGCTAGGAAAGAACAGAGAGAATATCCCGTCTACCACACAATGATGTTACTACAACGTATCCAATTTACCAGCAGAGACATTCTTCAAAGGACTCTGTTGGGCAACACAGCCTTACATCTACCACCAACCTACGGAAGCGCAGCTCAGAGTAAATATTTATTGCATTTTCCTTTTCCAAATGGGATGTAATTTAGAATGCATAAGATACTGTATTTATGATAGAGACATCGCTTCTCCCTTTGTTCCTCAGTCTTCCCGCTCTTTCACTCAAACCCAGACCCTTTTCTTTGTGTAACCAGCTGTCATATCTGTTCCCTCTGCTAGGGATGTTTTCCTTCATGATATCATTTGTAATCAAGGTATGATTAATTCTGTGTATATGGAATTCTGTGTGATTAGTTAGGTATTTAGTAAATAAATAATTAAACCCAATTTTGTATTGCTGATTCAACTTGTTAGCCAGGGTTCGTGAAGATAACCAAGAATTTACAACTTTCAGATGAGATTGAAATAAGGTGACAATTAATATTGACTGCTATTGATGTAAAATATTACTAGGTCTTTAAGAGTTTATTCGGAAGATAAAAGCTCTATAAATATTATTTTGTGGTTCCCCCGACTTCCTAGTAAATTACATTTACATGATTAGCTCAATCAGGTAATATTAATTACAGAGAAAGGATTTTATAGAATAGCATGTCATATCACTTAATCCGGCATAGTCAAAGACACGACACAGTCCATCGACATATTCATCTAATAATAATTTCAGTATCACAATGCACATAGCGGCATAGTAGACTTGCAATCGTGTAAGACTTCTTGAAGTGGCCTAGATTCCAAACCATTACACCACCTCAGGTTATTTAACATATAATACAGCAATAAAACATCAGAAGAATATAGTATAGTAGTATAGTAATATAGTAATATAGTACTATCAACTCTGACAATAAGAATGAATAAATCAAATGAATCACACTGGAACTTTTTTCCTGCATGTGTTCAGAGACAGCATTACTCTCTCCGTCTTTCAGTGGATGATCTCAAATTCCAGCCAGAGAGGGAGAGTTGCTTCTCCCTGTGCCACTGTTATCTAGCTGACCTTGGTGTTAAGGAATAACAGTGTAGCTGGGCCACCATCCTGGGGAGAGAGGTATGCAAGGGATCGGACAAATGTTGCAAACATTGAATAAATTCTCAGACGGAAGGGAGAAGATATACAGTTGAAGTCGGAAGTTTACATACCTTAGCCAAATACATTTAAACTCAGTTTTTCGTAATTCCTGACATTTATTCCAAGTACAAATTCCCTGTCTTAGGTCAGTTAGGATCACCACTTTATTTTAAGAATGTGAAATGTCAGAAGTAGAGAATTATTTATTTCAGCTTTTATTTCTTTCATCACATTCCCAGTGAGTCAGGAGTTTACATACACTCAATAAATTGGGTGAATTTTGGCCCATTCCTCCTGACAGAGCTGGTGAAACTGAGTCAGGTTTGTAGGCCTCCTTGCTCGCACACGCTTTTTCAGTTCTGCCCACAAATTTTCTATCGGATTGAGGTCAGGGCTTTGTGATGGCCACTCTGATACCTTGACGTTGTTGTCCTTAAGCCATTTTGCCACAACTTTGGAAGTATGCTTGGGGTCATTATCCATTTGGAAGGCCCATTTGTGTCCAAGCTTTAACTGACTGATGTCTTGAGATGTTGCTTCAATATATCCACATAATTTCCCTCCCTCATGATGCCGTCTGTTTTGTGAAGTGCACCAGTCCCTGCTGCAGCAAAGCACCCCCACAACATGGTGTTCTTCGGCTTGCAAGAATCCCCCTTTTCCTCCAAACATAACGATGGTCATTATGGCCAAACAGTGCTGTTTTTATTTCATCACAGCAGAGGACATTTCTCCAAAAAGTATGATCTTTGTCACCATGTGCAGTTGCAAACCGTAGTCTGGCTTGTTTATGACGGTTTTGGAGCAGTGGCTTCTTCCTTGCTGAGCGGCATTTCAGGTTATGTTGATATAGGACTCGTTTTACTGTGGATATAGATACTTGGCTGATTTCTTTTGATTTTCCCATGATGTCAAGAAAAAAGGCACTGAGTTTGAAGGTAGGCCTTGAAATACATCCACAGGTACACATCCAATTGCCTCAAATGATATCAATTAGCCTATCAGAAGCTTCTAAAGCATCATTTTCTGGAATTTTCCAAGCTGTTTAAAGGCACAGTCAACTTAGTGTATGTAAACTTCTGACCCACTGGAATTGTGATGCAGTGAATTATTAGTGAAATAATCTGTCTGTAAACAATTGTTTGAAAAGTTATTTGTGTCATGCACAAAGTAGATGTCCTAACCAACTTGCCAGAACTATCGTTTGTTAACAAGAAACTTGTGGCGTGGTTGTCAAACGAGTTTTAAAGACTCCAACCTAAGTGTATGTAAACTTCCGACCTCAACTGTACTTGATCTGCTGATATGAGTCACTCAATGAGTTTTATGGATTGTGATTATGAATGTGACAGCTGATAAACCATGGAGCTTCCAATGAAAATGTACAGCCTGTGTCCTGTGTGATCTAGCGGTTAGTGCCACATACCCTAGCACACATACACTAAGTATACAAAACATTGTTCTTGCATCATTCAGGATTGAAATAATAGTATCTTATCCCCCATTGTTACCCAGTTTCTCTCGCTCTCTTTTTGTTTTTTTGTTGCAATTTTTACATTTGTTATAAAGTTATAAACTGGGTTCTTCGAGCCCTGAATGCTGATTGGCTGACAGCAGTGGTACATTATATCAGACCGTATACCACGGGTATGACATACAATTTATTTTTAATGCTCTAATAACTTTGGTAACCAGTTTATAATAGTAATAAAGCATGTGGGGTGTTCGTGGTATATGGCCAATATACTATGGCTAAGGGCTGTATCCAGGAACTCCACGCTGTGTCGTGCATGAGAACAGCCCTTAGCCGTAGTATATACCACACCCCCTCGTGCCATATTGCTCAAATAGCACCTGCTCTTTCCATGACATATACTGACCAGGTGAATCCAGGTGAAGCTATAATCCTTTATTGATGTCACTTGTTAAATCCACTTCAATCAGTGTAGATGAAGGGGAGGAGACAGGTTAAAGAAGGATTTTTAAGAGATAATTGAGACATGGATTGTCTATGTGTGTCATTCAGAGGGTGAGTGGGCAAGACAACGTTTTTAAGTGCCTTTGAACGGGGTTTAGAAGTAGGTGCCAGGCACACCGGTTTGTGTCATAACTGCAACTCTGCTGGGTGTTTCACGCTCAACAGTTTCACATGTTTCAAGAATGGTCCACCACCCAAAGGACACCCAGCGACACAACTGTCGGAAGCAGTGGCGTCAGTGTGAGCCAGCATCCCTGTGGAATGCTTTCGACATCTTCCATCCTCCATGCCCCGACTAATCGAGGCTGTTCTGAAGGCAGAAGGGGTTGCAACTCAATATTAGTAAGGTGTTCCTAATGTTTGGTACTCAGTGCATACCGGAGTTTACATGGGTTTGAATCCAACCCAGGCCCTTCAGACTCACTCTTCTTACTTTCCAGTCTTCTCTTCACTGTCCACCCTGCAACTGTGTGCAAGTTATATTGTGTCCACCCTGCAACTGTGTGCAAGTTATATTGTGTCCACCCTGCAACTGTGTGCAAGTTATATTGTGTCCACCCTGCAACTGTGTTCACCCTGCAACTGCCTGAACTATCCAGTGTATCAGAGTAAAGTGGCCTGGCCTGGCTGTACACATAGCTGCAGATAGCTGTCCTAACATGGAGGCTGTAATCCCTCACACTGAGGACCAGGCAAGCCATGGCACAGCTCAGCTCCCTCATGGAAGGTGTGTGTCCAAGTGTGTGTGTGTGTGTGTGTGTGTGTGTGTGTGTGTGTGTGTGTGTGTGTGTGCATGCGAGTGTGTGGGAGGGGAGAGGAGAGGAGGTTTGATCAATCAAGCGCTCCAGTGCGTGCTCATCCAATACCCAGCAGAGAGGACGGGGCCATGGGCAGCTATCTCATCTCCCTTGGGTGATCCAGGTCTTTACAGGCATGATGAGTAGAGGAGGAAATGAAACGTCTCTGGTTTTGTTACGGGTTGAGGGATCAGGGAGCAAGAGAAAGAGAGACTTGGGGGGTGGGAATTGTAAAAGAGCGTGAGTCATTCGGTATGGAGTCATCAACTTCCACTGTGCACAGAGAGATATCATCTTCCCGACCTCTGTTTAACCTTGAATAAAGCCCTGTGAAACCTCAACTCAAAGTGAGATTACAAAAGTGAGATTACAAAGTGGCTGCTATCTAGCACTGCTGCCACTGTTGTTGTTCTTCCTGTTTTGATAGGGCCAGAGACTGGAAGACGGTGTGAAAACAGTAGCGTGGGAGAGAATGGCCTTGTTGCCTCGGGCTTCTTCTAGTCTGCACTGCTTATAACAACAACAATAACGTTTGGCTAGAGTTATTGGCGTGATCGTTGAAGAGTGAGAGGGTTCAGTCCACTTTGTTGACAAAATCAAACCTCATTGGAAAGTTCCTTGACGTATGTTTATATTTTAGGTGATATTAGGCCATGGTTAGCTCAATTTTGTCTTGAGAGCTTGGGACTATAAGGTTCTATCTGCAAAATGGTGATTCTGAGATAATTGGCTTTAAAGTATCGAACCCTCATTGGTTTGAATGGTGTCAGCAATTTTTTTTTACCTTGTATTCCATTGAATTTAACCACATGAATTGGTGTATATAGGTAAAGATCAATGAACCCAACAAGGCTATGTCAATAACTACATTCAGACAAAAAATAAAGATAGAACCTTATAGTGTAAAAAAAAACAATAATCTAAATAACAAAGTTGTGTGCATGACTAATAAGCCAATCCTTCAGTTTCTTCTTTAGTAAGCACCTGTTTCAAACATTTAACAGTAGGGCTATTTTTTTGCTGGCAAAAAAACCCCATCTTGCCTCATCTTCCATAACAACAAGCCACCCACACCACTCTTCAAATCAGATCTTCCCATTTGCTCATTAGCATATGCTGACTTTGAACTCCATCCATGAGAAAACTCTGCGAGACAAGCGACGCTAAACAAGACGTTGTGCTCCAAAAACTCCATACAGTAAAGAACAAATGAACCACGACCCCGGAATGACCCACAACAGTTCCTTGCAAATGTAACAATTACTGCACTACAACTCTGGGAGACAAAGCAAGTGTCTTTCTTATTGCGCCATCCTGTTTACATTTTGGATCATGTGTGAGTGCTTTGCAGTTCAACAACATTATAACAAAAATTTATTTCATGAAGACAACACCAATGATTCAGTGTAAACTGATATACTAGTAAGTAGAAACCAACGCAACACACACATTTGTTGACATGTCAGAGCTGTAGCCAACGGAATCAATTTGACAGTTGTACAACCTCGAGATTTTTTGCAGAATAAATATTGCAATGGTGTGACATCCAAATTCAACAAGAGTCCACAAATGTAGGCTACACATGGAGGTGAGCAAGGTTTTGTTGCAAACACAATAAAGATAACCCTAGATATTCGACGGGTCAGGAAATATTTTCATCAAAACAGCCACTGAAATTGCACATTGTTCAAACTTGTAATTCAGAATAGTTTAAAAGTTTAAAAAGAAGAATATATCTAGAGAGATTATGAAATATCCTATAATTTGCACAAAAGTAAAGTTAGTTTGTTATTGGATATTCAGTCTTCTTTCAGCAATAGCTTTTAAACAAAGTGCGCCATGACTATGAAAATGTTATACTCTGAATCAGGGAAGGATGTAGAACAATCCAAACATCTCCTATTTAGGAATGTTTCCCTTTTTTTAGGGTGGGAGGGGGTCTGGGGTAATCTTCAATAGGTCTTAAACAAGTGTGCCGTGACTATGAAAATTATATTTAAAGAATGTGTAATAATAGATGTGGACTGTTCTCTATCCACCCTTAATGCAGAATATATAATTATCATAGTGATGGCAAGCTTGGTTAAAGAACTATTGAAGATTGAAATCCAAATCTGGGGATTAAACTCTGGGATTAATGTTATTTGGAGAACAGCAAAAACAAGCAAAAATGACCCCAGACATTATCACCTTGGCTGCTGTAGTTTTCATTCACCTCAGTCCATCTACAAACACATAGCCTATTAGTTTTACAATTAGCCGCTACACATTAACTCACATGAACTCAGCACCAGGATTAAAAACTTAAATTTATACAGAGGGATCTGTTAGCAGAAGAGTATTTTATAAACAAAATGTAAACAAATACGTTTGCTTTACAGAATTTTTTGTTGTTGTTGGGGGGTGCAGTTGTACAGCTAATTTCCTGCAGTTCCACACATTTTGCCATTACTTATGCCCCCTCTGGAGGTCAGGGCCCCTGGGCATGTGCCGTTCATGCCAGGTCGGTAAAATCGGCCATGATTACTACATGTTTAGATAGCTGGCTAGACTAACTAGACTAATTAACTGACATGGGCTAATTGAGTGACTGTCAGTGAGTGACATATAATAATAAGAAAACTGCTGATGCACAACCAATTTTCAAAATTGCACCTTGCAAATTCTACAATTCTCACTCTCAACAGTAAATTGAGACCCCGACAGAGTTCCTAAAAAAAGTTGTTTTTGTTTTGTATTTGTTTTTATTACAGAGGTCAGGGTTCGGTGTCCTCTTATGTAGCTCCGGCTATAGTGTGGATTGTTCTCCATTCTTACCTGATTCAGAATATATCATTGTTTTATAGTCTTGGCATGCTTTGTTTAAGAGCTCATTTCGATTGAAATCTGAATAAAACTAATAAAAAATACAAATTGAAAAAAATCAAAGGTGTGGATTATTCGCCATCTTCTGATTTAGAATTTAACATGTTCGTCGTCATGGCATGCTTGGTTCAATGGATGACTGACAGGGGGCGCTGTATTGAAACCACCGTGCATCACACTTGGCACTCCTCCTCAGTTGTAAAAAATATTTTGGAAGTTATAGAAAATAATTTAGTTTAGTTTTTGATACATTTATTCTATTACAGATACCTTAATTCATACTTTAAAATTATGTAACGTGAGCTAAACATAAAGAAAATAACATAAAAAATATATACCATTTTCTTTCAAGTATTTTTTTGAGAGTAATAATGTTGCTGTCCTCACCACATCAACAAATTCCATTCATTCTAATGTAGGAGTGCTCGAAGTAGGGAGAGACAATATGGCCAACAGGTGGCTTCAAAGCCTCTCAATGGCCAATACATAGCATCAGCAATCCGGGGTTTATATACGTCATTGGTTCAATAGCTATTGACGGAGAAAACCGCATATCCAATATAAAACTTATTTTACCTCGGTATAAATCGCGCGCCTTTACTGATACTAGTTCCATATCAACCCGAATTATGACGCTCTAACTTCTCTTGATGTTATTATGAAGGTGTTGGGAAAAACCAGTGCAGGACAACATGACTACCGTAGCATGTTATTGCTTTGTTACTAAACTGAAGCGCCAACTTTTTCAGCATCCCGATGCCGCCCCCGTTGGAGCACCTGATAGCCCACCGTTGCTTGTCCTGATTCGCGTATGCACAGCGGTTCAAATCAAATAACTATTGCAAAATGAGCTCATGCATCTATTCTATCGCATTCGCATACAATGGAAGTTTCAATAAGAATAACATGCATGTTCGAACTGATCTAAGAATTCGAAAATGCATACAAAACATATGAAAGATAATTAATAACCAACTGTACAATAGCCTACCTTATATCAAACTGCGGAGAAAGTTTACTCGTGCCTTTGTCAGAATGTGATTATTTGTATTTCCATGCAGAATTCAGATAAGTGGGAAAGAGCCATGCCTTCGGACAACACTATTTTTTTCTTGCGTGAGTTCTTGCGTTCTGGCATTCACCCTTCCACTCCAAAAGACACCTAAATGAAAACGGAGCCCCTCAAGCAGTGACATCATGAGTCTCCATAGCAACTTAAACTCCACCCATTTCAAAACGGAACTTACCTGTATGACTACCAATATCTCAGACAACACATTTTTGCTTTCTTATTTTAAGTTAAAATACAGGCAAGATATACACACATCGCCTATAGGCAACTATGTTGCAGAAATAGGTATTAAGCTATTAGTTTTGTCTCTTTCTGACCCCACCCCCCCACACACACAGCCACTATACCCTGATGGCTTTGTGCCCAGCTCTATTGTTTTGGCTATGAAGCCAGGTGACCACTCCCTTTTGTCTCCTCTGAACCAACGCAAACACAAACAGAGAGGCCAGGTGAACCAAAGGACTACTGAGATTCTACTGCTCCTTCCCCCATACCTTCTCCTCCTTGCCCTGGTTGCCCTAAGGGTGACACAGCAACCAACATTTTTCATTGTCTAAGGACTCTCAGGCTGTATCCCAAATGGTATCCTATTCCTTTTATAGTGCACTACTTTTGACCAGGGCCGGCTCTGGTCAAAAGTAGTGAAATATATAGGGAATAGGGTGTCATTTGGGATGCAGACTCACTTTAACAATCTTTACTCTATACTTAAATCACACGGCTCTTACTGTGTGTGTAAAGAAAGGATTCTTATGATGAATCAATGGTTATTTATTGGTCATTATTATTAAGGAATGGCCAATGTGATAAGCAGCTAGTGGGAGTTAGATTGTGAAATAATGAATGTGAACATCTTAGTCCTGTACTAAAAAGCTATTTCAATTGAGATTTTAAATTGACAATGGCTCTTAGTCCAAGACTAGCTTTAATCTGTGTCTGGGAAACCGGCCCTGTATGTGTCCAGATCTAATTCACCTCATTGAAAAGGAGCCTAATGTTTACCTTTTCTGCACCAGACAAAAAAAACAAAAAAAACATCATCTTGGAGCAGTCTAAGGAGAAACAAATGTGACAACTAGATTTATGGAATGGATTTTAACCTATGGCAAAACAGGGAGAAATAGTTTTGCAATTGGACTGTCACCTGAACCAAATAAGAAAAATACCAAATTACTTAACACTCTAGGGGCTCCATTTATGTGATTTTTATGCCTGTGAACCTCGTATTTAGAAACATAAAAAAAAACATACATTTTTTTCCACATTTCGTTTCTTTTGATTAAAAATCAAGCATACCCTTCCCTCCTCTCAAGGAAGGCTGTTTTTTTTTAAATTATCCTGCAAATAAAAAAATATATACTTAATCACCAAAGCATTATTAAAAGATCAAATTTGGGAGCAGCAACACAGTGAGCGGACATTCCCTTTTTATCAATGTGTGTAGGCTATTGTACATTATTAGCCAGCTCCTGTTATTATTTTGGATGTGAGTAAAAAAAACTTTGTGTAGGCTATATGCCCATCATGGAACAAGAGATGAGATGATCCAGTGACACGTATTTAACTTATTTTCCTATAACAATAGCCTGTTTTCCATTTAGTCTGATTAAAGAACAAACCCTTATAGGCTACCCTTGCCCTACTATAACAACAGCTGGTTCTTCAGCAATGTCATTGGTGGTGCAGCCATCAGCTTGATTATAAATGATTCCCTTGAGGTGAAATATTGTATCAGATTAGAGTTAAAGGTGTAAGCCACTAGCTAGGTTTCCATCCAATTGGTGCAAGATTTCCATGCAAATATTCTCAAATCTGCATAAAGAAAATATGCAAATTTGCTCACCAGTGGTATGCTCCACCAAACTGACTTGTTGCGGATAAAAAGCAGTGTGTGATGACATAGTACACATAAAAGTTTTTTTTTCCGCTTAAGTTTTCATGTAATGAATAACAATCTAAAGTTCAATGTGTTTCCATCGCATTCTCAACTCTACCAATAGTTTTGTTACAAAAACTGTGGCGTTAAAAGGCAAATGTGCTTACTCTGGTCTTGGCACTTGCCTCTAGCCAACAGCTCGCAGATACAGTGCGTGTAGGCTACCTACATGACGAGATTATTATTATGGATAAGAGCAATATTATTTTTATTTGTCAGATGGTGGCCAAGCATCGACCATCATGTCACCAGAATAAGACCCTCAACATTTGTTGGAAAGGAGCATCAAGGCCATCACTGTGCACTTTCACCACCCTGTGAACTTCATCATTCAGAACTTTTTTGATCTGTAGCCTATTAAACTGTATGTTTTCCTGAGTTGTAGTGGGAGAATCATTGTGCGACTCCAAGTTTACTTCGATATGATGGTTATTATATCACTATTTCAGCATAAATGCATTTCCGCCGCCATTTCTCGCATAATACATTTTACAGACACACAAAGATCCCACCTACCATACTTTGTTTGTGTCGACATTTGGAAAGCTTAAAGACAAATTTGCTGTTTCCATCAGGCCTGTCTTGACATTTTTTTTTATTTATTCAACGTGTACTTCACTCTCATTAAAAGGTTGGCTGGAAACCTGGTTCATGAGGCAGATTATAAAAGCCAGTACCACCCTTGGAAACCTTTTGTCACATTTTGACAAAAGTAGAGCAGTATGTCGAGTGAATAAAGCCCACAGAGAAATATCTCACATTGTTGCAGAGTGATTCAAGCTCCCATAGACCAAGGAAGTTCTACACTTAATAGAATGTTGTGGTGATGACTGAAGATATACAGTACCAGTCAAAAGTTTGAGCACACCTACTCATTCAAGGGTTTATCTTTATTTTGTTTACTATTTTCTACATTGTAGAATGGAGTAACCAAAAAAATATTAAACAAATCAAAACAGATTTTATATTTGAGATTCTTCAAAGTAGTCACCCTTTGCCTTCATGACAGCTTTGCACACTCTTGGCATTCTCTCAATGAAATGCATTTAAATTAACAGGTGTGCCTTCTTAAAAGTACATTTGTGGAATTTCTTTCCTTCTTAATGCGTTTGATACACTCAGTTGTGTTGTGACAAGCTAGGGGTGGTATACAGTATATAGCCTTATTTGGTAAAATACAAAATCCCTATTATGGCAAGAACAGCTCAAATAAGCAAAGAGAAATGACAGTCCATCATTACTTTAAGAAATCAAGGTCAGTCAATCCGGAACATTTGAAGAACTTTGTTTCTTCAAGTGAAGTCGCAAAAACTACCAAGCGCTATGATTCGGCGCATGTGACAAATAACATTTGATTTGATTTCAATTTGATTTGATGAAACTGGCTCTCATGAGGACCGCAACAGGAAAGGAAGACGCAGAATTACCTCTGCTGCAGAGGATAAGTTTAAGTAACAGACACACCTCAACATCAAATGTTCAGAGGAGACTGTGTGAATCAGGCCTTAATGGTCGAAATGCTGCAAAGAAACCACTACTAAAGGACACCAATAATAAGAAAAGACTTGCTTGGGCCAAGAAACACGAGCAATGGACATTAGACCGGTGGGTCCAAATTAGAGATTTTTGGTTCCAACCACCGTGTGTCATTGTGAGACGCAGTTGGTGAACGGATGATATCTGCATGTGTGGTTTCCACCGTAAAGCATGGAGGAGGTGTGATGGTGTGGGGATGCTTTGCTGGTGACAATGGCAATGATTTGTTTATAATTCAAGGCACACTTAACCAGCATGGCTACCACAGCATTCTGCAGCGATACCCCATCCCATCTGGTTTGTGCTTAGTGTGACTATCATTTGTTTTTCAACAGGATAATGACCCAGTACACCTCCAGGCTGTGTAAGGGCTATTTGACCAAGAAGGAGAGTGATGGAGTGCTGCATCAGATGACCTGGCCTCCACAATCACCCGACCTCAACCCAATTGAGATGGGTTGCGATGAGTTGGACCGCAGAATGAAGGAAAAGCAGCCAGCAAGTGCTCAGTAAATGTGGGAACTCCTTCAAGACTGTTGGAAAAGCATTCCAGGTGAAGCTAGTTGAGAGAATGCCAAGAGTGTTCAAAGCTGTCAACAAGGCAAAAGGTGGCTACTGAAGAATCTAAAATCTGTTTGTATTTGTTTAACCCTTTTTTGGTTACTACATGATTCCATATGCGTTATTTCATAGTTTTGATGTCTTCACGATTATTCAACAATGTAGGAAATAGTAAAAGAAAAACCCTTGAATGAATAGGTGTGTCCAAACATTTGACTGGTACTGTACAGTATGATGATATTGTGACATGATGCTCGGAGAGGCCATGTTGTCCACTGTCTCAAGGATAAGAAAAATGACACAATACATCCAAGGTGAAAGGACAGTGAAAGACTGACAGGAAAGGTGGGAGGGGAGAGCGTGCTAGAATAGCAGTAGGTCAGATTCAAACCACTAGACCAGCCCAAACCAGTAGACCATGTAAGTCAAAATATGTAATGAAGTTGTCCACTGTCACTAACCTGTTCGTCACTAACCTGTTCCCTGAGCCTCTCCTGGTGGCCCATGATGGCCGAGGCGTGGTGAGGGTACTTCTGCTTCAGGTGCTCCAGGAAGGCTTCCCTCTTTTTGTCCATGTCTGAGGGCTGCATGGCCAGGATCTCTTGTGAGCTGCGCGCCCCCCCTAACGTGTGCCTGCGGGGGACGGTGCGGCTGCCGTTGCCTTTGGGGTCCTGGGCCCGGGTGGGGGTCCCATTCGGGGGACCCTGCCTGCTGCTCAGCTGCTCAGAGTCCTCAGGGGAGGTCACCTTTAGGTTGCTTTTGGTTTGCTCTGGAGAGAGAGGGAAAGGGTTCGGGTGAATATACAGGTACAGGATCACTATTCCATTGGTGTGTGTGCAGGGTTTCTCCTTGCACAAAAAGGGGCTTTAGGTGGAGGGTGTGGCGGTGGGCGGGGTAGTGGGCGTTTTTACATGTATGGCCCGCCCAAGAATTTACTACACAGGAAAACACAGTGTGTGTGTGTGTGTCCTTAGGTGCACAGTTAAACTTTGAAGGCACACATGACTATAAAACCATAGTCTGAGTCAGAGACCTAACCACAAACACCAGTGGACCAGCCAGACTGGGAAAGATCCAGTCTCCGTGCTCTAACTTAATTACTACATAATCATAATGACATTTTCCCAAACCAAAAGGGAAAGAGACCAGGGAAAAGGGAATGGGTGCAGATACACACAACCTGTAAAAAACATTATCAGGGGACTACTGAATGATCCCACTGTAGCCATTGAGACATTATGGCTATTATGAAATGTCAGTCTAGACATAAAAGAATGCATCTACAGATGGGTTCAAATACTATTTGAAATCATGTAAAATGCTTTAACTGGGCTTGATTGAGCTTGCCTGGGGCAATGGAACCAATAGAATAGTTTCAAAATGGCAAAGCCCACCCATTTGGCACTCCAGGTAGGCTAAAGTAAACCCTAAAAGTGTTTAAAATATTTGAAGTAGTATTTGAACCCAGGTTTGCCAGAGATACTGGAGCTAAATCGATAAACCTACTGCCTTTGGTAAAACCTACACACCTACTGTATCTAAACCAGGGACTGGATGATGTGCTCTAGTCAAGCTTAAACTCTGCCCCATGACATCACAGGGTACTCTCCGATGTCATTTATCGTTTATCTATTGTGCAGGTTATATACCTTACAGTAAACCCTCGGGCGATACTTTCAAAATGAACCCGAAAGGACATGTATTGACATAAACAAGGGAGAGCAGGGATCTTGTTTGGTATACTCGGTTCTATTTCCGATTCTCCAACTGAAAAGAGCATCAGTTCTCTCCTGAATGATAGTTCCCAAAAAATAGTAGCTTGTTAGGCATCCAAGAACACCATGAGCGGCATTGGGATGTTACCTAATCATTTATCTGAGAGAATGTTCTATACATTTAGACAAAGGAAAAAACCTTTGCATGAAGCATCATCAAATAATAAAGTGGGATATTGATATTTTCCAGGATAGGAACATCCTTATAACAATTCAGTACTGCAGACGAGTCCCAAAATAGCACCCTATTCCCTAGATAGTGCACTACCCTGGTCAAAAGCAGTGCACTATAAAGGAAATAGGATGGCATTTAGGATGCAGCGCCCACCTCATCACACATTGTTTATCTCAGTGATCTGAACTTCAGATTGAATATGACAAAAATAACATCAGTGATGAAGACATTAAACTGAAGCAGCTGTTCACTTTAAACTCTCCTCACTTTCAAAAGCCTGGGCAAACGTTCAAAATCTGTCTGGGAGAGAGAGAATGTTATCCAGAGAATCTGTTTATATATACAGACGGTTGGGAAATGGCATCCTCACAGTGAACAGAAGTCGCTGACTAAAGCCATTCGTAACGTCAAAGTCAGTGTTTTCAGGAGGAAATGGCATTCCTTCCATTAACATCCTTTAGGATGTTTTAATAACTTACTCACGGCAGCCATCTTGACTTGGAATAACATCATTCTCTCGACTGTCAACTTTGATACAACATGAAATTACAGCAAAAACAGAAACTGTATGTCTAATCAAAAACAAATATTGTAACTCCATTCAACTCCATTATAACAAATTCATTTATACTTTTAACTACCCATTACAGTATATCTACATGATCTTCAATCTTAAAATACTAAAGGGAGAATGAGAAGCATTTCCTTCTGTTCAACAGTCTTTCATCTTGTCATAAATCAATCCCCTGGGACTGAGCCTAAACTCTACAGATCAATGGGGGAAACATTTTAGCTCAGGCTGGGCAGTGGTTGCATCCCAAATGGTACCATATATTTATATATATATACTAGAAAGGGTGTATATATATATATATATATATATATATATATATACATATCCTTTCTAGTGCACTACTTTTGAATACTACTTCACTACTTTTTATAGTGCACTATATAGGATGCCATTTGGGACGCACCCAGTGTGCTTCCGACAGTCAGGGGCTTGCGGTGAGACTGAAAGCTATCCCATGGATCCGCGTGCTGACACATACTCTTTTAACCCCGAGCCGCAACTCTTCCAGGCTGTTGGTTCTGCGTTGGGCTGGGGCATGAAGCACAGGTGAGGAGGAGGAGGAGAGGAAGAGGGGAGCGGTGGAGTGTGAAAACACAGGGAGAGAGTAGTGAAGCAGGTCTGATCTGTTGCCTTGTTTTCTCTAGACGGCAGGTACAGCCATGACGTGTGCCTTTCAAAGGCTAATGGTGAAAAATAAGGGTCTGTCTATGGCTAGGGATGTTATTTCAGGATTTGTCTCTCTCTAGGTCAAGCACAGCGGAGGAGATTATAAAGTGGGCATTTCAACAGATGGTTTTCACTGCTTCCCAGTTTAAAGGAGAAATCTGGGATTGGTACATCAACAAAATAACGTGTCAAGGCGTTGTTGAATCCCAGGTTGCCCCTTTTTAAGTGGAAAAGTTGACCTTCGTTTTTTCAATGAGGAAATTCTTAGACAGCATTGTAAAGTGGTGCTTGGTCAGGTTTAATGTGAATACAAGCAAAACCATTCTTTTCTGTACATCTGTTCATAGAGACTTGAGACGGGAGATACTTCAGGCTTTACAATGGGGCCACATCGCGCAGGCGTTGCAAAGGCCGCATGTTTTGAAATGTTGGGAGTGCACGAGAAAGATTTACTCCCACCAGCTCTCTCAACAATGTCTACCATCTCCAAGCTGTGGCAGTCATGTGAAAAGCGTCCAACAACCATGTACCATTCCTGCTGTCTTATGTGTCCTAACTCTCCAAATAAAAGTACATGGGTGTGACTCCAACGTGACATTCACTCCACTTTGCACCCACACAGAAGTGTTTCCAGTCACATGGTGTTTTGGTCTGTAAACCACTGTCACCCAGTGTGAACAGATAAAACATAGTGAACTGACAACATGAATAGGAAACGTATTCACATGGAGATTTCCACCTACACAACGAACAGTAAACTCTGTCTAGACCAAGACTGAAAACAGCTTCTATCTCTAGGCCATCACTGTTGAACAGCCATCACTAGCCAGTGCCCAGTACTCTGCCCTGAACCTTGAGACTAATGCCCCATGTATTTCGAGTCATTGAATGCTGGTCACCTCATATTCTGTTTATATACTGTTGTTTACTCACTGTGTATGTATGTACTGTGTTCTCAACATTGCTCAATATACCTGCTACTGAACATACCATTTTATTTTCCAAATTAAATCATGTGTATACAGACCACATATTTATATTCTGGATTCTCACACATGCTCACTCTAATATACACTACATGACCAAAACTTTGTGGATACATGTTTCACTGGAACTAATGGGCCTCGCCCGAACCATGAAAAACAGCCCCAGACTACAATTCCTCCTCCACCAAACATTACAGTTGGCACTATGCATTGGGGCAGGTAGCGATCTCCTGGCATCCCCCAAATCCAGATTTTTTTCTGTCGGACTGCCAGATAGTGGAGCGTGATTCATCATTCCAGAGAACGCTTTTCCACTGCTCCAAGGGGCAACTCTAGCAGGACAGAAATTTGACGAACTGGCTTGTTGGAAAGGTGGCATCCTATGACGGTGCCACGTTGAAAGTCAATGAGCTCTTCAGTCAGGCCATTCTACAGACAATGTTTGTCCATGGAGATTGCATGGCTGTGTGCTCGATTCTATAACCCTGTCAGCAACGGGTGTGGCTGAAATAATTTGAAGGGGGTATCCACATACTTGTATACATACTGTAATTATATTCTGGATTCTCACACATGCTCACTCTAATATATCTACATAGATAGTTATTTCCTGTTTAGATTTTTTTATATATTTTTTTATTTATATTGCATTTGCAAAAAAAGAATTCGCTGCACCTGCTATAACACCTTTAAATCTGTGTACATGACCAATACACTTTGATTCAAGATCAGTTAACCACTGTGAATGGGTGTAATGTAGCTAGGAACCTAGCAGCAAGCACTGCCACAGGACAGCTAATGAAAGATATCCCGCCAGCCTAACACCTCCTGTAGTTAAGTGTTGCCGCATGGCTGACGTACTTACGGGCCTATTTTTAACCCTCAAACTATTTCTAACTGACTAAGCTACTGTATGCATCAAAAACTTTAAAATCAGCCACTTCCCTGCATATTCTCTTTCAGTTTCAGGTTCCTTACCTTCCACAAGACTTGAACATTCTAGAATAGAATAGAATACCTCGTCCTCTCCTATCTCTTCAGTTCCTCCTCTCCCTTCTTCCATTTTAACCCAGGAGTAACAAACTGGGTGTGAGGAAAACGGGTTAGCAGAAATAGAGGAACAACACGGGCTACTGTCGACTTCCAAATAGTTCCAAACTGTCGACTTCCAGACAAGGCTCACATGAAAAAGGGGCTTGAGATCCACCCAAAGCCAGAAAGGTGACCAGTAAGGATTTAGGAAACAAACAACATTCCAGGACACAGGACGAACAGCAAGCGCCGCTTCTCTGCCTCAGGCCAACTACCCACTGACTGACTGACTGACTGCCTGCCTGAGGTTGTGTAAGGTTTGGTGTGTGTGCATTTGTATGTTAGAGGGAGAGAGTAAACATGTGTGTAAGTTGCCTCCACTGATATCGTTCCAGTTAGAGAGTGGGCCCCAGACCAACAGGTGTCTGACCCACTCTCACTCACTCACTCACTCACTCACTCACTCACTCACTCACGCACGTGCCCGTACACGCACACACACATACACACACACACACACACCGCACTCTCTGGTCTTTGTTGCCAGTAAGCCGTTTCTCCTGATCTGACCTCATAGGGAGCCCTCACAGAGACAGGCTTGTGTCCAAAGTACTGCACTCTAAAGGGAATAGGGTGCCATTTGGAAGCAACCAGCCATGTGTCATAACCTACTTCTGGAATACAGCTAGTTGATATTCATCGCACAAGGCTCTCAACTTATCTTTGCTCAGCGGCTTATTAAGTCATCAGCTGCCATGAAAGTTGTTTGGTGAGTAACTTATGCATAGCATAACAAAAGCTGACCTGCTCTATCATAAGGGTTATGCAAATCAAAAATAACCATCACATAAATCTCCATATTTATTTTTGTCAAAATGTGTGACTGTACTATTGACTTGAAACATATGTTTGCTGTACTGTACATGACTGCAAACATCTGCCAGACATGTTGGGACTCTCTGCGTGTCGAACAGGAACCGATTACGTGTTCGTTGTCTGACATTTTGTATTTCCTCCTCAGTTTCAACATCTTTACAGCAAACGTGAAGACATCAATGCACAGTTTGTGGGCCATGTAATTGAAAGTGGAGGGGTCAGCACATGACCAAACATAGTTGAGTCAGAAGAGACATAATGTCATAAGGTCTCCATAAACATATGGAGAGAAGTGGAACTCCCACCCACTTACCCCCAGACAGCCATCAAACCATTGACCCAGAATCCCTATAAGCCTAGTATAAACATGGCATGCCGCTACCCCCGAACCAGTCAGTTTTCGCTTCTTAAATTCCAAACACTCAACCAACCTGTCTCTCTACTCTTCCTCTGAACAAATAGGCAGATTAAAAAAATTACCCTGCAAGAGGTGGCGAAATATACAGACAGGTTCCGAATCCCCATAGTATATAATGTACATTGGTACCTATCACCTAAACCACCCAAACAATCAGTTTCCGCTACTCAAATTCCAAAAAATAAAACCTGCCCTATAACCCTACATTATACTCACTCTCTCAAAGGCCCTAGTGTGAACACCCAGATGGGAAATGACCTTGTACTCTGAGAAAATCTCGAGAGGTAACAAAAGGGAAATGTGTCGATATGGAATCTAGAGAATTTCCTCTTGGTCCAAAGATGACATGTAACATTTCTGCTGCGTGACACTGTGGGACTTGGTAAGGGTAAGGTCCTTTGCGTTGTTGTCTCCCCTTACTCAATGTTAATCTGGTCCCAAATGGCACCATGCTCTCTATAATGTGCACTGTTTGACCAGGGCCCATAGGGCCCCCGGTTAAAAGTAGTGAACTATATAGGGAATATGGTGCCGTTTGGGGCGCATGCTTAGTCATTTACGGAGGAATGTGCAAACAACAGCAAAGTCCACACAGTGCATAACTACGACCACAATAGTCTACAGACATGTACTCAGACAACAACCCTGTTGATATGGGGAGAAACAATATCCATTCTTCTGTGTTGAAAATGTTCAGCGTAAGAGCTGGAATATCAGATTTGGTCATTTCGAAAAGCCAATCCGAAGGTACATATGTGGATGTTTTTCTATATACCCTTTGGATGAGAATTCTGTTGGAGACCTCCCTCTGATGGACACATGCACGCTAGTGTGCTCGCCCACACGTGATCCATATGGGCCATGTTTCACTTCCTTGCCTGTTGCAATAGACTCACTCCCTTAGCACATAAAGGTTCATTGTATTCTCGGGAGTCGTATGAGTCCAGACCATCTGATTCCTGGCATGTCCTTTGCTGGAACTCGTTGCCTTCCTCATACCCATCAGCTGCCTGTAAAATGTGCTCTGCCAACCCGCCAGGGCTGAACAAGATGAACAAGATGGGCAGTAGGCTACGGGTCTGTCCCAAATGACACTCCTATTCCCTGCATATTGCACCACTTTTTTTTGCAAAAAGGCTTTGATGAAAAGTGGTGCACTATATAGGGAATAGGGTGCCATTTGGCCGTGTCTAGACTTGACAGTTCCTGCAGCTTTTGTATTCTGATCATGGAGTTCTGATCACGCCATGTGTCTCCAGTTACATATACCGTGTCCACATTGTGTCCGGATTCCCTTTTCCCGCGCTATATTACAATGCCAGTATGCATTCTGTAAATGGTGGAACAGGCTAAATCTGATTATAACAACAACTTGATGGCAGTACCAACTACTGTGGCTAACAAGCCAGCTAACTTCTGTAACTAGCCAGCTTGCTAGCAAAGCTAAAGGGATTGCATAAATTTAGCCAAACAATTATAATTATTTTCGAAATAAGCTAGCTGGCTAGCATTTATGAAGGCAGCAAACGCATTCCTCAATGTGGTCTTCGTATTCTGATAGCAGAAGTCACATGTACGTGTCAAGTGTAGACAGCCTCAGTGACACAGACACAGTTTTACATTGAGAGGGAAGCTGATTGCTGATCTATCATGATATTTTCCATGCTGGTCCTGTCAGCTCAGTGAAAAGCACCTGTAAATACGAGACGTATGTGGCAGGGTCTACAGACAATCACGGATTACAAAAAGAAAACCAGCCCCGTCGCGGACATCGAAGTCTTAAAATTAAACAACTTATTTTATTGCTTTGAGGACAATACAAGTGCCACTGACACGGCCCGCTACCAAAGCCTGTGGGCTCTCCTTCTCTGTGGCCAACGTGACTAAAACATTTAAACTTGTTAACCCCCACAACACTGCCGGCCCAGACGGCATCCCTAGCCGTCAGAGCATGCGTAGACCAGCTGGCTGGTGTGTTTACGGACATATTCAATCAATCACTATCCCAGTCTTCTGTCCCCACATGCTTCAAGAGGGCCACCATTGTTCCTGTACCCAAGAAGGCAAAGAAAACTGAACTAAATGATTACCGCCCCATAGCACTCACTTCTGTCATCATGTAGTGCTTTGAGAGAATAGTCAAGGATCATATCACCTCCACCCTACCTGATACCCTAGACCCACTCCAATTTGCTTACCGCCCCAATAGGTCCACAGACGATGCAATCGCCATTAAACTGCACAATCTCATCTGGACAAGAGGAATACCTATGTAAGAATGCTGTTCATCGACTACAGCTCAGCATTTAACATCATAGTACCCTCCAAACTCATCCTGTGCAACTGGGTCCTGGACTTCCTGACGGGCCGCCCCCAGGTGATTAAGGTAGGAAACAACATATCCACCCCGCTGATCCTCAACACTGGGGCCCCACAAGGGTGCGTGCTCAGCCCCCTCCTGTACTCCCTGTTCACCCATGACTGCGTGGCCATGCACGCCTCCAACTCAATCATCAAGTTTGTAGACGACACAACAGTAGTGGGCTTGATTACCAACAACGACGGGACGGCCTAAAGGGAAGAGGTGAGGGCCCTCGGAGTGTGGTGTCAGGAAAATAACCTCTCACTCAACGTCAACAAAACAAAGGAGATGATCGTGGAATTCAGGAAACAGCAGAGGGAGCACCCCCCCTATCCCCATCGACGGGACAGAAGCGGAGAAGGTGGAAAGTTTTAAGTTCCTCGGCGTACACATCACTGACAAACCGAAATGTTCCACCCACACAGACAGCGTGGTGAAGAAGGCGCAACAGCCTGGTACGGCAACTGCACCGCCCTCAACCGCAAGGCTCTCCAGAGGGTAGTGCAGTCTGCACAACGCTTCACCAGGGGTGAACTACCTGCCCTCCAGGACACCTACAGCACCCGATGTCACAGGAAGGCCAAAAAGATAATCAAGTACAACAACCACCCGGACCACTGCCTGTTCACACCACTACCATCCAGAAGGCGAGGTCAGTACAGGTGCATCAAAGCTGGGACCGAGAGACTGAAAAACAGCTTCTATCTCAAGACCATCCGATCGTTAAACAGCCATCACTAACATAGAGAGGCTGCTGCCAACACACTGACTCAAAAGTATGGCCACTTTAATAAATGGATTTAATAAAGGTATCACAAGTCATTTCAAATAACGGCACTTATAATAATGTTTACATCCTACATTACTCATCTCATATGTATATACTGTATTCTATACCATCTACTGCATCTTGCCTACGCCACACGGCCATCGCTCATCCATATATTTATATGTACATATTCTTATTCATCCCTTTACATTTGTGTGTGTGTATGAGGTAGTCGTCGTGAATTTGTTAGCTTACTTGTTATATATTACTGCACTGTCGGAACTAGAAGCACAAGCATTTCGCTACACTCGCAGTAACATCTGCTAACCATATGTATGTGATCAATAAAATAACATTTGATTTGATTTGAGTTTTCCCCCCAAAAATGACTTTATTACAGACAGAAATACTCCTCAGTTTCATCAGCTGTCCGGGTGGCTTTCAACTTGTTGCCAAAGAAAACAGTATCCAGTCACAATGTTATCCAATCATGTGGGAGCTGTCCTCTCACCTCTAGTACTGGACAGACTAATCCCTCCCCTCATCATCTCTACTCTGTTTTGATTAATGACGGTCCAGTAGTTGGCACCTCCCACTGATCTCATTAGAACTCCTATTGACTTCATTCGCAGATGAACGTCCTCTTACCCCTCATCACTCTATGACTGAAGATAAAACCCCTCCTAACTTTGAGACCAAAGATTTAAAAAAACTCCTAACTTTAAGACTGAAGTTAAACAATCACTCCCAACTTTAAGACTCAATTTATAATGCTATTACAACACTATTACGTTATATGAGGCTATAATGCTAAATAGCTGATATCGTCTCCTGTGGCCTCCATGTGTGTCTACTAAGACACATCCTGAATAATCGATGATGCAAGTATCCAGAACTGGTGGGAGGCCAGATTGTTGACATTCTGCCTTTAACCCCCCCCCCCCACCACCTCCTCCCCCCCTCTCTTGCCCTTCCTCTGTCTCCAGTGTGTGTTTACGTGACACATGTTTTTGGCAACCCAATGGACAGTTTGTGCTAAACACTGGTGGAGGTCTGAATGGAGCCATGGCTGTGCTATCGCCCTCTCATTAGCTGTATAATCCCAAACCTCCACCATACAGATAACCACATTTCATCTCCTCTCTGACTGTATCTGCAGTCTTCTTAAAACATAGCCGAGCCAGAACAGCCCATGGGGGCAGGAGGCCTGGAGCCTCTCCAGCTTGATGTACAAGTACACCCCCTGGACAGGAAACTAGTCTGAGACACATGTACCAGTCTCCAAATAGGGTAGCTAGAAACAAAAGCTAATTCATTAGCACAATGGAGGAGTCCAGAACCCCAAAAGTGGCCCCTCGGGATAAATGAGGCTTTTTACACAACTGCAATTAAGACTATTTTTCCTGGAGACAGGTTTGGAGTTTCTCTTAGGCTACGGGGTAAGACAGGCTGTCTCCTTGAAGTTGTGGTTATAAATACGCACACACACACACTCTCTCTTAATAATACTAGTGATTCACACCATTTTAGCAAAGGGCCTGACTGTCCTACAAGTGTGGGAAGCAGACACCCAGCCCTTCAGCCAAAACAAAATGCAACACTCCAAAACATGCTGGGTTAAAATCAACCCAGTTTAGGTTATTTTGTAACCCAGTGCTGGGTAAATATTGGACAGAATACCACCTGGGTTATTTTGACCCAGCCAGTTTGGTTGCGTGAATAATGTTGGATTGTTGGAGAGAGAGTAAATGTCATTCCTGTTTAACATGTTAAGTTCACATACGGCAAACTTCATTTTTCCTTCATTTATTTGTTGCATTTTACACATTCTTCTAGAATATTAAGATAATTTATTACATGTTATAATAAGTTATAACACCTTATTGCATCCCAACAACAGGATTTACATAGGCTTTTAGGGAATTCATACACTTTTCTCGGCCTCATAGAAACTGTTCAACATGTGACATGTGACAAGAGAACAGATAAACAGGAATGAAGGGTGGCAAAAAATAATAATATCTGGAAGCTACGAACGGCTTCTGATCTGACCTTTCTATTTTTTTTAAAGAAAACAACCCAAATAAGTGACCCGATGGCTGCAACCCAGCATTACTTTTTTTTTTTTATTTTTTTTTTTACCCCTTTTTCTCCCCAATTTCGTAGTATCGAATTGTTGTAGTAGCTTGTCTCATCGCTACAACAGCCGCACCAATGCGCCGGAGGAAACACCGTGCACCTGGCCACCTTGGTTTAGCGTACACTGCGCCCAGCCCGCCACAGGAGTCGCTGGTGCGCGATGAGACAAGGACACCCCTACCGACCAAGCCCTCCCTAACCCGGGCGACGCTAGGCCAATTGTGCGTCGCCCCACGGACCTCCCGGTCGCGGCCGGTTACGACAGAGCCTGGGCGCGAACCCAGGGACTGATGGCACAGCTGGCGCTGCAGTACAGCGCCCTTAACCACTGCGCCACCCGGGAGGCCCTCCAGCATTACTTTTCTGAGTGTAAGTATTGCATTTCTACATTAAGATGCCTGATTGGGAGAGCACATCCCTGAAGAACCAGAGTTTTCTGTCCTCGAGAGCCTTCAATAAACAGACATAGACATGGCAGCCAACCTGGATAGGCATGCTGCCAAAAGATAAGGAGCCTGATATGATATGAACCACTGTGGTAGCCAGACTGTCTGTCTGTGTGTGTGTGTGTGTGTGTGTGTGTGTGTGTGTGTGTGTGTGTGTGTGTGTGCGTGCGTGCGTGCGTGCGTGCGTGCATGTGCGCGTGTGAGAGAGAGAGAGAGAGAAAGAGAGAGATACAAAAATGGCTGAGAATAAGTATATAACTAAAAGAGTTCTCTGTAACTCTGTAAGAGAAAAATAAATATTAACATAAAGCTATGACACCAATGGCCACCATATGCCAGTGAGGTATTTCACCTAAATGAACTATGCATTTGAATAGATTTTATTGCTGGTCTAATTTCAAATGGAATTGCTCATTTTGAGCGGGCAAACACTTGTGTTTGTTTGACTCGAGTGCAAACTCAATATCCTCCCATTAGAACAGGCGGTGAGTTTCAATAAAGTTGCACAAACAAGTTCTATTTCCTCTTTGGCAGCAGGGCGCTGGCCAATAAGCCTGATTCTCTGTCTTTATGAAAGCAGATCATATTTTTTGGCCTGATTCAAAAGATGGTGATTCAGCTAAAACGAAGGAAACAAATCACTCCAAAAATCACATCGCCACAAATCACTTTCGTAGATTGGAATTTGTCCTCTCATGCACCACCCGCAACTCCCTCCCTCTCGCTCTCTCTCTCTCTCTCTCTCTCTCTCTCTCTCGCTCTCTCTCTCTCCCTCCCTCCCACCCCACATCCTCCTCCCTTTCCTGCAATTCAAGTTTGGAGACAAACAGGGAGCCCAAACAACTCTAATGTTGGTTCTGTCAGTACTAATAAATGCTCCCTGATGGCTTAGTGGAAGACTAGAACCAACAGACAGCTCTCTCTGTTAATGCCTAGCTTCACCGATCACCATCTATCTATACACAGTGTTTGTCTGCTGCACGCTGACACACGGTACTGCTGCTGCGGGTGAAGATCCGGGGTGAAGACCTTGGATCAGCTTCCCCTCCCTCGATCCTAACCTTAACCATCAGTTGGGGAAATGCAAAACAGACCAAAGATCAGCATCTAAGGGCATCTTCAGCATACACACATGGACATTTGAAGTTGACACATACTATACCGTACAATCACTTGCAGACCGCATGTTCTACAGCAGGGGGTGCTGTTTGCTACACTCTAATACAGTTTTTTTTAATTGCTTTGGTACTATTTTTACAAGTATGTGGTGAAATGTCACAACTCTTAGTACAAAACTCAAAACAGATCATCAAGAAGGCTGTTTATTCACAACTTTAAGCACATTTCAATTGACTAAGTACAACACACAAAATCACACAGTAACTTCTTCACCAAACCTAATCAGTGTTTCATCTAGAAATAGCTTTCATATAAAGTAATTGCCTTTCACAATGCAATGCTCACAATACTTTTCATATGATTCTCTTCTCATTTGTTTAAATACATTTGACCATCATTTAATCCAAAGGCGATTAATCACTTAACCGTTTGGTAAACCTATATATTTTTTTAACTGGTTTGTCTACTATATATGGATTTTGAGAACTACAGAAATGTAATGTGCGTTTGTAAAGTATAAAGATCTAAATTACAGGTATGATACATGATAATCATACATAATGACTACTCGTTATTGCTAATTGATTTCACATAGTGGTAACCACAATTTGTCACCATATAAAAGGGTGTGTGTGTGAACACTTGCAATTTATTTCAACTTGGAGCAGGACAGACAGCAAGGGAGAGGACGAAATCAAAGATCTTGTGGGCATGGGCCCTGTCAAAGAGGTGGGCATGGGCCCTGTCAAGGAGGTGGGCATGGGCCCTGTCAAAGAGGAGGGCATGGGCCCTGTCAAAGAGGAGGGCATGGGCCCTGTCAAAGAGGTGGGCATGGGCCCTGTCAAAGAGATGGGCATGGGCCCTGTCAAAGAGGTGGGAATGGACCCCGTCAAAGAGGTGGGCATGGGCCCTGTCAAAGAGGTGGGCATGGGCCCCGTCAAAGAGGTGGGCATGGGCCCTGTCAAAGAGGAGGGCATGGGCCCTGTCAAAGAGATGGGCATGGGCCCTGTCAAAAAGGTGGGCATGGGCCCTGTCAAAGAGGTGGGAATGGACCCCGTCAAAGAGGTGGGCATGGGCCCTGTCAAATAGGTGGGCATGGGCCCCGTCAAAGAGGTGGGCATGGGCCCTGTCAAAGAGGTGGGCATGGGCCCCGTCAAAGAGGTGGGCATGGGCCCTGTCAAAGAGGTGGGCATGGGCCCCGTCAAAGAGATGGGCATGGGCCCTGTCAAAGAGGTGGGCATGGGCCCTGTCAAAGAGATGGGCATGGGCCCCGTCAAAGAGATGGGCATGGGCCCTGTCAAAGAGATGGGCATGGGCCCCGTCAAAGAGGTGGGCATGGACCCCGTCAAAGAGGTGGGCATGGGCCCTGTCAAAGAGGTGGGCATGGGCCCTGTCAAAGAGGTGGGCATGGACCCTGTCAAAGAGGTGGGCATGGGCCCTGTCAAAGAGGTGGGCATGGGCCCTGTCAAAGAGGTGGGCATGGGCCCTGTCAAAGAGGTGGGCATGGACCCTGTCAAAGAGGTGGGCATGGGCCCTGTCAAAGAGGTGGGCATGGGCCCTGTCAAAGAGGTGGGCATGGGCCCTGTCAAAGAGGTGGGCATGGGCCCCGTCAAAGAGGTGGGCATGGGCCCTGTCAAATAGGTGGGCATGGGCCCTGTCAAAGAGGTGGGCATGGGCCCTGTCAAAGAGGTGGGCATGGGCCCTGTCAAAGAGGTGGGCATGGGCCCTGTCAAAGAGATGGGCATGGACCCCGTCAAAGAGGTGGGCATGGGCCCCGTCAAAGAGGTGGGAATGGGCCCCGTCAAAGAGGTGGGCATGGGCCCCGTCAAAGAGGTGGGCATGGGCCCCGTCAAAGAGGTGGGAATGGACCCCGTCAAAGAGGTGGGCATGGGCCCCGTCAAAGAGGTGGAGATCAGAGAGAGGGAGTCAGACGGCAGGGAACTGTTGCGTCTAATGTAGTCCGGGCCATCGTCGTTGACCATGTGGTAAACAGAGGCCTTACCATGGCAGAGACCGCAAGATTAGTTCACCCCAATCTGAAAAGCTCAACTGTCAATTCGATCGTGAGAACATTTTGTCAAGAAAACCAGTAAGTCGGCAGGATGTGCACCATGCTTTACATTTACAGTAAATCACATATTGCAAAGCATGTAAATTCACAAAACATACAGTATGGTGATCGGCAGGGTAGCCTAGTGGTTAGAGCATTGGACTAACAACCGAAAGGTTGCAAGTTCAAATCCCAGAGCTGACAAGGTACAAATCTGTCATTCTGCCCCTGAACAGGCAGCTAACCCACTGTTCCTAGGCCATCATTGAAAATAAGAATTTGTTCTTAAACTGGCTTGCCTAGTTAAATAAAGGTAATATATTGACAGTATACTCTGTTCTACCCACCGTGGTGGCCGTGTGCTGACCGGCCAGCAGGAGTGGGCAGTGGTGGAAATGGTGAGAGTCAGGAATTGCATACGTCTGTTTGAAATAAGCCATAATAAGGCCATTGAGGAGAACGATGACACCTTTAACCAATGTGGCTGCCAACAATCGCCTGCCTTTTGAAGAGGCACCAGGTACCTATGAAACACTTACCTGGTGCCTTTTGAGAGAAACAACGACCGGATAAAACAACTGCAGGCCGAGTATGTTCAGCACTATATACTGTATTACGGTTACTATTAATGCACATGCTACTTCACAATATCATATTGGAACGAAACTGTAAAAATAACTACCCAAAATATATTTTTAGAGGGTGATGGTGGTTGATGCCGCTGTGAACCATCACAAGTGTATCTTTGTTGGTGAAGGGGGCTTCAACGTGACCAAAACTCGGTGCCGTGGGTGGAACCTCATCGGCCAACCGTCCAAGTGCCTGGCCAACGTCGGGGAAACATCTCCATGTGCGCAGCTATCTCTGAAGACGGTGTGGTAGGACGTAGGCCATTGTTTGGATCCTACAACGCTGCATACCTCATTGTGTTTCTCAATGAAATTGTGCAGGCATGTCAATGTGAAGGGGTCAACCTACGTCATCGTGTGGGAGAATGTCAGGTTCCACCATGCAGAGGTGGTTAAGGCATGGTTTCGGGCCTATCCCCGATTCGTGACCCTATACCTGCCCCCATACTCTCCTTTCCTCAACCCAATTGAGGATTAATTTTTTTTGCGTTGTGGTGGAAAGTGTACGATCGCCATCCCCATGAGCGTGATACCCTCCTTATGGCCATGGATGAGGCATGAGACGACATCAATGCAGACCAATGTCAAGCTTGGCTTCCATGGTGCATGAACAATGAGGACATTCACTGTGATGTGGATGAGAATTTATGGCCAAAGATAGGCTTGATGCAAATGAATGCATGCGAAACGCTATGTTTTTTTTTATTTTCATACATTTTATGTCTTACATTTGATTCGACAGTACACCTACGTTACAATTATAGCTGAAACATAAAATGTTTATTTTTGCATGAATGATTGTACAGAACGTCTTCATTGATCACACTCTTAATTACACATTAGATTATAGATTTTAGGAAATTATAGATTTTCTGTCAATTTTGTTGGGTAATGTTGGGTATTACCTAATGTAAAAACGGTGTAATTTGCAGTACTGTAGCATAATGAACTCAGCAAAAAAAGAAACGGCCCTTTTCAGAACCCTGTCTTTCAAAGATAATTCGTAAAAATCCAAATAACTTCACAGATCTTCATTGTAAAGGGTTTAAACACTGTTTTCCATTCTTGTTCAATGAACCATAAACAATTAATGAACATGCACCTGTGGAACGGTTGTTAAGACACTAACAGCTTACAGACGGTAGGCAATTAAAGTCACAGTTATGAAAACTTAGGACACTAAAGAGGCCTTTCTACTGACTCTGAAAAACACCAAAAGAAAGATGCCCAGAGTCCCTGCTCATCTGCGTGAACGTGCCTTGCATGCTGCAAGGAGGCATGAGGACTGCAGATGTGGCCAGGGCAATAAATTGCAATGTCCGTACTGTGAGACGCTTAAGACAGCGCTACAGGGAGACAGGACGGAAAGCTGATCTTCCTCGCAGTGGTAGACCACGTGTAACAACACCTGCACAGAATCGGTACATCCGAACATCACACCTGCGGGACAGGTACAGGATGGCAACAACAACTGCCCGAGTTACACCAGCAACGCACAATCACTCCATCAGTGCTCAGACTGTCCGCAATAGGCTGAGAGAGGTTGGACTGAGGGCTTGCAGGCCTGTTGTAAGGCAGGTCCTCACCAGACATCACTGGCAACAACGTCGCCTATGGGCACAAACCCACCGTCGCTGGACCAGACGGACTGGCAAAAAGTGCTCTTCACTGACGAGTCGCGGTTTTGTCTCACCAGGGGTGATGGTCGGATTCGCGACCTCAACGCTGTGCGTTACAGGGAAGACATCCTCCTCCCTCATTATGGCACCCTTCCTGCAGGCACAATCCTGACATGACCCTCCAGCATGACAATGCCACCAGCCATACTGCTCGTTTCTGTGCATGATTTCCTGCAAGACAGAAATGTCAGTGTTCTGCCATGGCCAGCGAAGAGCCCTGATCTCAATCCCATTGAGCACGTCTGGGACCTGTTGGATCGGAGGGTGAGGGCTAGGGCCATTCCCCCCAGAAATGTCCAGGAACTTGCAGGTGCCTTGGTGGTAGAGTGGGGTAACATCTCACAGCAAGAACTGGCAAATCTGGTGCAGTCCATGAGGAGGAGATGCACTGCAGTACTTAATGCAGCTGGTGGCCACACCTGATATTAACTGTGACTATTGATTTGGACCCCCCCTTTGTTCAGGGACACATTATTCCATTTCTGTCACATGTCTGTGGAACTTGTTCAGTTTACGTCTCAGTTGTTGAATCTTGTTATGTTCATACAAATATTTACACACGTTAAGTTTGCTGAAAATAAACACAGTTGACAGTGAGAGGACATTTCTTCTTTTGCTGAGTATACTTTCAGCACTTCCAAGGGAGATTTTAAACATGTATCTTGCATTGTCTTCGATTGGATTAACTGGTAGTTAAAATGACTAAATTGAAAAGATATCATTATGTTGTGTTTTGGTGATTAAACCAACATTCTCATTACATTTCACAATAAAGTAATTTTTTGAAGCAATGGTTGTGTGGTGAGAGATGTTTACAATGCAAATGAATGCACATCGACAGGGTTTGAATGAACGACTGTGTGACCAGTTTGTAGTTTTGTACTAAGAGTTGTGAAAATGCACCACATACTTGTGAAAATAGTACCAAATCAATAAAAAAAGAACAAAAAATACAGTTACAATCATGTTGAAAAAATGGGCTGAAATGTTATTACAAGTGGAGAGAGTGTGGGTATAAGTAATGTGTGTGTGTGGCAGGTCTGAAATTGGACCAAGTGCTTATATTGCTCTCCTTCAACTCTCTAAAGCCAGTTTACCAAACATCTCACATGCCTACGCGTAAGTCTGAACTGGAGCATGTGTGCATAGTATTACCAACAACCTCCCCTTCACAGTAATCCTCTCTGCTCAGCCATGGGTGGACTAACTCAACCCAACCTACCCCCCTACCTCAGGCCCTCGCTAACACGGCCCAGTCCAGACGTCTGCTGGTCTCCCCCCCTGCCCACCATCTAACGGACAGGCTCACAGCATTCTGATGCGTAGTGGAGAAGAGGGGCGCGGTCTGAAAGCAGCTGTGTCTGGGACGTCCTCCCTCAACCCCCCTGTCTAAGAGAGTCATTCCTGGGTCTGAGTCACTCAGGGCTGTGCCCCGGCCTCCAGACCTCCACTAACACAGCAGTCTCTGCATGTATCGCTGATAGTGAGCCCTATATATGAAGTATTAGAGTGGGATGTCATACCTACTAAATGGACATATTTTAAGGTCACGTCCCTGATTTCCTATTGAAAATACAGCGTGTAGTCATTGTAGTTGAACGTGGTAAGAACTACCGAGAGGTTTAAGACTGTATTAAGACTGTACTAATCAATGCCGAACTAATCCAAAACGGTTTACATTACAGGGAACTGTAATGAGAACAAAACAGAAAGTCGACATCATTGATCTTTCTATCAGCCCATCTGTCATATGGAGAAAAGTCAGAACCTTAAATAGATAAGGAATGGCCCAATTCAGACTTAGGAAATGCACATCTTTCCTATGCACTTCTCAGTAGTTGGTATTCAGACTTACCTTATGCAGGTGTGTATAACAGGCTTTATTTTTTTAACCTTTATTTAACTAGGCAAGTCAGTTAAGAACAAATTCTTATTTACAATGACGGCCTACAACAGCCAAACCCGGACAACACTGGGCCAATTGTGCGCCCCCCTATGGGACTCCCAATCACAGCCAGTTGTGATACAGCCTGGATTCGAACCGGGGTGTCTGTAGTGACACCTCTAGCACTGAGATGCAGTGCCTTAGACTGCTGTGCCACGCGGGAGCTTTGCAAGCGTGGTCCCCTTGCGCCCGCTGAATAAAAAGTCTGGGCTTATAATCAAAACATTCTAGAAATCATAAATCAACTCGGTAGGTTTGGCGCCCTACTGTCATTTGTGCATGGCTACAGAAGCCTATAGCTTGGGTCTCCACATTTCATCCCAAGTTATAAGGCCCGCATTTCATACACCTCCCTGTGGAAAAGGTGATATGTTGATATGCTTCAGATATCCCTTGTACCCGCTGATGCTACGCAATGCTAGCCTATCCCCAGAGAACCCAATCATTTAGTCAGACCTTTAAGACTCAAAACGCTTCACTACCAGGCCGTGTGCCACAGCCAAGCAGTCCACAGATGTCCACTAAAGGCTGGGCCAGAAGTATCATGTCAACAATCATAACACTGTAAAAGGTGTCCCACAGCAGACTTGTTTGCTCTAGGTGATAACTTATCGCTTATCTTTTGTCAGGAGACAATCTCTCGCTCGCTCTCCCCCACACACACCTATGAAGGTCGAGAGACAGGAGGCACATCAGAGGGATCCTTTTAACTTCAGAAGTGGGCCCAATTCTGTCCATATAAGAATCAACTCACAATAGAGAAAAAGATAATTGGTAGAGAGAGAGAGAGAGAGAGAGACTCATTAAGACAAAGAGCTTCTCAGTAAACGAATCAAAACAAATATAAACTAACTTCAGTTGCATCCCTTTATAATCTATGCCACTGTGGTAGGCGGTGCACGTTGTTTATACAGTTTGCATATTCGTTCTGTTTTAATTTGTGTTTTAATATGACTGTCCTCGCAGTCGGGTTTATTAAAAAGTGAATGCGCTGCAATTGGCTCTCTCCATAGCGATAAGCAGCTTAGGGGCCATGACTTGCCAGCCAGTCAATCAGACATCCATTACTCATTCCCTGCACCGTTTGCCTCACCTCTGACTCTCCCTTTCTCTCTCTCTCAATCTTCCTCTGTCTCGCTCACTCTCCCTCCCTCTTCTATCTCTCCTTCCATCTCTCGCTCTCTCTCGCCTCTGGGCATACCAGGGTAGAATTCGCTAGGCACAGACCTCATTTGCAACCCCAGGTTCATTTTTAACCTAACAGCTCGAGCAGTGCAGTGGAAATACGAAATAAATGATACAAATTCATGTAGAACTTCCTACGGTTAACTGAGCTCTCCCTCCCGGAGCACCCTCAAGGCTACGATAAGTCAGTCTGTCTGTCTGCCCTCCTGTCTGCCCTCCTGTCTGCCCTCCTGTCTGTCTGTCTGTCTGTCTGTCTGTCTGTCTGTCTGTCTGTCTGTCTGTCTGTCTGTCTGTCTGTCTGTCTGTCTGTCTGTCTGTCTGTCTGTCTGTCTGTCTGTCTGTCTGTCTGTCTGTCTGTTGAATAGTTGATAAATACCAAAGTGCACTAAAACGGCAACGATTAATTATATGTATCCTGGTATTTGTATGGGACTGTACATGATATAAAGGCAGGGGTTTGTTGGTGAGTTGGCTGGCGCATACTGAAGTTATTAAGCTCCATAAGGTCTGAAATTATTTAGCTCCATAAGGTTTATGTCTGGTGAGTAAGTCAGTAGCATTGCACAAGCCCTGGCTAGTGTGAGCCGGAACGGCTCTTAGGGCGTTGAGCCTAGCTCCTGTTTCTGTAGTGTGAGGCAGCTTAATGTACAAGTTAACCCCTTGGACAGGACGCTAGTTTATCGCAGGGCCATACCCCAAAATCTATCCCCTTAATGCCGAGTGCCAAGCAGAGACACACCAGGTCCCATTTTAACAGTCTTTGGTATGACTCGGCTGGGGATCAAACTTCTAACCTTACAGCAGACACTCTAACCTCAAGGCCACAGAGTTGGTCAGGTCTGGTGAGATGAGGACTGTTTAGCATGTAAAACCTTCTGAGGGTGGGGCTGAGGCTGAGAGTGTGCGTCGTGGTTGGCTGCCCAGCTCCAGTAGGAGGGATTCCTGAGCACTATTCAAACATGGAAGGAGGCAGGTCTGTAAACGCACCCCAGTACCTTCCACAACTATCAACGCAGTGATTCGAAATGGGATTCAGAGTTGTGAAACTGAGGATTATAAAACAAGCACTTTAGTCGGTTGGAGGTTCGGCATACGTGCAGGCATGTCTCCTGACTAAATCCATCCCCTGCAGAGACATTGATTTGTAGCCTTGGGGGTGAAAGTCTCCACCAGCAACAGCCTAAGGTTAGAGAAACCAAACACACCTTGAATAGCAGCCCAAGTTTACACAGCAAGCGTGGGTGTTCTAAATCACAAAACCTGTGTCCCTTCTAAAACCCCATAGGTGGGCCATGCAAGAGAGTATCAACATGAAACATGTACACAATTCACACAACCACATAAAACCTCTATGTAAGTGATAGAGGCCTAAAGAGGGTGAAATGATAGAAGGGGGATAAAAAAGGTAGCTTTGTTCCCAACAGAGAAGGAAAGAGCGGGAGTCACCACAGACTTTCACTGGCTCACCACAGACTTTCACTGGCTCACCACAGACTTTCACTGGCTCACCACAGACTTTCACTGGCTCACCACAGACTTTCACTGGCTCACCACAGCGGAGCAAGAGGCTTCGTCCCAAATGGCATCATATTCCCTACACCTACACGGTACCCTTCTTGGTAACACTCGACTTGACACCCAGTGTCATAACACGTTACGACACGGTCATAGCCATGTCATAACATGTCATAACAGCTGGCGTAACTTGTCATAAAATGGTCGTAACACTGTCATAACCCATATATTTACACCTGTTGTGACATATATTGTGTTATTTTATGGCTGGTTATGACACCTACGTAAAAGTGTCAAAACCCACATTTATTCAAATTCGTTTTTTCCCCGGCCAAGAAGTTACCTTCCATTTGAAAGTTTGTTTATTAAATCCTTTGTTGTTGTCACAATGAATTATTTTTTAATTTTTTTTATCATATTTGAAATAACTTGTAGAAAATACATTATACGACACTGTCAAGAAGCCGTATGGCCATTTTGTGTCAATTTACTTGGACTAAGGAAATACACTTTATGACACTGCCAAGAAGCATTATGACAGGGGCCTCCCGAGTGGCGCAGAGGTCTAAGGCACTGCGTCGAATTGCTAGCTGTGCCACTAGAGATTCTGGGTTCGAGTCCAGGCCCGCGACCGGGTGACCCATGGGACGGCGCAAGCAGTGCGGCTTGGTTGGGTTGCGTTTCGGAGGACGCACGGCTCTTAACCTTCGCCTCTCCCGAGTCCGTACGGGATTTGCAGCCATGAGACAAGACTGTAATTACCAAATGGATACCACGAAATTGGGGAGGAAAAAGAAGCATTATCACCACATAAGCCAGCTAGGCCTGTCACGTACATGCCCTTACATCAGTCTGGTCCTGCTCCTGCATTCATCCCAGTTATTAGTAACAGAGCATTGGGGTAGGTGCATGTCTGACATCAATTTGTGCGCAGTAACGACATAACCATACTGTTGACAGTATTGCCTTGTGCGGTGGGTTTTGACAGTGCATTCGGAAAGTACTCAGACATTCTCTACATTTTGTTACGTTATACAGCCTAATTCTAAAAATGGACTATAAAAATACACATCAATCTACAAACAATACCCCATAATGACAAAGTGAAAACAGGTTTTTAGACATTTTTGCAAATGTATGAAAGCTCTAAAACAGTATATACATAAGTATTCAGGCCTTTTGCTATGAGACTCGAAATTGAACTCAGGTGCATCCCGTTTCCATTGATCAACGTTGAGATGTTTCTATAACTTGTTTGGAGCCCACCTGTGGTAAATTCAATTGATTGGACATGATTTGGAAAGACACACACCTGTCTATATAAGGTACCACAGTTAGAGCAAAAAAGCTAAAGGACTAAAGGACTCAGACTCATGACAAACAAGATTCTCTGGTCTGATGAAACTAGGGTTGCACATTTTGGGGAATATTCAGAGGTGGAAATTTTCCGTGGGAATTAAAGGGAATATTTGGGAATTAACGGCAATATATGAAAATTAATATTTAAATGTAGATGTTTTTTGCATTAGATATATTTGGTATATCATATGGAGACAGAAACATAAACCATTTACCTTATCATAAGTAGACATAATTGCAAATGATTAAACCCTTCCAATAGAAATAAACTATTTAGTTACAAATTTAACTTTAATTAAATGAGTCGACTCTTTACATGGGAGGATTTCACTGAACAACAAAAGAAAGGGAATATTGAATGATCCCCAATGATCCATCGCATCTCCCAAAAACGCTTTCAACATACATCTGTAAAATGATAGTCTAGAAACTAAAGCTTTGGTTGTCTTCCTCTCAGGCTTCCATGTCTTCTCCCTGGACCTCCTCAATGTCCACCTCTTGAACATCAGACTCTGAGGCCTCATCTTCACTGTCACTTTCCAACCTTGTTGAGGATCGCTCGTTGTCAGGCTCAAAAAGCCTCAAATTTGCCAATTTTTCAACCCTTGTATTGGTCAGCTTGTTGCGTGCTTTTGTGTGTGTGTTCCCAAACAAGGACCAGTTGTGCTCTGAGGCGGCTGATGTTGGTGGGATTTGGAGGATGATGGAGGCAACAGGGGAAAGAACCTCAGATCCACAAAGTCCCTTCCACCAGGTGGCTGATGAGATATGTTGGCACGACTGCCATATTGCATCTCCATCCCAAAGTCCCTCCCACTAGGTGGCTGATGAGATATGTTGGCATGACTGCCATATTGCATCTCCATCCCAAAGTTCTTGCTTGGAAGTGTACTTCACCAGACTGCCAAGAACCTTGCCTTCATCCAGCCCAAGGTAGCGAGACATGGTAGTAATGACACCATAGGCCTTGTTGATCTCTGCACCAGCCAGGATGCTCTTGCCAGCATACATGTACGCTGAGGCGTGTATGGGCTTCAGTCTTCACGCTTTTTGATGTATTACAGAACTGCAGTTACCTCTGCTTGGAGCAAGAGTGACGTGGGCAGGGCACTACGGATTTCTTCACTTACATCTGCAAGCAGAGTCTGAACATCAGACAGGATGGTATTGTCTCCCTCAATCCGTGCAATGGCTACTGCTATAGGTTTCAGGAGTTTCCGGCTGCTTACCACTCTCCCTAAATACATCATCCAGGAGGATCCTCTTGATGGGGCTGTCCATATCGGCAGACTGTGATATGGCCATTTCTTGGAGAGACTCCTTCCCCTCCAGGAGACTGTCAAACATGATGACAACACCACTCCAACAGGTGTTGCTGGGCAGCTTCAATGTGGTGCTCTTATTCTTATCACTTTTCTTGGTGAGGTAGATTGCTGCTGTAACTTGATGACCCTTCACATACCTAACCATTTCCTTGGCTCTCTTGTAGAGTGTATCCATTGTTTTCAGTGCCATGATGTACTTGTACTTGAGATTCAATGCATGAGCAGCACAGCCAATGGGTGTGATGTGAGGGTAGGACTCCTCCACTTTAGACCAAGTAGCCTTCATGTTCGTAGCAGTCTGTCACCAGTGCAAATCCTTCTGTGTTCCAAGGTCATTGACTGCCTTCAGCTCATCTGCAAAGTAGAGACTGGTGTGTCTGTTGTCCCTTGTGTTTGTGCTATTGTAGAATACTGGTTGATAGGTGGAGATGATGTAGTTAATTATTCCTTGCCCATGAATATTCCACCAACCATCAGAGATGATTGCAATTCAGTTTGCTTTCTCTATGATTTGTTTGACCTTCACTCTAACTCTGTTGAACTCTGCATCCAGCAAATTAGTAGATAAAGCATGTCTGGTTGGAGGGGTGTATGCTGGGCGAAGAACATTCACAAATCTCTTCCAATACACATTGCCTGTGAGCATCAAAGGTGAACCAGTTGCATACACAGCTCAAGCAAGACATTCATCAGCATTTCTGTGACTACGTTAGAAAAACTAACTAGCAGAAATTGTTCAAACTAACCAGAAAGCATGTAGTCCTTGGCTCAGACAGTGTCATAGTGTGGGCTCAATAGCATCTCATTAGTGTCCCAGATCTTGAGAATCAGCTGTACATGTGATGGAAGAGTGCACTGCACAGGTGATGGAAGAATGCACTGTGCATGCAGAGGGTTGCAATTCAATTAAATTGGGGAAAGTTTAGCAAAAATATGCTACAAGACCTAGAATTGCCTTATGTATATCCCACAAAAAAAGGTTCACTGTTACAAGCTATCTTTTTTGATGAATTTAAGCAAAACTCCCGGGCTTAACTTCCCATTGAAAAATTCTGCAACAATTCTGGAAATTCACCGGAAAGCTTCAGACCCTTAGATGAAATTAAGATTGAACTCTTTGGACTGAATGCCAAGCGTCACATCTGATGGAAACCTGGCACCATCCCTACGGTGAAGCATTGGGGTGAGTATAATTTTGCGGGGATGTTTTTCAGCGACAGGGACTGGGAGACTTGTCAAAATTGAGGGAAAGATGAACGGAGCAGAGTACAGAGAGATCCTTGATAAAAAAAAACTGCTCCAGTGAGTTCAGGAACTCAAGCTGGGGCGAAGGTTCATCTTCCAACAGGACAACGACCCTAAGCACACAGCCAAGACAACACAGGAGTGGCTTCGGGACTTGTCTCTGAATGTCCTTGAGTGGCTCAGCCAGACCCCGGACTTGAACCCGATCTAACATCTCTGGAGAGACCTGAAAAGAGCTGTGCAGCGACGCTCCCCATCCAACTTGACAGAGCTTGAGAGGATCTGCAGAAAATAATGAGAAAACTCCCCAAATACAGGTGTGCCATGCTTGTAGCGTCATCCCTAAGAAGACTCGAGGCTGTAATCACTGCCAAAGGTGTTCAGCAAAGTACTGAGTAAAGGGTCTGAATACTTATTTAAATGTGATATTTCCGTTTTGTTTTTGAATACTTTTGCAACATATTCTAAAAACCTGTTTTTGCTGTGTCATTATGAGGTATTGTGAGTAGATTGATGAGGGGGGGAGACTATTTGATCCATTTTAGAATAAGGCTGTAATGTAACAAATTTAGGAAAAAGTTAAGGGGTCTGAATACTTTCCGAATGCACCGTATGTAGGTGTCATAACCAGTCATAAAATAATGCAATATACTGTATGGCACAACAGGTCTAAATATGTGTGTCATGACAGTTATGTCAGCTGTTATGACATATTGTGACATGGTTATGACCGTGTCATAACTTATGACGCTTGGTGTCAAGTAAAGTGTTACCCACTTATTTATTCCACTACGCCACATGTGTCAAACTCATTCCACAGAGGGCCAAGTGTCAGCGGGTTTTCGCACCACCCTTGTACTTGTTTGATGAATTAAGGTCACTAATTAGTAAGGAACTCCCCTCACCTGGTTGTCTAGGTCTTAATTGAAAGGAAAAAACAAAAACGCGCAGAAACTTGGCCCTCCGTGCAATGGGTCTGATACCCCTGCACTACACTCTTAGAAAAAAAGGATTCTAAAAGGGTTCTTTGGCTGTCCCAATAGGAGAACCCTTTTTGGTTCCAGGTAGAACCCATTTTGGTTCCACGTAGAACTCTTTTGGGTTCCATGTAGAACCCTCTGTGGACACCAAAAAGGGTTCTTCAACGGGTTCTCCTATCGGGACAGCCAAAGAAACCTTTTAAGTTCTAGATGGAAAAAAATGTGCCAAGAGTGTAAATAAGGGAATAGCCATTTGAGACACAGGCAGAATCCACAGCCAAGCAGGAATGAGATTGTGTGATGTACGAAGGGAGAGAGAGAGGAAGAGAGGGAGAGGAATGAGAGGGAGTTAATGGCTCACCACACTGCTGCAGTGGCAATGACTGATTTTACGCCGCTGAACTATGACAGTTCCTCCTATATGGGTAGCGCCCCCCAGTGTTCGGGACATAGGCGTGTCAGCGAGATACGTCATAGAAACGTTGGTAACACTTTACAATAAGGCACCCTTTATAAAGTCTACCTAAATGTAAAGTGTTCCCTAAACGTTCTATCTGGTGACTCATCTTTTTGATCCACCATCTCTCTAGGACCCTGCAGGCTCAGGTCACAGGAAAAAGACTCAACCCACCATTCAAGAAATACTGCAGCTCGTCACGACGTTGGTCTATGTAACTCAGATCCATTATAACATTAGGGTCTCAATAGGCAGGCTCCTCAGCATTGAACTGAGTGAGGTGTAAAAAGACCCAAGTCCAGGCCTGTTTGTGTGCACAGAGCAACATATTCTTGCTTTGTGTTATTACATTAGCTAAATGCTCATCCTCTGAGACATATTTACAGCAGTGTATGCTCAGTTGGTGAGCGGAGGCTACAGTTACACTCTTGGCAACAGGCTAGAGGCAGCTAGGGGGTCTAAAATAAGCCCACTTGTTTGGAAAAAAAAACTAAAGAGACTAAAAATAGCAGAGGCAAAAAAGACAAAAGGCTGAAGCTTGTGAGAGAGAGAGAGAGAGAGAGAGAGAGAGACAGAGAGGGAGGGGGGGAGAGAGAGAGAGAGAGAGAGAGGGGGGTGGAGAGAGGGGGGGAGAGAGGGGGGTGAGAGAGGGGGGGAGAGAGAGAGAGAGAGAGAGAGAGAGAGAGAGAGAGAAAGTGAGAGTGAGAGGGAGAGTGAGAGAAAGAGATGGGTGATTCTAACTGCTTCAGAACTGTGGGCACAGTGGCTAGCCGACCGTACCCCGGATAGCAGCGATCTGATTGGCTCCTGATGACATCATCCAATCGCAGAGCCCCTCCCAGTTAGACGATGTCATCAGTGCTGAGGCATGTCAGTGATGTAATGCTGGGAGGGCCGTCACGCTCACAGACACTGGGGCTGAGCAGAAGCACCCCTCTTCTCCTCTCCCTCATTTCTCTTCCAGACACTTCTTCAAATCTCTTCCCAGCTCATTGGGTGTTTATTAGTCCTTTGAAATGCAGGACCCAAGCCATACCATTTATCCACCAAGCACATTTCCTCTCCCATGCCAAGAGAAGGATGACACAGCAGGGGTGTCAGATCGATTAAGTCCCCTGGCTGTCCATCTCTCTTATGGAGGTTTCATTAAAATATGGTTCACAGATCATAAGTCTCTTCCGCAGGCTGAGGCAGGGAGAGGAAACCCTGGCAACCACAGATGGTTGGCTCCTGATTATGTCCCAAGATCAGCAGTCGGGTCTCTACCTCACAGGGCTATAGCAAACAGACAAACTTGCACGCACACACGCACACACACGCACGCACACACACACACACAAACACACACACACACACACAGTGGCCTTCTGAGTAGAGACTGGGCAGTGGGCACCTAGCGCTTGGATCCCCTGGCCTTTTCATTCCAATTTTATTTATTTATTTCATTTTTGGGGGATGGACAGCCATATCCAATTTGTGTGTGTGTGTGTGTGTGTGTGTGTGCACGCGGTGTGAAAGGCAAAACCAATTGTAGATCAGCACTCAGTCTGAGATGCTTGGTGGATACAGGCCCTAAATGATATAGTTATATCGAGTTCTTCTAACTGGGTCTCATCAATACTTGGGAGGAAGACAGTCTATAAATGTAGATTGAGAAAGTGTCTGTAATTAAAGTCATTATGCTTCTCCACAGAGAGCTTTTCATCATGATCACCATGCTGGCAGAGGTTGCCTCCCAAATGGCAACGCATTTCCTCTATGCAACGGAATAAGGGTGTGACTTGGGAGGCAGACATTGTCTAAGTCCATCAAAGCACAGTCTCTAGCCAGTGCCTGCCATCCATATGTCAGCCACTAATTGATATTGAGTGGCTGCTGGTTATAGCAGGAGTTCATTTCAAACTGACAGAGGTTAATACTGATTCATAACTTCATTTCCGCTCATAGAATAAGAGTCAGATAGACTCAGATTGTCTCTGCTTCCCATTCAAACGGTCATTAAAATAGATACAGTCGTATGGTTGGGTGGGTGTCTAGGGAATGGATAGACAATGACGCAGTCAGGTTGAGAGTTAAGTCAAGTTTTCATCAGTGCAAACGCCAAAACAGTCCCCACCTTGGGTGGATCCATAGTTCCATAGTTCTGTTTCGGTGAGGTCAGAGTCTGGGATATCTGTGTCAGACACACACACACACACACACACACACACACACACACACACACACGTGCACGCACAAGCATACAATAACGCACGCACGCATGCACAAACACACACACACACACACACACTACAGTACTGTTCCTAAGGAAGTATTTTCTCTCCCGATGCCATCAGCTAATACAGTTCAACAGTTCTTCAGTTCCCTAGGGTTCAACCTGAGAGAATGAGATGTAATTTGTGGTCCATTTGTGGTTGGGCTGTGGTCATCCACGTCCTAATGGCTTTAGCATGTGCTCTAGCCCAGTGGCTCCAGTGGTCTAGGACCATGACCGCAGTGGTGAAAACGAAGCAGGGCATTGTTGTTGTGCTTCTGGTGGGAAGGACATAGAACTCCTGGGAGGAAAAGCAGATGGGAAGGGAAGGAAGGAAACTTCGAACAAAAGCCTTGAGAGACGCAAGAGAAAAGGCAGGAGGAATGAACCTTTAGAGACCTCTCTCTCTCTCTCTCTCTGTCTGTATCTCTGTGCAACACTTGGATGGATTGTTTATGTTTTTTGGAGCCACTTCCTCTCTTCCTGCCATTATACAAACCAATTGCAATTCTCTGGAATTTTCTGTGGCCTTGACTTTCAAGGTGCAAGCTGAGAGGAATATCTTAGGAGGATAGATAGAAACAAGTGGGAATTAAGCATCAGCCTACACTCTTAAAAATGTAAGTGCAAGTTGGAAACAAAAAAGGTTATTGAAAGCGATGCCATAGTTGACCAATTTTAGGCTCTCTGAAGAACCTTACAACAAATCCAAAACCAGAAATGTTTCGACCCTTCAGGACCAGCATTGAACATCCCTGATGTAGGATGAAAAGCCTTGTTTGCATATTTCCCAGGGTGCCTTTTGGGTGAATTTTAGAGTTACAAGTACCACCCATGGCTGTGTTTGCTAGTGACAGAGACATGGTTGTTGCATTCATTCATTTTCAGCCCTGTGGCCTTCACCAAGTGAGATCATAAGTGAATGTTGTCATTAAAGTAGTTTGACGTTAATACATATTTCATGAATCCTTTCTTTTGAGGGTCTAGTTTTACACTAACAGAGTGGCCTCATAGTACAGTTAACCATCCACAACATTCAGAATGACTGCCAGGGTTGGGAAGACTGATGTGAGACTACTTTAAACATCTAAACTGGAACAACACTTTCAGCAAAGGGTGCAACGAGTACAAGTAACTGATTTAAATAGTTTAGAAAAATGTATGATATTTAAATTTGAGTAGAATAAGATTAATGATTCAATCAAAGTACATGCAAGTACATAGATATTGAAGCAAACAATTCTATAAATCCTGCAATAGAGCACGCTGAGAAATATGATAATGATGGTCGAGGTTTTGGTTCAACTCTGGTTAATAACACCACACTGAAGTTGTTTTACACCCCTGAGTGTCAATTTAACTCTTTACAGTGTTAATTTAACTATTGAATCAACACTAGAAATGTTACATTGAGAAATCAACACTAGATAACACTGGCCAATTTGTTGTGTGCTATGAAAGGGACACATCCGCAGGCTGCATTTACATTTCAATAACCTTTTCGAATTCTCAAGAACCCCACACGTAACTCAAAAGGTTCTTTATCAGGCAAGTGTTCCCCAAGGAACCTTAAAAGCTGAGGAAGAACCATTAAATAACCTAAATGTTTTTCAGTGTATGGTCACATCTCTCAGCAACGTATTTTACTAGGGGAAGTGAGCTCAGAGAGTTAAGGACAAATCTAAGCCAAGCTTTTTTCAGTATCTGACTTTAGCCTGGATGATACTTTTATTTCTTCAGTATCTACAGATTTCCACACTCTCCGTTTGATATCAAATACAATATTTGATCTAGGTAAATGGATTTAATTTAAGCCACTTTTTATTATTCCCGAGCCTTAGCGGACCTGCTGAGATCTGACAAAATGAGATCTTCAATATGAGAAACAAACCTTTCCCAAATTCAAATTCACACAGCGAGTTGAAAGCAGAAAATGTCATCCGACTTCACAAAGTCTCCTGAAAGATCTTCACCCCGACCGAACATCAGCAAAACAATGGAAAACGGTTTTGGAAGTTATGAGTGGGGAAGAGAGGAAGAAAATACTGCACTTACACCACTGGGTTGCGTAACTCAGAAGGCAGCCCTGGGTAGAGGAAGATTCTGGGTGTGTGAAGTGCATTGTGGGTATCACCAGAGGTGGGTAAAAACATCAACTCTTCCTTTCCGATTCTGAAACATACTTGTGTCCTGTCCAGGGGGTGTACTTTTACATCATGCTGGCTCATGCTACAGAAACATACAGTAGGAGGCTCCTGCCCTATGGGGCGTTATGGCTCAGACAAGCCTTATAATACCTCACTTCCTATCACTACTCCTGCCTCTACTTTCTCACCTCTAAATCTAAACATAACCTTTCAAAATATACCTCAATCACCCTCAAAGTGTGGAGCAATTACTCAGAAGAGGATGGATTAAAGGCATTTATAAGTAGATAGTTGCAGTCTGGCTTTGTAGGTCATATCCATAATTTTGAGCATAACTTTTCGTATTAAAGTCATGGACTAAATCATCATGTGGCAAAACCCATTTCTCGAGGACAGTTGTTGATTCAGAGCTGGGAATTCTGTCACACTCCAACCCAATCCCATTCCCCATGTTCCAGGATTGATGCTGTGCCTTCACTGATCTACACACTACACTGTAAAAATTTTTTTTTTTAAAAGCATTAAACATATCACTCTCACTCACACTCTTCATCTGAAGCTATATTTATGTTTATATGGACAAGACCCGATATTGCAATTTTTAGGGAGAGCCATAGGGCTCTGGTCAAAAGTAGTGCACTATATAGGGAATAGGGTGCCATTTGTGACGCAAGCGTTGAATGTTGTCATAACAGGCTAACAACCCCCAAAGAGAGACAGTGGGCCAGTTTCCTCCAACTCTCTGAGTAACTCAGGTAGCTGAAAAGCCCCAGAATAACCCAGCATTACACTAACTTCCTGTGTATTTCATGCTATGGCGGCAATGTAAACAGTAAGCCCAGGAAACGCTTTCAAGAAGAGCGGAGAGTGTAATATGGGGTGCTTCCCAAATAGCACTCAATTCCCTATATAGTGCACTATTTTTGAGCAGGGCCCATAGGGTGCCATTTGCGATGGAGCCATGGAGGCCTGTCAGGGTAATTATGAATCCCACTGTGATAATGAGTTATTAGCGTATGATCACTGACAAGGACAGAGTACAACATGAAAAGACATCTCAGGAAGAGGTCCAAAGCTTTTTCGTCTTTTTCTGAAAAACGATTTACGGTGGCAGAATTTCATCCATACTGTATTTTTTGGGATTAGCTGTTGTTTAATACCCAAACGTCGATCTAAAGACTTATCTTAATTAACGACTTCATAAGAGCAGAGGCAGCTCCCCAGTTCTCAGAAACACAACGCTTGTGTCCCAAATGGCAGCATATTCCCGATAACCTTTTGGGCCCTGGTCAACAGTAGGACACTATAAAGGGAATAGGCTGCCATTTTAGACAGAGGTAAATACTCGCAACAAGGATGGAAAGAAGCGAAGGCAAATAGATGTCCAATTAAACCAGCATAATAGGAAGGGCACATCAAGGGCTTATCACAATGTTCACCAGCTCATTAATTAGACACTCATTCTGATTATCATAGGGACGCTCTTCAGCTCGTTTCATCTGTATATATGAGGAGGCCTCCCGAGTGATTCAGCGGTCTAAGGCACTCCGTCGCAGTGCTTGAGGTGTCACTACAGCCCGGATTCCTTGTGGCGGGTCGGGCGCCTGCAAGCTGACTTCGGTCCCCAGTTGTACGGTGTTTCCTCCGACACATTGGTGCGGCTGGCTTCCGGGTTAAGCGAGCAGTGTGTCAAGAAGCAGTGCGGCTTGGCACGGTCGTGTTTCGGGGAGAACGCATGGCTCTCGACCTTCGCCTCTCCCGAGTCCGTACAGGAGTTGCAGAAATGGGACGAGACTGTAACTACCAATTGGGGAGAAAAAGGGTAAAAAGCTTATCTGAGGTCAGGTTTTGTATTTTTTTCCACCATGGTTAAGGTTAGGACTGGGAAGGGTAAGCTCATCCTAGATCTGTAAGCCCTCTAGCCACTGAGAGGATTCACCCACTATTAGCCGAGACAAATGGCCATTCTAAACAGGTTCCTTCAAACATGGAGAATAAACACTTCTAAAAGCAGGTGTTTGCTCTCACATGGTTCTTCAGGCTGTTTTCCACTCTGTCTTGTCATAGGGACAACGTACACTTAAGGTTCTTTGGAGAACTCTTGCCCGATAAAGAACCTTTGAGTGAAGCGTGGGGTTCTTGACGTGGCATCTACGGTTCTTCAGAATTCTAAACGGTTCTTGAAATGTACGGAAACCTGCAGGTGTGTCCCATTCATAGCTCACAACAAATTGGCCAGTGTTAACTGGTGTTGATTTTTCAGAGTAACATTTCTAGTGTTGATTCAAGAGTTAAATTAACATTCAATGGTGTAAATTAACCCCAGTGTTGGTGTTATTAGCCAGAGTTGAACCAAAACCACGGCCATCATTATCATATATCCCAGCATGCTCAATTGCAGGTTGATTTTTTGAATTGTTTGTTTCAATATCTGTTTTTGCATGTACATTGATTGATGAATTAAACTTATTCTACTCAAATATAAATATCATACATTTTTCTAAACTATAGCCATCTTTTACTTGGACTTATTGCACCCGTTGCTGAAATGGTTGTTCCAGTTTAGATGTTTCAAGTACTCTCATATCTTAATCTTCCCAACCCTGGCAGTCATTCTGAGCACAGGTTGCAGGTGAATAAAAACATTCACATTTATCCCCACTCTAGCTGGATTCCAATAGGAATTACACACCACTTTGCATGCCATCACAATGTGACTTGCAGGCCTAATGTGGCCTGTAAACTATGAGCTTCACGCCACTGAAATACGTTAAAACTAAAGAAGGCCTTGTGAAATATGAATTGTTTTAAATATTTACATTTGAATGACAAAACATTTACTGTGGATCTCCCTTGGTGAAGGCCACAGGATTGTACATTAATGAATGCAACAACCATGTCTCCTTTGCTAGCAAACACAGCCTTCGATGGAACCGGTAACTTCAATCGAAAGGCACCCTGGGAAATAATCAATTCAAGCTTAAAACCCTACAGCAGGGCTATTCAATTCCGGTCCTGGAGGGTCAAAAACATTTCTGGTTTGGTTTTTGTATGGTTCTTTAAAGAACTATCCCATTTCTGGTTCTTCAGAGACTTTAAAATGGTTATCCTATGGCATCGCTCTCAAGAACCTTATTTGGTTCCAAATTGCACCTTTATTTTTGAGACCGCATATTTGCCTATGAGCATATAGAGAGCTGTAGATTGACGGACAAAGGGATCACGCATGTATCCAGACAACTGGTTTCTGTGTGTTCAGACAGTGTGTCCTTTCACACACACCTGACCTGACCAGACCAGACCGGTCTCGTGTCTATAAAGTTAGAGTTAGAGCCGTGTCAGTGCTTGAGCCAACGTTTGCTCAGAGGGGGGAGAGGACAATGTTTGCAATGGAATGTAAACAGTGAGAGGGTGAAGTGGGTAATAGAAGCCGAGAGTGTCAGTGGAGGCTGGTGTGTGTTCTCTGTGGGAGGGGAGAGAAATATTTGCCTTACCCCTACTGGAGGGGGAGGAGATAGGACGGGAGGCGAGGGGGGGTCAACAAATTACTTCACAAGTGATCTGGTGGAGTTTGATGAGGGGATAAGGTTGAGTGTGTGTGTGTTAGTGTGTGTGTGTGTGTGTGTGTGTGTGTGTGTGTGTGTGTGTGTGTGTGCGTGTGTGTGTGTGTGTTTGACGACCATGTATTCAAAGACATTGACAATGATGAATCATTATTTTTTATTTAAATTTAACTAATAAATATGCAATTAAAGAATTCAAGCCAACAGTTGATGCTGGTCCAGTATGTTCCAACTCCAATCCATTCTCTGGATGAGTCACATTTACTTACTCTCTTATAGAGGGCTTCTCTCTGCACTGCGCCATCCTAAAACACAAATTTCATGTCTTGGCAGATTTTCCATTCGCTTATAGCCCAGCCCACACCACCATAGAATAAGAAGTGCATGTTTCATATATGAATAATCCCTGTCATATCCAGCATATAGGCCCCTATAAACACCTTTAAATGCTGATGCCATACGGAATTCTCCACCATAATCCAACAACAGAATGACAAAAGAGTGTGGAAGACTAAAGTTGCCAAAAAATAAATGATTATTAATAATTACATACACTGGAAATAACTAATGACATTTTGAAAGAGAGAGAAAACAACCATCAGTCAAACAAATATGGCTGTCTTCATGCCAGTCCTGTTTCCTTCTCTCCCGTCCAATTAAAACTGTTTCTTAACCACAGTACATTACCAGTATAGAACTCCACTGTGTATCTCATCATGTTTTTGTAAGCTTTTTCAGCATTTAAAATAACAGCTTCAGTCAAACTCATTTTCATTCCAAGGATTATTGTATTTGGCAGGATGTTGAATTACTAATAAAGGGTTAAGGTAAAGAGGGAAAATGCTATGTGATGATAAAAATCATTATTAGTTGAACTATGAGACTCTCCAACCTATTACACCGTTTTCTGCTGACCTGTCACTTTTCCTGGCACGAGTCATTAAAATGTGGCCATTACGAGCTGACAGAGCTATTTCAATTGCAACCAAGAGGAACGCAAACCCCTTGGACTATTTGTGAAATGGGTATGGGCTTATCTTGGGTTCGTTTTAAGTGTGGACCGATAAGGTGCTCTCACACATCACAACGTTTTCTCAAAATTCACTCCTCCTGCGGCCAATAAAGTGTTTACCCTCCATTTTGCGCAAAAAGGAAACAACATTTGAAACTATCCTCCACCTTCATCAAGGAAATGATTTGGTTCACGATGAGGTCACCAAGCAGTTTGGGAGAAGTTGATTCATGTAATATGAGATTTAGAAGGAGATAATCCCTTATCACATCCACCGCAATTATACAAACGCAATTATACAAACGCAATTATACAAACTACAAAAAAAAGGACACCTCCCAGTCTGAACATCAGACGACGTGATGTAGTAACCCAACTCCAAAATCTCTCCTCCTAACGAGATATGAATCCGCCACTTAGATCTACCTGTGGTTGCCTACTGCCTATCTTCGGGTCGAGGTTCTCCTAAAAGTGCTTAGCCTTTGGGGCATCATCTTAAAGTCTTCAGCAGGTGGCAATTACCTTGACAGATTCATTGGTTGATTGAAGCTAAACCACCCTGGGATGCTTGCGGAGAATTCTGGAGGAGGAAGGCGCTACACCCCCTGCTACACACACACTCATGCAAGAACCACACACACACACACACACACACACACACACCTCCAATAACTTTATCCCAGGGAAGCGTTTTATCTTATCCAACGCTCCAACTCCAAATATGACTTGATATGAGAAGTCCTCTAACAGGGTTTGATCAAGCCTCAAATCCCAACGAGATCTGACATGACTGACTATGTTGGCTGATGGCCCAATGAGGACAGACGTTGCTGACAGCGTGGTGGAGAAACACCTAGTCAGAACCTACTGGTCCACATACTGCTGGGCCAGGTGTGTTTACATAGAGTGTAATCCCTCTAGACAGCCATCCAACTCCATAACCCCAGAACCTCATCAGCTGCTAGCTATGACCCGGTTTGGTGCTTGATCCAAGGCATGGCTGTGAAGTGAGGCACCCCTGGGACTTTCACTTGATGGAGCAGAGTCACGTGGTCAAGTACTTATTCAGTCAGGAATGACACTCGCGTCATAATATCATAAAGGGGCAGACATCTGGTGTGAGGCGGCCATGATTGTGTTTCTGCTTGTGGACGTATGTTACTACCAAAATCACTGCCATTCCATATGCTAGCACTTAGACAAATAGCTTGACTGGGTTCAACAGACAGCAAACGCCTTGCATTAGACTTAATGCAAGTTTTCACCTGCTGTTTTCCTTTGAATAAATGAGTATCAACCTGCAGCATCAGCAAAGAGCGGGCAAGAGAAAACCTGTGAGACTGCAGCAAATTTAGCATTGTCTGGCAGCAGACAGCAGTAAGATGAAGGACGGGGTTTGGGATGAGGTCCGAGCTCATCTGTCTTTGCTAGCTGACGTTCCACTCCGATGTGTTTACCGACCCTGCCCACGGGGAGTCGGGGCTTGATAAACGCACTGCTGAGAAAGATGGAACAAATCTCACATCTCACCACAGGCAACGTTTCAGCATATTCAAACAGAAAGTGTATGGAACGTATTGCAATCAGAAGACGTTCAGTCCGCGTTTTCAGTCTATTTTGACAAATCTCTATCGGTTACCTGTCCGAATTCTAAAATGTAATTTATTGTTTTTAGAGAAAAACATATTTAGCTAATTCAACTTGCCTGATGAACAAAACAGTTGTTGATTCTGAATCTGTCGCCTCTAAAGCAGTAGAAAAACAAGGGCACTAAAAGAGAAAGAGGTTATCAAGAAACCTAGTAGAGTGATGCTTTGCCAATCAGTTTTATTAGATTACTTCATCCAAACAGAAGGTCCAGCTTCATTATGGTGCATCATGGTCATTTACCAAAATAACCGAAAGAAATGGGAAAAAAACAATTTTACTGTGTAGACTTTGATTTTAAGTGTGATTCAGATCAAACATTGACGTGTAAATGCCTGTGAAAAACTTTGATATTCCGTAAGGGTTCTGCTTGGGCGAGCGGCCCAACAACTCCAGATGCGAATCTACTTAAACTTGTGGAAAACTCAAAAAAAATCCCTAGGTATCACGAAGCCAGCCTGGAAAATAGGCTTCTGCTTTTCAAACCCACGGCAAAAATACTGGACATAACACGCCAGTTAAAGCAAATGCTAAGGTAGGCCTAAAACCGAAAGGTTGCCGGTTTGAATGCCTGAGCCGTCCAGGTAAACAAATCTACGGGTGTGTGCCCTTGAGCAAGGCACTTAACCCTAATTGCTCTGGATAAGAGCGTCTGCGAAACGACAGCAATACTGACATGCTGTACCCCACCAACAAATAGCTCCCGTTGATCACAGCACATCAAGCATTACACTGTAGCAGATCAACGTGACGTGCGGCTAGAATAACGTCTTTTGAAGTTGCACAGTGACACCGACGTTCACTTTGAAAATAAGAGTGCAACCCATTTCCCCAACGGGGCTTCAAAAGCTTATTTGATCCAGAGAGCCAGCAGCATTCCCAGACATGGTCAAAATCTAAATAAATCTCATACACAATTATCCACATCTTCCTAATAAGGAATAAGGAATCTATCTATCTATCCGATGTGATCTTGAAAAAGCAGCTGAGAAGCATAAGAAAATCTAAATGAAAACTAATACAATGCAGAAGCTGTTCACAAAGTTTCCAGATCGGCTATGATTTGAAAAGAGGGAGGGAGGGAGGGAGGAAAGGAGGGAGGGTGGGTGAGCTTGAGGGCAGTTTTGATCAAGCGACCGTGACGCAACATCGTCTACATTTCTGTCAACTTCAGCCTCTCTCGTTTGTATGACCACAAAACACTCCTTCACCATCAGTCTCATTAGACACACACAGATACATACACATGATACTCCCTCCGACTCCCCCACCAACTTCACACAGCTAACGATTGCCCGTATTCCATAGAACCACACAACAGAAACAGACAACAGTATCTTGCAAACAGAGGGAAAAACACATATATATATTTTGGGTTGTGATGGGGTGAGACGGTTAAAACTAAAGCTCATGAAGCATTTCTAAATTAAGGCAACATTTAAAGGATTATTTTTCAATACTGTGGAGGAGTTAGAAACATATCACAATGCAAAATCCGCTGGAAATGACAATCAGGAAAGCAGCAGAAGTACAGAACAGCTTAAGTAAAGTCACACAAGCCCGGACTTGTCAGGTTGTCCACCTCTTACACTGGTCTGTCTGTGAGCTATGTGTGTAAGCGAGTGTGTGCGCGAGTGTGTGAATACGTGTGTGTGCGCTGCGTGCACATATAGAGATGAAGCTACTCACCCTCCCTCTCTGGTGCTCTGTCAAACGTCTGAAAGCAAACGGGACAACCGTATGGGAGCAGCGAACCTCACACAGACAAAAAGACACACACACACTCTGCAGTAGAAAACATTTCCTTCTCCTTGTGGCTCTGTCTACACACTTCCACTGTTCCTCCCTCCCTCTTTCTTTCTCTCCCCTCCCTCGTTCCCTCGCTTCGACACTTCCTGGGCTGTGTGTTAATGCTGGCCCCACTCTCCCCCTCCCTCAGCAAACAGCCATTGTTCAACTTGGATATGTGCGGGACTGTGTCTGTCTGCCCTCTTGAATAAGGTTTGTGTAACCTCTTGCCACTTTCCAGAATTTAGAGAGAGAGAGAGAGAGAGAGAGCGAGAGAGAGAGAGAGAGCGAGAGAGAGAGAGAGAGAGAGAGAGAGAGAGAGAGAGAAAGAGAGAGAGAGAGAGACAGAGAGAGGCTAAAGGAAAACACGTGGATGAGTTCCTGCTGGGTTGTCCTACTGAGACACATTTTTAGAGTGGAGAGAGGACTCAAGAGATGAAGGGAGGGGGTATAAAAGGGTGGGGGTGTGACTGTAACTTTCTCTCTTAATCCCACAGTTTGCTGTTACAAACCACACCGAGGCTTGGCCCATTCAAGGCTGACTGATCTCCAGGCTCAGTCTCAAAAACAAGGCGTCTGCTCCGAGATCTGGCTAATACCTCCACCCCCCTCTCTCTAACCCCAATCCAACCCACAGCATACCCCCCACCCCCCACCACCCCATCCTAGCCCCTGAAAAGCAGGGGAGGGGGAGAGGCAAGGTGGGGGCGAGTCGACGAGAGAGAGGTGAGAGAACACAGGTTGATAGAAGTACCACCAGGAGACTGTGTGTGCACCCCAAATGGCACTCTATTCCCTATTTAGTGCACTACTTTTGAACAGGACCGATACAGTTCTGGTCAAAAGTAGCACACTATATAGGGTCCCATTTGGGATACATCATTGTTGTTGGTGCTGTTGTTGTTAACTGAGTAATCTACACATGACATGAACACATCATGTCATTACATTTATTAGTATATTGAGCTCGTTGACTGTAAAAAATAAGAAGAATCAACCTAAAATTCTAATTTCCAGCTTTCATGATGGTCCACAGTAGCTCCAACCTCAAATGTTCAGTTTTGCTTATTCATGGTGTAGCTTAGTACAATATGATGAGTTTTAAGGTTGTGCTGGAACATGTCTGGAGTTTAAGAGTTTTAGCAGATCCCATCTTCACAATCCGTCTCATCCAGACAGTACCTCACCCTCCTCTTCCTATCATTCCTTTCCTTTCTTATCCTTTCCTCACCTCACCGCTTCCATCTTCTCCCCCTTCATATGCCCATCTCTCCCTTTCTCACACTCTAATAAAATTCTGGGTTAAAGACAAACTAATTTGGGTAAATCTTGGACAAACGTTAGGTTATTTTGACCCAACCTGTTGAGTCACTTAGTTGGGTTGTTGGGTTATTGATGCAGGGTTAAGAAGCTTTGACCCACCGGGTCAGATGAGATGAGAAGACTTGAGGCATGGCTAAGTAGGGGCGTGGCTTTCAAATAGTTTTTTTGGGGGGGCCACCCGTGAATGTAAATGTCATTCTGGTTCATGCTGTTTTGTATTGTCATCACAGGTTAAGGTTGAGCACTGACACGTTTGTAGCGTTTATGAGGCTTACACAAGACTATTTAAGTGCCTGTGCATATACCAATATTGGGAGAGTTATCACAATGTTATAATGTTATTAAATGTAAAACATTTATGAAACTTAAATTTGCAGTGTAAAAATGTACCATGATGAACTATAATGACATTTACTCTCACAGGTGGCCAAAAATATCTAATGGAAAGCTAATTGACCCCACTGGCTGGATCAAAATAACCCAACGTGTGTTCTGTTCACTATTTACCGAGCGCTGGGTTGTTTTTAACCCAGCATTTTTTAGAGTGCACTCTCATCTTCCCATTACATCCCCTCCTCTCATCTCTTCTCCTCTTCTCCATGCCCACTCCTCTCTCCAGGTCAGACTCAGAGCCAGGCTGGAAAACCACACAGTCACATCAGGTTTCCTTCATCATGCAACAGTGACGGCCGGCTCTGGAAACATTAATCATGTTTAGTCTGAGCACCATGTGTTGGAGCTGAGGGGAGGGGGCTGCATGCTATCCTGGTGTCCTGAACGCTACTGCCTCATCTTTGCCGATTTGATTGATCATATTCATGTTAAAGATAGGCCTATTTTGGCTGGCTACTGGCTATATGTTTAAAGATCAGAAGTTGTTACAAGCATTGCCTTCAATATCATGGGATGAATATGTAACATATTCTGGCAAATGCAGTAGTATATTTATGAGGAAGAACAGGGCTACCTGGCTGGCGATGAGCACACTGCAGGCAGGCTGCCCTCCAAAGTGATGGCGCGGTGCAGACAGAACATGCTTGCCATCTGATCCTGCAACCTCTGCTACAAGGAGGCTGAATGATTTTGCTTTCTCTGGACTCTAGAGAAGTGACATGATACAGTGCATTCGCAAAGTATTTAGACCCCTTAAATTTTTCCACATTTTGTTATGTTACAGCCTTACTCTAAAATGTACTAAATCGCCCCCCCCCCCCCCCCCCCCCATCAATCTACACACAATACCCCATAATGACAAAGCAGCAGCTACTCTTCCTGGGGTCCAGCAAAATTAAGGCAGTCTATACAATTTTAAAAACATGGCAATGCATTCACAGATTTCACAACACACTGTGTGCCCTCAGTTCGCTACTCCACCACTACCACATATCTACAGTACTAAATCCATGTGTATGTATAGTGCGTATGTGTGTGTGTGTATGCCTGTGTCTGTGCCAATGTTTGTGTTGCTACACAGTCCCCGCTGTTCCATAAGGTGTTTTGTATCTGTTTTTTTTTTAATCTAATTTTACTGCCTAAGTCAGTTACTTGATGTGTAATAGAGTTCCATGTAGTCATGGCTCTATGTAGTACTGTATGCCTCCCATAGTCTGTTCTGGACTTGGGGACTGTGAAGAGACCTCTTGTAGCATGTCTTGTGGGGTATGCATGGGGTGTCCGAGCTATGTGCCAGTAGTTTAGACAGACAGCTCGGTGCATTCAACATGTTCGGTGCATTCACCTCTCATAAATAAAAGTAGTGATGAAGTCAATCACTCCTCCACTTTTAGCCAGGAGAGATTGACATGCAAATTATTATTAGCTCTCTGTGTACATCCAAGGGCCAGCTGTGCTGGGCCAATTGCAATTTTCCTAAGTCCTTTTTTGTGGCACCTGACCACACGACTGAACAGTAGACAAGATGCGACAAAACTAGGGCCTGTAGGACCTGCCTTGTTGATAGTGTTGTTAAGATGACAGAGCATCACTTTATTATAGACTTCTCCCCATCTTAGCTACTACTGCATCAAAATGTTTTGACCATGACAGTTTACAATCTAGGGTTACTCCAAGCAGTTTAGTCACCTCAACTTGTTCAATTTCCACATTATTTATTACAATATTTATTTGAGGTTTAGGGTTTAGCGAGTGTTTTGTTTCAAATACAATGCTTTTAAGTTTTAGAAATATTTAGGGATAACTTATTCCTTGCCACCCACTCTGAAACTAACTGCAGCTCTTTGTTGAGTGTTGCAGTCATTTCAGTCGCTGTAGTAGCTGACATGTATAGTGTTGAGTCATCCGCATACATAGACACTCTGGCTTTACTCAAAGTCAGTGGCATGTCGTTGGTAAAACATTTAAAAAGCAATGGGCCTAAACAGCTACCTTGGGTAATTCCTGATTCTAACTGGATTATTTTTGAGAGTTTTCCATTAAAGAACACCCTCTGTGTTCTGTTAGACAAGTAACTCTTTATCCACATTATAGCAGGGGGTATAAAGCCATGACACATACGTTTTTCCAGCTGCAGACTATGATCGATAATGTCAAAAGCTGCACTAAAGTCTAACAAGACAGCCCCCACAAAAATTGTATCATCAATTTCTCTCAGCCAATCATCAGTCATTTGTGTAAGTGCTGTGCTTGCTTGCTTCCTTATAAGCATGCTGAAATTCTGTTGTCAATTTGTTTACTGTGAAATAGCATTGTATCTGGTCAAAAATCATTTTTTCCAGAAGTTTACTAAGGGTTGGTAACAGGCTGATTGGAAGCGGAATAACTTTAGCTTCCCTCCAGGCCTGAGAGCACACACTCTCTAGTAGGCTTAAATTGAAGATGTGGCAAATAGGAGTGGCAATATCGTCTGCTATTATCCTCAGTAATTTTCCATCCAGATTGTCAGACCCCGGTGGTTTGTCATTGTTGATAGGCAAGAATATTTTTTTCACCTCTTCCACACTAACTTTACCGAATTCAAAAGTACAGTTCTTATCTTTCATAATTTGGTCTGATATACTTGGATATGTAGTGTCAGCGTTTGTTGCTGGCATGTCATCCCTAAGTTTTCTTATCTTGCCAATGAAAAAGTCATAAAAGTAGTTTGCAATATCAGTGGGCTTTGTGATGAATGAGCCATCTAATTCAATGAATGAAGGAGCCGATTTGGCCTTTTTTCCCCAAAATGTCATTTAAAGTGCCCCAAAGCTTTTTACTATCATTCTTTATATAATTTATCTTTGTTTCATAGTGTAATTTATTTTTATTTGTATTTAGTTTAGCCACATGACTTCTTAATTTGCCAATCAGTTGGGCTGCCAAACCCTAATTGCCATACCTTTTGCCTCATCCCTTTCAACCATACCATTTTTCAATTGCTCATCAATCCAAGGGGATTTAACAGTTCTTACAGTCATTTTCTTAATGAGTGCGTGCTTATTAGTAACTGGAAAAATGTGTTTCATAAATGTGTCAAGTGCAGCGTCTGGTTGCTCCTCATTACATACCACAGACCAGCAAATATTCTTTACATCATCAACATATGAATCACAACAACACTTCTTGTATGACCACTTATACACTATATTAGGACCAGCCTTTGGAACTTTGGGTTTTCCTAGATACAGTATGGCTATTATATTGTGATCATTACATCCTATGGATTTGGATACTGCTTTAAAGCAAATATCTGCAGCGTTAGTAAAGATGTGATCAATACATGTTGATGATTTAATTCCTGTGCTGTTTGTAACTACCCTGGTAGGTTGACTGACAACCTGAACCAGGTAACAGGCACTGGTTACAGTTTGACGTTTTTTCCTGAGTGGGCATCTTGATGATAGCCAGATCAATATTTATATCACCCAGAAAACACACTTCTCTGTTGATATCACATACATTATCAAGCATTTCACACATATTATCCAGATACTGACTGTTAGCACTTGGTGGTCTATGGCAGCTTCCCACAAAAATGGGCTTTAGGTGAGGCAGATGAACCTGTAGCCATATTACTTCAACAGTATTTAACATTAGATCGTCTCTAAGCTTTACAGGAATGTGGTTCTGAATATAGACCGCAACACCGCCTCCGTTGGCATTTCTATCTTTTCGGTAGATGTTATAACCATGTATCGCTACCACTGTATCATCAAAGGTATTATCTAAGTGAGTTTCAGAGACAGTCAGAATATGAATGTCATCTGTTAAAAGCAAGTTATGGACTTCATGGAACTTGTTCTTAGGCTACATATGTTAATATGGTCTATTTTTAGCACTTTTCTGGGTTGCTTGATTGTTTTTAATGCTTTACTGGGAAGATTATCAGAGGTAGACATAGTCATGTTGTTTACATTGGAGCGGATAGTGCAGGGTGAGCTGCATAAAGTGGTCTTCCTACAGTTGCACAGTGCTAACAGTGTAACTCTGGTTTATAGGCTCATGATTACTGCTTACAATAGCTGTAGGATAAACAGATGTATTCGATGCAATTAGGGGTACATAAATTAAATTACTTACATTGTGTTTTCCAATGCCCCTAAGTTCATGTACATTTGATACAGCATTAGGATGACTCATTGTCACAATGGTAGGGATTAACTGAGCTGGTCTTGGAACATTTACCAGTCATTGTTTCATCGCAGCCATGAAATGAGTGGACAGAGTCCAGGAGCCAAGATCATTTGGATTGACTCCGTCATTCCTGTAGAGTATATTCTGTTTCCAGAAGGTGTCAAAGTTATCAATAATTCCAGCAGAGCTACAGTAGTATTTTACCCAGATGTGTAATGCCAGAAGTCTGCTGAATCTTTCACACCCGTGGCCCAACGATGGTACTGGACCTGAAATTATTGGCAATTTTTTTGAGTCTTTTAATGCTAAAATCAGTTCTTTAAAATCCATTTTCAAATCTTCCGAGCTAGCCCTCCAGATGGCGTTTAACCCCACATGGACTACGACAGTGTTAACTCCCGGCATCTGTGGTAGAACAGTCGGAAGCAGCCTTGTTATGTCCTGTACTTGTGCTCCTGGGTAGCACAGGGTTTTTGGCTTGGGGACTGAGATGTTTCTCACCATTTCATCACCGTCTGGCGAGGCTGGGAGCTCCGAGGATCTGAACCCGAGGTAGAAGCCATCGGAGAGGGAGACAGAGCTGAGGACGAAGACACAGGTACCTCCGGATCCGATCTTGATCAGGAAGCCACCAAGGACTAAGTCACTGGAACCTCTGGATCCAGGGCGGCAAAGCTGTTTCTGTCATGTGCCTTTTTGCCACTCTACCACAAAGGTCTTATTGGTGGAGTGCTGCAGAGATGGTTGTCCTTCTGGAAGGTTCTCCCATCTCCACAGAGGAACTCTGGAGCTCTGTCCGAGTGACCATCGGGTTCTTGCTCAAATCCCTGAGCAAGGCCCTTCTCCCCCGATTGCTCAGTTTGGCTGGGCGACCACTTCTAAGTCTTCCATTTAAGAATGATAGAGGACACAGTGATCTTGGGGACCTTCAATGCTGCAGAATTGCTTTGGTAAGGTCAAGTTCCTTGGCGTACACATCAATGACAAACAGACAGTGTGGTGAAGAAGACGCAACGGCGCCTCTTCAACCTCAGTAGACTGAAACATTTTTGGCGTAACACTTAAAACCCTCACAAACATTTACAGATGCACAATTGAGAGCATCCTGTTGGGCTGTATCACCGCCTAGTACGGCAACTGCACCGCCCGAAACCGCAAAGCTCTCCAGAGGGTGGTGCGGTCTGCCCAGTGCATTACCAGGGGCAAACTTCCCACCCTCCTGGACACATACAGCACCCGAGGACATAGGAAGGCCAAAAAGATCATCAAGGACATCAACAACCTGAGCCACTGCCTGTTCACCCCGCTATCATCCAGAAGGCGAGGTCAGTACAGGTGCATCAAAGCTGAGACCGAGAAGCTGACAAACAGCTTCTTTCTCAAGGCCATCAGACTGCTAAAAAGCCATCACTAGCACATCAGAGCTGGCTGACTATAGACATAGATTAGGAATCACTGGCCACTTTTAGAAATAGATCACCACTTTAAATTAATGTTCCATATCTAGCATTACTCATCTCATATGTATGAACTGCACTCCACACTATTCTACGGTATCTTAGTAACTTTTAAATTGTGCTTACATATGGCATCACCCATTTGCTATGTATATACTGTTTTATATTCTATACTACACCAGTGTCTGTTAAACAGCCATACCCAGCACATCATAGACTGCTGCCTATAGACATAGATTAGGAATCACTGGCCACTTTAAGGAAATGAAAAAGTAGCTACTTTAATAATGTCTCTGCATTACTCATCTCATATGTGTAAACTGTACTCTATACTATTCTACGGTATCTTAGTAACTTTAATTGTTTGTGAATATATTGCATCATCCATCTCACACTGTATGTATATACTGTACTCTATACTATGCCACTGTATCTTAGTCCAATGCAAACAATTATACATTTTCATATCTTTGTAAACATTCACTGTGCAAGTTGGGAAAAGTATGTGAACCCTTGGATTTAATAACTCCGTTTAGCAGCAATAACAACTAAACATTTTCTGTAGTTACGGATCAGACCTGCACAACGATCAGGAGGAATTTTGGACCATTCCTCTTTACAAAACCATATCAGTTCCGTAATATTCTTGAGATGTCTGGTGTGAACTGCTCTTTTGAGGTCATGCCACAGCATCTCAATCGGGTTGAGGTCAGGACTCTGACTGGGCCGCTGCAAAAGGTGTATTTTCTTCTGTTGAAGCCATTCTGTTGTTGATTTACTTCTGTGTTTTTGTCGTTGTCCTGTTGCATCACCCAACTTCTGTTGAGTTTCAATTGGTCGGACAGAGAGCCTTACATTCTCCTGCAAAATGTCTTGATAAACTTGGGAATTCATTTTTGCGTCGATGATAGCAAGCTGTCCAGGCCCTGAGGCAGCAAAGCAGCACCAAACCACGATGCTCCCTCCACAATACTTTACAGTGGGGATGAGGTTTTGTTGTTGGTGTGCTGTGCCTTTTTTTCTCCACACATAGGGTTGTGTGTTCCTTCCAAACAACTCAACTTTAGTTTAATCTGTCCACAGAATATTTTGCCAGTAGCGCTGTGGAACATCCAGGTTGTCTTTTGCGAACTTCAGACATGCAGCAATGTTTTTTTTGGACAGCAGTGGCTTCTTCCGTGGGGTACTCCCATGAACACCATTCTTGTTAAGTGTTTTACGTATCGTAGACTTGTCAACAGAAATGTTAGTACGTCCCAGAGATTTCTGTAAGTCTTTAGCTGACACTCTAGGATTCTTCTTAACCTTATTGAGCATTCGGCGCTGTGTTCTTGCAGTCATCTTTGCAAGACGGCCACTCCTAGGGAGAGTACCAACAGTGCTGAACTTTCTCCATTTATAGACAATTTGTCTTACCGTGAACTGATTAACATCAAGGCTTTTAGAGATACCTTTGTAACCATTTCCTGCTTTATGCAAGTCAACAATTCTTAATCTTAGGTATTTTGAGATCTCTTTTCTTCAAGGCATGGTTCACATCAGGCAATGCTTTTTGTTTTTTATAGGGCAGGGCAGCCTTAACCAACTCTAATCTTGTCTGATAGATTAGACTCCAGGTTAGCTGACTCCTGACTCCAATTAGCTTTTGGAGAAGTCATTAGCCTAGGGGTTCACATACCTTTTCCAACCAAACCAAAGAGAGTTTAAATGATGTATTCAATATAGACAAGACAAATACAATAATTTGTGTGTTATTAGTTTAAGCACATTGTGTTTGTCTATTGTGATTTAGATGAAGATTGTATGGCCAATTTATGCAGAAATCCAGGAAATTCCAAAGGGATCACATACTTTTTCTTGCCACTGTATATATATATATATATATATATATATATATATATATATATATATATATTCTTAATCCATTCCTTACTTAGATTTATGTATATTTTGAGTATATATATATATATATATATATATATATATATATATATTCTTAATCCATTCCTTACTTAGATTTATGTATATTTTGAGTATATATATATATATATATATATATATATATATATATATATATTCTTAATCCATTCCTTACTTAGATTTATGTATATTTTGAGTATATGTTGTGAAACTGTTAGATATTACATGTTAGATATTACTGCACTGTTGGAGCTAGAAGCACAAGCATTTCGCTACACCCACAACAACATCTTCTAAACACGTACAGTGGGGCAAAAAAGTATTTAGTCAGCCACCAATTGTGCAAGTTCTCCCACATAAAAAGATGAGAGTGGCCTGTAATTTTCATCATAGGTACACTTCAACTATGACAGACAAAATGAGGGGAAAAAATCCAGAAATTCACATTGTAGGATTTTTTATGAATTTATTTTCAAATTATGGTGGAAAATAAGTATTTGGTCACCTACAAACAAGCAACATTTCTGGCTAACACAGACCTTTAACTTCTTCATTAAGAGGCTCCTCTTATGTGACCAATAACATTTGATTTGACTTGAGCTCAATTTCGAGTCTCATTGCAAAGGGTCTGAATAGTTATGTAAATAAGGTATTTCTGCTTTTTATTTTTAATACAATTGCAAAAATGTCTAAAAACCTGTTTTCACTTTGTCATTATGGGGTACTGTGTGTAGATTGATGAGGGAAAGAATGTATTTACCTTCAGCTCCAAGTTCAAAATAGTTTCGCAAAATCCTTTACACAGCAGCTTCTGCATTTTTTTATATATTGTGTCTCCTCTCCATTTGTTTGGGCTCTGCGGAGACTGAGGAGGGATGTTTGAGCACATGCCCCCCCAAAACGTCTGTGCACGGACCTGGATTTCATCACTACCATTCTAGCACAGGTGGGTGGAGATGAGAGGAATAGATACCTGAGCTTTTATGTGCCAGTGTTTCCCCCGCAACCATTGAACATATGAGACAAAAGGGCACGAGTGCGTTGAGAAATTGTTGAAGCTCAGATGTTGACTCTGAGAGCTAGTGATTTATAAACCTCGGAGCAGGAAGGAAGTTGGATGAATGAGGATGATACACAGAGCAGGGAGAGGGGGAGAAGACTCCTGGACTACATCCCAAATGGCACCCTATTCCTTATATAGTGTACTACTTACACCCAGGGCCCATACAGTCCATAGGAAAGTAGTGCACTATATAGGAAATAGTGTGCCATTTGGGACGCAGCCCCAGATGCCTCATCAAACAGGGAATGCGTTGACATCACTTTGTCTTCTGTACAAACACAAAAACAGGCCCCCTCTCCTGTGCTTCCCGTTCCAAAGACTAATCCCCGCTGCCACATCCCTCCTCAGTCTCCGCAGAGCCCAAACAAATGGAGAGGAGACACAATATATAAAAAAAAGATGGATTTTAACGAATGGAGAAAGAAGGTGGACATTACACCTGAAGCTGTTCAGTCATGTTATTCACACTGTTATTCAGGAGGTTCTGAAGACTCTCTGCGGCAGTCTCCTACAGAGCTAAGCATTCTGGGACACTAGTTGAATGAACCACCTGTTTCAGACCACTGACTGTCGCTGGCTGTGTTTGTGTGTGTGTGACTGTAGAGCAGCATCATTATGGCTCTGTTTTTAATGACTGTCTGCCTGCCCAGCTTCTCTCTCTCTCTTGCTCTCTCTCTCTCACACATGTAGTGCATTATTCCTTGATTAATATTACATGTAGTTTGGAAGGCATCATTCCACTTGGCCAAAACAATGGGTGTAGTAGTAAGCAGAGATGTACTTCCTGTGCTGGAATAAAGGGCACTGATCACCAAGGAAATAACATCCCTAGAACGGGTGTCCCCATTCATGTCGATGGGTCTGTGATGGGAGGACCGGCAGCCATTTTGAACGAACCCATAGGAGTAAAGCAGATCCTATTTGTGATTTGGTGCACATCCACTCAGATCCTGCTCAAAGCCCCCAGACCTGCCTGACTTTGACTGTAATTTATTTAAAATCAGCCAAAGCCCCAGTGAGCCGCTCTCCTTTTTAAAAGCCCATTTCATGATCTCAAATGTGAGGCGGCAGTGGGAGAATTTGCCAGTAGCTACACTGGAGAAACAACATAATTTCAGAGTGCCTCAGGGGTAGGAGTCCAATACTGTGGAAGTGAAGGCCACTGTGATAAATTAAAGACCAACCCTATACTCTATTTAGTGTACTACTTTTGACCAGACCCCTATGGGTAGTAGTGCACTATGTAGGGGAAAGGGTGCCATTTGGGACCGACAGTATATTTTTCTAATACTCCGTGTAACAACATAGCATTTTTAAGAATAATGACAGGTGCAATTAAACATGAAACAATTAAACTGTATGTTAATGCATCATATCCTGTATTTGACCTTTGACACAATAACGCAAACAGTTAGTTTATTATACAGTCATATTGCACACGCTCACAAACACATCTAAAAAAGACAGATTGGATGTGTGTGTGTGTGTGTGTGTGTGTTGGTTTCTGTTTTTCAGTCAGAGCAGTTCTGGACCCCTGTCTAAATCAATGTAAGCCTCCATGCCTAATGGGACCAATAGTCTAGTACAGTATGTTGATGGGATCATATAAGTAATTGAAATATTGTCCCCTGCGATGAAATCGGGTAGGGGACTGTGGATCTGTCTCTGTCCATTAGTATGTTTGTACAGTACGTTAGTCACACGTGATATCGTACTGGCCCAAATTTGATGTAACTTGGGTGAATTATGCGTCTTGCCATAGAGATCCGACATTTACAAAATTACACTGACTGGTCCAAGGCGGAAGCTATAATAATGAACTGAAATGGGTGTCACACGCCATATCTCAATTGGCCAATGGGGGGCGCTGCTTTATTTGTGGGGGACAACATGTTTACTGTTGCCTTGTTTCTAACTGCATCGTCTGCTTTGTATCTAACTGTTTGGGTTCTGGCTTATACAACCAATTGCTTCTGGATCTTTCTCTGCAATCAGGGAATGTTTCATAAGAGGCTCTACTGGTGCAGATGTGTTGTGAACGGCATCATCAGCACTGTTCTTATCTAAAGTCAGCCTTACGTAATGGGAACATTTGATCTCATACGACCAGACAGAACGTGGACAAGGACTAACTGGAATAACAGAGCCTGACTAGCCACAGACCCATAGCATAAAGTAGGGGAATTGGGGTCAGCTTTAATAAATCACATGATTGGAGGGAAGATAGGGCTCCACCATGGAGGCCTGCTTTATGTTGGCGGAGCCCCAAATGGCACCGTATTCCCTACATTGTTAATCAGATCACCATTATGGATACTGAGCAAATAGGCACTGGAACAGTGCAATAGAATGTAATGTTGGATCTTAATAAAGTGGCGATGTGTCCGTGGGTGTGCCTGTGTGCGTGTGTGTTTGTGTTAACATGAAAGCAGCAGGTATCCTAGTGGTGAAGAGCGTTGGGCCAGTAACCGGAAGGTTGCTAGTTTGAATCCCTGAGCTGACTAGGTGAAAAATCCGATGACGTTCCCTTGAGCAAGGCACTTAACCATAAGTGTGCCTGTAAGTTGCTGTGAATAAGAGTGTCTCCTAAAATGTAAATGTTTTTAATACTCAGAGGGCCTTGGATGGTGTGTGTGTGTGTGTGTGTGTGTGTGTGTGTGTGTGTGTGTGTGTGTGTGTGTGTAAGTGTGTGTGTGTGTGTGTGTGTGTGTGTGTGTGTGTGTGTGTGTGTGTGTGTGTGTGTGTGTGTGTGTGTGTGTGTGTGTGTGACTGTCCCTTAGGGAAGCTGTAGTCTTGTTATCAGGGGTGTGTCAAACAGATGCTGTGGTGAGTGATAGTGTTGACCTCTACAGCTCTCTAAAGACTTTCTCACCCTGGATACAACACCCTAACACCCTGGGCTGCATGTCATCACCCTGTTGGTCAGTCACTCACTGTCCATCCTTAATGTCCCTCCTCAAGCCCTACAGCCATCTCATGTCTCTCTAGAAAACAGGGATATCATCCCAAATGGCACCCTATTCCCTACATTGTGCACTACATTTGACAAGAGCCCTATGGCTTAGAATGGACCCTATTTTCAGAATTGTCTACCCAGCTAGCACATCTGATCCTTGGAAGTTGTGGGAACGTATGTTTTTTGGTTTCACATTGGTTGTGGGAAAGAAGCCATATGTTTCCTGACCGGTTAAACCAACGCTTTTTGTTTTTTTACTTTCTGAGAACAGAAGTGAAAATGTTGCCTGAACTGGGAAGGTTTATTTTTAGGTTGCATAGAGGTTCTGATAACTTTTTAAGTGTGTTCTGGTGTGTTGGCCGCGCCTACTAATTGGCCTCACCTGATCTTAATGAGTGCTTGTTACCTCGGAAATTGGGGTCTGTTTGAATAGATAAAATGTACAGTATTGTAAGCAGTAAAAAAATACCATGCTAGCTCCATCCTGGTGGCGCAGTGGGCTAGTTCCATGCGTAGACAAGAGAAAGGTGTTGGTTTGAATCTCACTGATGCTGTGTCACAATAAAATTTTAGATTTGTGCTTGGAGTTAAATAGCTAGCAGTGTTATTAAAAGTTTCATTTAAACATTCAGTGAAGTGTTTTAAGAAAGATATTTTTTAAACTCAAAATAACATATCATTTCTGATATCAGAGCGTTCATAAAACCTCCCAGGAAAACATTCAAGGAAACAAAGTTAACAAGAGACACGTTTTTTAATAAAATTCTTAGAATGTTCTCTGAACATTACTAAAGTTTTCTTGTGTTTTTTTTAATGGTAAGTTTTCTTAACATTCTCTGAACAATTTGAGAACATGACCTTAAATAGAAACCTGTAGAAACTTGTAGGAAATGTGATGCTGAAGTACTGAAATTCCCACAGAAGAACATTGTTTCTTTACGTTCTTGGAACAATTTGAGAATATGATTTTAAATAGAACTATGAGGAAACCTGTAGGAAACCTTATGCTGAAGTACTAAAATGTTTATAAAAGAAATAACGTTCTCTGAACTATTTGAGAACATTCCCAATGTCAAACCAGTTGGAGAATTTTCCAAGAACATTACCAAATTTGAAATTAAATGTAACCATGTTTGAACTTTTAGGAAACGTTCTGTTAAAGCAATTAAATCACTTTTTGGGGGGTCAAATTCCTTAAATGTGCTGAGAATGTTCCAAAGCCTATCCTGCACCATTCCCAGCAAGTTGTGGGAAGGTTGTATGCAAAATAACCATAGGACAACCATGCTCTCACCAAGCGCTAAGAAACATATGGTTCTCAGAAAATGATGTGCTAGCTGGGTTCTTGATCATATTGCAGCTCAAAGTCTATCAGCTGAGATGAGTACTGTAGGCGATCTGGGACAGCATTGTTCAATATCATGTTGACATTGGCTATGATCAATGTAGTTGCTTTGTTATTGAGTGATTGGCAGGTGCTTGATCCGATTCCTAGCCTCTACTAAGTCTCTACTCTTTTTAGAGTCCACATTGTGATGTTCTAATTTATAATTAAGGACTTTTTGAGGATTTTTGTGATTTTTTTTAATGAAGAGCTTCAAGTCCACTGGGAAAGTATATAAAAGACTGGCGTGTTTTGGTCATTACATTATCTATTTATGTATCTATTTAATTGAGGGAAGGTCACAATGCCCATGAACGTATAGGTTGTGGCTGAATAAGCATTCCAAATACACTACATGACCAAAAGTATGTGGACACCTGCTCGTTGAACATCTCATTCCAAAATCATGGGCATTAATATGGAGTTGGTTTCCCCTTTGCTGCAATAACAGCCTCCACTCTTCTGGGAAGGCTTTCCACTAGATTCTGGAACATTGCTGTGGGGACTTGCTTCCATTCAGCCACAATAGCATTACTGAGGTCGGGCACTGATGTTGGGCGATTAGGCCTGGCTCGCAGTAGATGTTCCAATTCATCCTGAAGGTGTTTGATGGGGTTGAGGTCAGGGCTCCATGCAGGCCAGCCGAGTTCTTCCACACTGATCAACAAACCATTTCTGTATGGGCCTCGCTTTGTGCACGGGGCATTGTCATGCTGAAACAGGAAAGCGCTTTCCCCAAACTTTTGCCACAAAGTTGGAAGCACAGAATAGTCTAGAATGTCATTGTATGCTGTAGCATTAAGACTTAACTTCACTGGAGCTAAGGGGTTTAGCCCGAACCATGAAAAACAGTCCCAGACCATTATTCCTCCTCCACCAAACTTTACAGTTGTCACTATGCATTGGGGCAGGTAGCGTTCTCTTGGCATCCGCCAATACCAAGTGGTGAAGTGTGATTCATCACTCCAGCGAACGTGTTTCTACTACTCCAGAGTCCAAAGGCGGCGAGCTTTACACCACTCCAGCCAACGCTTGGCATTGCACATGGTGATCTTAGGCTTGTGTGTGGCTGTTCGGCTATGGAAACCTATTTCATGAAGCTCCCAACGAACAGTTATTGTGCTGACGTTGCTTCCAGAGGCAGTTTGGAACTCGGTAGTGAGTGTTGCAACCGAGGAGAGACAATGTTTTATGCACTACTAGGACAGACACTTATTATTTTTTGCACTAGGACAGCCAACGGGTGTGGCTGAAATAGCCGAATCCACTAATTTGAATGGGTGTCCACATACATTTGTATATATAGTGTAGCTAGCCCGTTAGTCAGCCATAATCAAAGTAATTGAGGTTACAGCATGTTTAGGCTACTGCAATGCATAATCATAAACTCGGCCTATGTAATAGTATCCCAATATAAGTTCCTCCTTTAGAGGAATCCAAACTTTTAGTTGTCATTGTGCATTGTTCTCTGTAATGCATATTTCATGACAAACGTGTTGGTTTTTGTCTGATTCTTCTGAGTGCAGTCCTGGCAGACAGCTACATTATTTTATATTTGTAAGAGAGAACTTGAAGTGAGAAGGAGAAGTATCTTCTCAAGCTTGCCCTGGATTGATCAGGGTAGCTTGAGATACCAGACAGCTGCCAGATTATTTAATGTTTTGCATTCTTACTTGACATCTGCAAATACTATAAATTATTCATCGGTTACACCTCCGCTTTTTCAGATAAACGGACAGATGTCTTCTCCCTCTGTAGGAGACTACCTCTGAAATCCTTAAACATCTCTCCATGGTGAACGTCTTGAAATAAACTATCCTCTTTGCTGATAGAGAAAAAGTGAATGTCCACTGTTGGGATTAACACAGTACAGTCATTTGTCTTTTATAACTAACTTGTTTCCTGAATATTCAAACAAGTTTCGTCTAATGAACATGTGCCATTTTATTGCCATATTGGCTCAGGAGACAGCCAAGTTAAGCCAAATGGGATGCAACAACAACATTGGAGGAGGGTAGGTCTACTTGGCAGACACTCACTGTTTAACATCTGAACTCACAACACAATTGAACTCAGTCTCACTGAAAGAGACATTGTCTGATTCTCCAGTCAGGGCTGTATGCATGTGTTGTTTCACTGGCATTAATCTCCTTAGAAGATACTTGTATATCTCAAATAGCACCCTATTCCCTATATAGTGCACTACTTTTACACTGTAAAACATTTCCTTTAACATTTACAGTAACTTACTAGCAGAAATGAGCCAGTAAATTACTGTAAATTATATTACAGTACAGCTACTGTAATTCATTTTACGGTAATCAATTTTACGGTACCAACAATGTTACCGTAATCTAATTTACAGTATATTGCTGGAATTACACATGAAGTGACATATTACCCAGTGTTCTTTGCAAATTTTCTTTTTTTTTTTTACATTTACATATTTTGTAATTTAGCGGGCGCTCTTGTCATTAGCAACTTAAGTTCAGTGCATTCAACCAAGGTTGATAAAAAAAAAACACTTCACAGTCATTGCAAGTAAAACGTTTCTGTAACCCTTACTAGGAATGTGGTTATAGTTAAGTATATGTTGGTCTTCAATTGATTTGAAGTTTTTTACAACAACAAATCTTACGATGCATCTCTAACTCTGGATGGTGCTAATACAATACTGAGATATTCACAGTAACTTGATGCCAGAGCAATGAAACGGTAAAAGTGACTATTAAACTGCAAGAAAATATTTCCACAGTAACTACAAGGGATTAGAGAAGGCAGGTTGGTTGTATGCACTTGCATATTAATGAATAATACGTGTTTTATATCACTTGCACTTCTAGAAGCCTAAACAAAAGCTTCCAAACTGTCAGTGACTACAGGGCAAAAACAACATGGCTAGCCCCTCAACCATTCAAGGTTTGCAGTTTGCTGCCACTCTGATCTGTCCTCTATGTAAATGTAACTGTTTGGTAACCACTACCACATAAATGCAGTCACGGGTGTAACAAATATAACCTCTTACAAGACACGCTTCAAAATATGTTAATGATTGAGAAACAACAATACCATGCACCCACTCGTGTTCAAAAGATTTACTGGCACTCTAAAAACGCAGTATGTTACAGTATTCTGAATTACAGCAAATAAGTTACTTTAGAGTTTCAGGACAAGGTTTGTAAGGTTTCCTAAAATACAGTATATTACTGTATTCTGTGGGGGTACAGCATTCTCACTCACGGGTGTAAGAAATATAGCCTCTTACAAGGCACTCCTTAAAATGTGTTAATGAGCCAGAGTCTCTTTCCCCACCCACAACATTTTCCAACAATGCACCATAATCAATACTGTAAAACACATTTCAGGTATTTTCCTGTGCCTTCTACAGTGTTTTACTGTTGAAATGACAAAAAAAGCTCTTGCAGTGTGCTGTAAAACAAATGTACAGTATTTTACTGTGCATTCTAAGGTCATCTACTGTATTCAGTTTATACACTCTTAGAAACAAAGGTGCTATTCCCAAAGAAGAACCCTTTAAGAACCTTTTTTAATTCCATGTCAAACTCTTTACACAGAGGGTTCTACATGGAACCCAAAATAGTTCTACCTGGAACCAAAAATGGTTATCCTACGACGAAAGCAGAAGAACCCTTTTGGAACCCTTTTTTTCCTAAGAGTGTACTGTTGATTAACGCAGTAAGTTACTGATAAAATTACTAAAATGGCTAACAGTGTAGTGGTGTTATTGTTCTCCTGCATGAGGATGTGACAGCCAGAGTGTGAGGTAGGGATGCTTCCCAAAATGTCAAGTTCGCTGGATGTCCTTTGAGTGGTGGACCATTCTTGATACACACAGGAAACTGTTGAGTGTAAAAAAAACAGCAGCATTGCAGTTCTTAACACAGTTCTTGGCGGCAGGGTAGCCCAGTGGTTAGAGTGTTGGACTAGTAACCGGAAGGTTGCAAGTTCAAACCCCTGAGCTGACAAGATACAAATCTGCCTGAACAGGCAGTTAACCCACTGTTCCTAGGCCGTCATTGAAAATAAGAATTTGTTCTTAACTGACTTGCCTAGTTAAAAAAACTGTGCACCTACTACCATATCCTGTTCAAATGCACTTAAATATTTTGTCTTGCCCATTCACCCTCTGAATGGCACACAATCCATGTTTCAATTGTCTCAAGGCTTAAAAATCCTTCTTTAACCCGTCTCCTCCCCTTCATCTACACTAATTGAAGATAATTTAACAAGTGACCTCAATAAGGGATCATAGTTTTTACCTGGAGAAAACCCTGTCTCTGCCTTGCCTCCAGGGGCATCATAGGAAACTAGGTGGTGCTGAAAAGGACAGATTCACCAAAGCCAGCTGGGAGCTATAGGCTTTTTGCAATCATCCCTCATCTTTCTCTTCTTCTTCTCTCTCTCCCTCTATTTTCCTCTCTGTCTCTCTACCTCGCTACTGTCTCTCTCTTCCTCTCTGCTGTCTCTCGTTCTTTGCCGTCTCTCTCTCTCTCGCTTCCGCTCTCTTCCTCTCCTCTCTGTCCGTCCCTCTCCATCCTCCTCCCATCTTGACATTGAGCCTTCTGGCAGGTACAGTCACTCTAGTTTAGTTTCTGATGTTCAGTCAGATGGGAATGACTGCGGTTGTGCTCCTGTGTTCTGCCAGAAAGATACTGGCTGTATCCAGGCTGCATCACATCCGGCCGTGATTGGGTGTCCCATAGGACGGCACACAACTGTCCCAGCGTCGTCCGAGTTTGGCCGGGGTAGGCCATCATTGTAAATAAGAATTTGTTCTTAACTGACTTGCCTAGTTAATTAAAGGTTAAATAAATACAAATACTGTAGATGATGAATGGACTGTAGTGTGACACCCAGCGTTTGCGTTACTATTACTCTGAATGAAAATGCAATTATCAGACAAAGGCCAATACATTTCCTAAATCTGAGTTATATGCCAAACGGCCTCACAACCGCAGACCGTGTGTATCGCGTCGTGTTGTTGGTTTGCTGATGTCAACGTTATGAACAGAGTTCCCCATGGCGGCGGTGGGGTTATGGTATGGGCAGGCATAAGCTATGGACAACGAACACAATTGCATTTTATCGACTGGCAATTTGAATGCAAAAATACCGCAAGGAGATCCTGAGGCCCATTGTGAGACCCATTTCTTTTATAGGTATCTGTAGCTAACAGATGCATATCTGTATTCCCAGTCATGTGAAATACATAGATTAAATAAAGAAGTTATTTCAATTTGTCACGTTCTGACCTTTATTTCCGTTGTTTTGTATTTATTTAGTATGGTCAGGGCGTGAGTTGGGTGGGCAGTCTATGTTTGTTTTTCTATGTTTTGGGGCATTTCTATGTTTTCGGCCTAGTATGGTTCTCAATCAGAGGCAGGTGTCATTAGTTGTCTCTGATTGAGAATCATACTTAGGTAGCCTGGGTTGCACTGTTTGTTTGTGGGTGATTGTCTATGTTAGTGGCTTGTGTCTGCACAGGTCTCATTTTGTAGCTTCACGGTCGTATTTGGTTTATTGTTTTCGTTACTCTTTTGCATAGTGTTCAGTCTTTCTTTATTAAAGATTCACCATGGACACTTACCACGCCGCATATTGGTCCTCTGATCCTTCTCGCCTCTCCTCTTCAGACGAAGAGGAGGACGACCGTGACACAATTGACCGATTTCCTCATATGAACTGTAACTCAGTGAAATGTTTGAAATTGTTGCATGTTGCGTTTATATTTTTGTTCAGTATATATGTTATTTTATATTCTAAGTTATTTCTGTCTTATGGTCAGGGGTTTGTGATGCAGGTCAGGCTGTTGTGGTGACCATATTACTGCCACACGGGAGTCATGGGTCATGACCACAGTAAAATTCCATGTGAGCTTTGAGTCACGGAAATCTCCTGTTATGCACTCTGGACATGCTTTGGTGCTGTAGGTACTCAATTTGCTAGACCATCAGGTCCTAATGGCCTGGTACTCAGGGCTCTATTGTCCCTCTAACCACTCTGTCATCAATGCAAATTATATCGAAAATCACATCAAGCACTTATCACCAAACAGTAGGGCTGTAGTACTTTTAAAACTCACCTCACTGTGATGATCAATTTGAAGAAAGAGGTTAAACAGCAGGTTGAAACAGTGTAAAGCATGGTTGTTGTGTACGTTGTTTCAAAGCCTAACACAATGAAAAGGACAACGCTTTCTCAGGTGATTATTAATTCAAAACCTCCATATGCATATTAGATATTATGAGTCCAAGCTCTCCCCCCTCCCAAAAAACAAAACGGAATTTAAATTATAATTGTGCCGTTATACAATACATAGCCTATACCATAAATTACACATGGCAGAAAAACAAACATTAAAAAAAGTATTTAAGATGTCATTGGTACATAATCGGTCTAGTCTATATTCCAAAACTAAACAAAATCTAGTAATTGCCTTTGAGTGTGGACTGTTTTATTATGCATACTGGATAGACTAGTTACCTTATGCTACAAAAGTCTTGCAGAGAACGTATGTGACGATGTTGGTTCATTGATTGTGCAGAGTGGCTTACAGTTAGCCTACAATTTGTGAATTGGATTTTGAATAGCCTAGTCTACAGAAAATCTTATCACCATGCGTTTCCATCTCCACCTCTCTCTACTTTATTCCTTTCTCGAGCACGCGGACGGGCTAATTTAGCAAAAACATGTTACTCTCGATGTTCCAGAACAGATTACACTTGGTTTCTCAAACTGAGCACTGGGTAGCTACAGGAACAAGCAGTGTTGCCAACTTAGCGACTTTGTCGCTATATTTAGCGAGTATTCAGACAACTAGCGACAAATCTAGCGACTTTTCTGGTGCTATTGGAGACTTTGGAGACTCTGACGTGAAAGCACGTATCGTTCTTACTCTTCTCAACGAGCAGCGGGTGCTGCCGTGGGCCCCACCCCCGTCCCAAAGCACTCACAGGCGGTCCAGCCCTCGCACAGCAGTCCCTCCCAGCTGCAGTTGGAGCAGGAGATGTTCACCCCTTCACGTACAGACTGCAAATGAATCGCGCATGCGGGAAGCCGCCGCTGGCTGATCACGCCCTGGCTTACATTTTAAAAAAACAATTAATCTAAATTAGGGCCAGACTAGTTACCATAATTTTCTCACATTGCCATTGACAGTTTTTTCTATTGTCACTTTTTGGTCCATTCAGATTGTTAATGTAGATTGAATACAATTTAATTTTTTAAATGTTATGGTTAAAAATGTTAATGTTTTACTGTGACTTGTTGTAGGCTCCTAAGTGGACCATAAGGTTAAAAACCAAACCAAATTCAGAAAAATTAAATAAAAAATAAAATAACTAAGTAACTCCGCAAGAGTGTCTCTTTTGAGGAGGAGGGTTGGAAGGAGGAGGTTTGGAATTGTGACATAAAAAAAACAAGAATCGACAGAAGAAAGTTAATTTGTAGTTCTAAACATATTTAGGGTGTTTTTTACTCACTTTTTGTCTCTCCCACGACATTATTCCTCTCTCCTACAGCGTCCATCACAATTACATGCACATGGACAATTATGCAAATTAGGCGATGGTTGTCATTTAGCGACTTCTAGCGACTTTTAGGACAGCCAATAGCTACTTTCCTTACTGAGGAGTTGGCTACACTGGGAACAAGGTTGGAGAGCCCAAGGCATACAGAGTCTGGGCGGAATGTCACCTGTAGGGGCAGCGCGAGCATGCTCAGTGGTTGATGCTTGGAGTGAAGTAAGTTTTCTTCTATTTATTTCTCAGCTGCTGTATTAAGCACATGCTCCACTGTAAAACCGAAGTAGCCTACAAAACGGACCAGTGGGAAAGCACGCGGCCTCCATTCGCTAGTCGCTAGTCGAGTGAATACAGATGACATGTATCGTTTCCCCTGCCCCTCTTCCTGCCCATTTGATAATGGGCCATGCTAAATCAAAACTAATATTAGTAAAGACAAGATTAAAGTAAGAATAGGCTAGGTGGGGTGAAAATATGATCACTTGGTGAGGGAACAGCTGCGCAGCCTGAGGCAAGTTACCGAGCACAAGCTTTTTTTTGTACAATAGCATAGTTGCACCATTCAGCCCATATATGTTTTGATTTCTAAGACACTCTAAGGTTTGTATCATTCACAACTAAAGTTGCCAAGTAACTCTAAATCTAGCATATAGGACCTGTTTCAAATGATCACTTTTACTCTCAACAAAGCCACTTCATTTGCGCAGTCGCTACGTAATGGCTCCGTAAAGACCTATCCTTTCAATTTTATTCAGCTAAGTTCTATTATATTCTTCTTACTAAAAAATAATCTAAAATAAAAATAATAGTACTGGACTAATAAGCATATATGTTGTCAGCTAAGTGAACTAGTCAGAAAACATAGGCCTAACAGAAGGCCAACTCACATTCTGTTCTTCTGAAATACATTTTCTTCATATCATGTTTCTTTAGACCTGACAAAAATAAATAATGGATTGAAATAAATATTGGAGGCCCGGAGATGCTAAATGTTTTTATGTTAATTAATGGTTAATTACTGTGAGACCTGCAGCAATTTGCATGAAAATAACCAGCTGACAGAATGTCATGACCATAGATGCAGGAACAGTGGATTTGTTCCAAATGGCACCCTATTCCATATACAGTGCACTACTTGCTACCTTTGGTCAAACATAGTGAACTACACAACGAATAGGGTGCCATTTGGGACGAAGACAGTGTGAAGTAGAACCATGAGTGGTAGAATCCCCTCTTCAGGCATGGACAACATGAACCAGATCAATGAGGACAGCTTTTTATTACTCTGGGAAAACTATCAACCAGGGCCTGTTCCTGTAGCTTCAAATAAGACTTTCCCATTGTCTCTGAAGCTCCTGACATAATCAGTGGTGGTAACACACACAACTCATTATAGCGTCTCCATTTACCCATGGGCCTATGACTCATCAGAAGACGAACAGAGTGACTGTGGTTACTAACGTTACCACAGAATCACAGGCACAACCAAACTCACTTTCACTATGCTCTGTTCTCCCTACACAAAGGGCACGTTGGCAGGCAGGCAGACACACACACAAACACCTCTTTCCCCTGGCCTGTGATGTGGGTGAGCAGAGTGTCTGTATGTATCAGCATTCATCTGTTTGCCAGACTAAATTACAGGACAGGAACAGACTGGCCTCATAGTGCCACAGCCACTTGACCAAGCCCTGCTCTCACACCCCATACTCATTAACCACGCACACATTTATTTACTACACCCATTAACACACACACACACACACACACACACACACACACACACACACACACACACACACACACACACACACACACACACACACACACACAGTTTCCAATAAAATAGCTTAATCTTGCCCACTTGATGGATGATTCTATTTAGTTGTAGCATCTCCCAATGTCCTCAACTAGATAATTGAGCTTTCACATAGTCATAGAGAGAGCAACACGTGACCATTCACTGCCAAACAAAACCAAAAAACGGAGTGAATTTGAAATGCACACTTCAGTTCTCCTATATGTCTTCACTCCCTATGAAATTGAAAACCCAGGGTGTTACACGAGCTGAGCTGAAATCCCCTTATTCTCTCTGGATGCGTCCCAAACAGCACCCTATTCTCTTTATAGTGCAATTATTTTGACCAGGGCTCATAGGCATAGGGTGCCACTGGGGACACACGATCAGTGAAAGCCCTGGCCAAACACTGCGTCAGTAGTATGATGGCTTTATCCTCGCCGCCTGGCTTCAAACATACAGTACATCTCTGAGGGATGACATCATGTTGCTTTAAAACCATATTATTGCTCCTCTTCAAAAACCCCTGAATTATGAGGTGGGGGAATTGGATTCTGTGTTCCAGGTTCCCTGGTGTGTGTGTGTGTGTGTGTGTGTGTGTGTGTGTGTGTGTGTGTGTGTGTGTGTGTGTGTGTGTGTTTATGCATGCATGAATGTGTGCTATGTTATTCTGGGCTTCCCAAAGTCACAGTCTGAGAGGAGCAGGAGTGTCAAACGTATCTCTCCAAAATGTTTAAGGAGAGGAGCTTACAGTGAGCTGGGTTTTAGCTGAGTTTTAATTAAACCGGTAGGTCTCTCTAGCAGGAATAAAGAGAGGCACATCAGACTCTTCCACAAAAAGCTGGAAAGGAAATTGAGAGTGATGCTTGTGAACTCTCAAGAGGGGTGGTATTGAGCCAACATTCCAAATGGCACACTATTCCCTATATATTCCACTACTTTTGACCAGTGCCTTATATGTGCCATCTGGTATGCAGGAAGCCCAAGAGTATGTTCATACCTGAGTTATGTGTATTTACCTGTAGTTCCTAGTCTGGCCTGCTGGGGACTCTCTAACACACCTGTAGTGATAGTCATTATGGGCAAGATTCAAACTTAGGACATGTATGCCTTTCCTATGCATCCCTTTCCTACTCACTTCTCAGTAGTTGATATTCAGACTTACCTTATGTAGGTGCGTAACAGGCTTTGCACGCGCTGAATAAATGTAATTCGACCACTGAAAACCCTCCCACTTCAGCTTTATGATCCCACCAGGGGGAAATTCATTTGGTCATGTGCTTAAAAAGACAGCACATAAAACATGAAAACACAGAAACTACACAAAATAATTCATTCAAAGTGCTATAGCTACACATTTAAAGTGAAAGTGCAATATGCTGTATACTCGAGGGACAAACTGACTATCTATTATACAGCCCAATGGCTGTTAGAATGCAAGTTTATTTCCTCTTGTGACTACATTTTGAGTGAAGGGGATGAGTACTGTCCTGTAAAATGCTTGAAAGTTTTAGGAGGATGAGTTTTGTGTACAGGTTGGTGGTTGATTCTTGATCTATACCAATTATCCTTCCCGCTGTCTTAATCCAGTGCTGAAGCTTGACTTGGTCTCGCACTCGCATGTTTCCGAACACGCATATCAGACCAAAGTACAGCACAAGCTGCAGGACAGATTTATAGAACATTTGTCAAATATGGCGGTTGACATTAAAATGGTTCAGTCTGCGTTAAAAAAAAGAAAATTCTCCGTGGGCAATTTCTTCATCTTTGCAAAGGCACCAGTCATTGAATTTCAGTTTATTGTCTATTTAGATTCTCATGTACTTATATGTGGTTACTCTATCGACTGATTCCCCATTGATCTTCGTAGGGCGTAGAGGAGATTTGTTCCTTCTGAAATCAATTTCCATCACTTTTGTTTTCTTAATGTTTATTTGTGGAGGAAACCCACAACAGCGGTGTCGTCTACATAGTTGAAAAAATGTTTGGGCTGCGTCAGAGGCTTGACAATTGTTTGTGTACAGTGTGTACAGTACTGCTTGCCAACAGAGTATTTATTGTGGAGTTTTTATTCAATAGAGGGTTTTTTTGTACATTTATCTAAATGTCTCAACAGACTCACTAGAATATATGGAGGCAACAGTTCAGAATATTAGGGATCAATGAAAGAAAGCCATGTACATATACGCATATTCGTCTGCTTTTCAGCACCAATTGGTAGATTTAAAAATACCCAGATCTTGTATATTATTTAGGGTTAGGAAAGTATTTATGAATAATAATTAAAAAAACAGGTTTGGAGAGCCTTTACCCACAAAATATATTGGTGAATCAAAAATATGGTGGTCTGTTTAATCCTGAAAGTTGCCACATTCAAGTGTTACATTCAATTCAAATGTCGGAAGGCGAGAAAAGTGTAAAATAGCTGTTGAATAAATCTACCCTAATAATCCTCACTAATCATAGATCTATGAATACAACGGTAAAGTCGTCATGCACTGCGCGCCAGGCTCTAGGTTAAAACTGCTACGTCTGCGTTCCATAATGATTGAAACAGGTTACATGTCCCAAATTATTGCACAACTTGTAATACGTTAACCTAATACGATCCACTATTGCTAGCGACCCTCAGGGACAACCACACAAACGTGACAGAGGAAAGCAAGGTAAACTAAGAATATAATGGAATGATGCAAAATGTCAGCAAACTAACACCAAAGTCAGTGAGTAGTAGTAGCTAATATTTAACACACATAAAAATAAAAACTGAAAATTCCAGGCGTATAATCAAAACATTCTAGAAATCATAAATTCACTTTACCTATTGTTGTCTTAGCTCGATCTCCCAATCAACAACTGTGATTGCTTTATGCCTCGCTTTATGTCTCTAATGTCTTGTATGCCTTGTATACTGTTGTTTAGGGTAGTTATCATTGTTTTATTTGACTGCGGAGCACTAGCCCAACTCAACATGCCTCAGATACCTCTTTTGTCCCACCTCCCACACATACGCTGACCTCACCTAGTATAACTAGTGCCTCCAGGGATGCAACCTCTCTTATCGTCACCCAATGTCTAGGTTTACCTCCACTGTACCAGCACCCTACCATACCCCTGTCTGTACATTATGCCCTGAATCTATTCTACCACGCCCAGAAATCTGCTCCTTTTATTCTCTGCCCCCAACGACAAGTTTTGATAGCCTTTAGCCGTACCCTCATCCTACTCCTCCTCTGTTCCTTGGGTGATTTAGATCTTAACCCAGGCCCTGTGGGTCCCCAGGCACTCTCATTTGTTGACTTCTGTAACCATAAAAGCCTTGGTTTCATTCATGTTAACATCAGAAGCCTCCCCCCTAAGTTTGTTTTACTCACTGCTTTAGCACACTCCGCCAACCCTGATGTCCTAGCCGTGTCTGAATCCTGGCTTAGGAAGGTCACCAAAAATTCTGAGATTTCCATCCACAACTACAACATTTTCCGTCAAGATAGAACTGCCAAAGGGGGAATCTACTGCAGAGATAGCCTGCAAAGTTCTATCCAGGTCTATGCTCAAACAGTTCGAGCTTCTAATTAAATAAATTAATCTCTCCAGAAATAAGTCTCTCACTGTTGCCGCCTATTATAGACCCCCCTCAGCTCCCAGCTGTGCACTGGACACCATATGTGAATTGATTGCCCCCATCTATCTTCAGAGTTCGTTCTGTTAGGTGACCCACACTGGGATATGCTTAACACCCCGGCCGTTCTACAATCTAAGCTAGATGCCCTCAATCTCACACAAATTATCAAGGAACCCACCAGGTACAACCATACATTTGTAAACATGGGCACCCTCATAGATATTATCCTGAACAACTTGCCCTCCAAATACACCTCTGCTGTCATCAATCAGGATTTCAGCGATCACTGCCTCATTGCCTGCATCCGTTATGGGTCCGCGGAATAAGATAACCTCCTCCCAGCTGCCCACTGCACTGAGGCTAGGAAACACTGTTGCCACCGATAAATCCACGATAATCGAGAATTTCAATAAGAATTTCACTACGGCTGGCCATGCTTTCCTCCTGGCTACCACAACCCCGGCCAACGGCGCCGCACCCCGCGCAACGACTTGCCCAAGCCTCCCAGCTTCTCCTTCACCATAATAAAACCCACCCATAGCACGTGCTCCAGCAGGTATATCTCACTGGTCATCCCCAAAGCCAACACCCCCTTTGGCCACCTTTCCTTCCAGTTCTCTGCTGCAAATGACTGGAACGAATTTCAAAAATCGCTGAAGTTGGAGACTTATATCTCCCTCACTAACTTTAAGCATCAGCTATCTGAGCAGCTTACCGATCGCTGCAGCTGTACACAGCCCATCTGTAAATAGCCCATTCAACTACCTACCTCATCCCCATCTTGTTTTTATTTACTTTTTTTTGCTCTTTTGCACACCAGTATTTCTACTTGCACATCATCATCTGCACATCTATCACTCCAGTGTCAATTTTCTAAATTGTAATTACTTCGCTACTATGGCCTATTTATTGCCTTACCTCCTTACTCCATTTGCACACACTGTATTTAGATTTTTCTATTGTGTTATATACTGTACTTTTGTTTATTCCATGTGTAACTCTGTGTTGTTGATTTTTGTTGCACTGCTTTGCTTTATCTTGGCCAGGTCGCAGTTGTACATGAGAACTTGTTCTCAACTGGCCTACCTGGTTAAATAATAAAATATTATAACTAATACATGTATAATGAATAAAATACAACTAAAATACAACAAAAAAACTCAGTAGGTTTGGTGCCATACTGTCATTTGTGCATGGCTACAGAAGCCTATAGCTTGGGTCTCTACATTTCATCCCAAGTTAAAAGGCCAGCATTTCATAAACCTCCCTGTGCGAAAGGTGATATGTTGATATGCTTCAGTTTGCTGCCATATGACAGGTTTCATAAGGTAAAATAGATCTAAAAATATTGTCATTTATATTTACAATCCCCTCATCCAAACGGCTTACTTATTTACCTAGCTCTTATCAATAGTTGTTATCAATTTATAAATAACAGTCAACGTAGAATGGTGTTATGTAAAAAAATAAAGTAGATGTTGTTCCCCCCTCTCTTTAGTCATCGTTTCATCACGCATAAAGGTGGTGGAATTATGAGGAATTACGTCAAAATCAGAACACGGCTTATCTGTAGACACACCTCTGCCACACCTTCAATTCTTTGATCTCCACCCCCAATGAATAGCTGTTGAACAGCATGCTGTTCTCAAGGTCAGGTCAGAATACGCATAGAGTGCATAAAAGTGCAGAAAAAGTGAATTGCGTTCCATTTACGCACGCTTAACCCAGGTCGGAATTCGCCCTTATGAGCCTATGGAGAACAGATTAACATACTGTATACCCACTGTGAGTATGGAAATTCTACAGACATTACCAAAACAGTTCCAGACAATGGTATGCACTAAAAACAGATAAGAGAAGACATCAAGTAAAGCCTTCTTAAGTAAGATATACAATGTTATGTCATGACTATGACAGTGGCATGTAAACCTTATATGACCCTTAAATCATAAGGGATTTGTCCCTAATGGCACCCTATGCACTATACAGTGCACTACTTTCAACCAGAGCCTCATTGGCCCAGGTTAAGAAAATAGTGCACTACATAGGTAATAGGTTGCCATTTGAGACAAAACAAAGGTGTCTTATGCAGTATTCATCCCTCTCAGTCTGGCCATAGAGACAGGAGACAAAGGAGAGAGAGAAATGAGACAGCGAGAGAGAGGCCGAAAGAATGTGGCAGGGAGGGAGGAGGTAGTAGAGAATTGAGGTATGGAAGGAAAGAGAAACGGGGCGATGGATGTTAGAGATTGAAAGAGACTGAAATTAAAGACGCAACAGTTTTATCTGGTATTATAACCATTTTCTCTCAAAGTACATTGTGTAAAGGAGCAGGTCCACAGCACAGGGTCACTGTCATGTTCAAGACTAAAGACTGGGAGCATTTAATGAATTTGACTGACAGTGTATTGACAGACTCATTTTAAAGGGATATTTCACACAAACTACAAAATGACCCTATAAGCAGTCCATGGAAAAGGTAAGGCGGCAATCCATGCTTTGGTTTTAGGCTGCTTACGGTGTAAGAAAACCAGTATGTAATTGTAGAATTTGCGTGAACTATCCCTTTAAGCAAATGTCCATTTCATACTGTAGACTACAGCACATGCTTTAAAACCTATTCTTCTTGCAAAAGGGAAATATTAAAGATTGACCCCAGTGTCTTTGATTCACCTTTCCTATTTCTCATTTAAACTAATCAACGGTGTTTTACCTTTACACACATTCTCTTGATTCATATGTATTTGTATTCATCATGTGCTTTTAGCAGATGACCATGTTTAATGTGAAGTAGATTAATGTAGATTAATGTGATTCGTTTGGTATTAACGGGAATGAGGCTGAGTCCCAGATGGCACCCACCCCTGTAAAGTACACTACTTTTCTCCAGAGCCCTGTAGAGCCCAGGTCAAAAGCAGCACACTATATATAAGGAATACGGTGCCATTTTGGACACACCCTGAGAGAATCTTAGATTAGACCGCACAGTCGACATTGGTAAATACATTATCCCAGATTTACCATTGCATCTATACTTACTATAGGTCACACAGGTCATATATTGCCTGTCCAATGGAAATTCTCCTTGACCAATCTGTTACAGTATAATGTACCTTTCATTTCCCACATACAGTACAAATGACCCGAGGCTATTCTACACAAACATGTGGAGGAGAGAAAAACACACGTTTGGCATCCGCCACTGCAAGCTGCATAGTGCATACTCTACCCAATTCTGTGGAGCTTTGTGAAACACTATGGCTGGCAATGTAAAACATGTGGATGCCAGAACGCTTGATGACGACTACACTATGTGTGTGTGCGCGCGCATGTGTGTATGCGTGTGTGTGTGTGTGTGTGTGTGTGTGTGCATGCGTGTGTCTCTCTAAAATATTTAAATGAGCTTGACTGAGGTGGGCGGCGCAGGGCAATTATCTCTGAAACAAAAAAAGTCTGGGCAGTCAGGAGAATGAGTTCAGAACTAATGTCTTCTATGAGGCTGGAATCTAAGGAGTGAAAAAAAAGGCTCATTCGTCACGGAGATGTGGCTTTAAGGGCAACAGTGACTAGCAGAATGGAGTCCATTGTGGCAGCCATCTAATTGGCTTATCCATTACACTCTTTTAGATGCACTCTCATTCCTGCTGCTATACAATGTGTTCACTCAAAGGGATATTGGCATACCAGTGTTATTGGCACAAAATACACAATTATTGCAATTTGCGGGATGAAATATATCGATGTTTATTCTTTATCAGCTTTGGAAGCTTTATTTGGGTAAATGATATACAGTACCAGCCAAAAGTTTGGACACACCTACTCATTCCAGGGTTTTCTTTATTTTTGACTATGTTCTACGTTGTAGAATAATAGTGAAGACATCAAAACTATGAAATATCACATATGGAATCATGTAGTAACCAAAAAAGTGTTAAACAAGTCAAAATATATTTTATATTTGAGATTCTTCAAATAGCCACCCTTTGCCTTGTTGACAGCTTTGACAGCTTTGCACACTCTTGGCATTCTCTCAACCAGCTTCATGAGTCACCTGGAATGCATTTCAATTAACAGGTGTGCCTTGTTAAAAGCCAATTGGTGGAATTTATTTCCTTCTTAATGTGTTTGAGCCAATCAGTTGTGTTGTGACAAGGTAGGGTTGGTATACAGAAAATAGCCCTATTTGGTAAAAGACCAATTCCATATTACGGCAAGAACAGCTCAAATAAGCAAAGAGAAACAACAGTCCATCATTACTTTACGACATGAAGGTCAGTCAATCTGGAAAATGTCAAGAACTGTTAATGTTTCTTCAAGTGCAGTCGCAAAGAGCTATGATGAAACTAGCTCTCATGAGGACCGCCAGAGAAATGGAAGACCCAGAGTTACCTCTGCTGCAGAGGATAAGTCCATTAGAGTTACCAGCCTCAGAAATTGCAGCCCAAATAAATGCTTCACAGAGTTCAAGAAACAGACACATCTCAACATCAAATGTTCAGAGGCGACTGCGTGAATGGTTGAATTTCTGCAAAAAAAACACTACTTAAGGACACCAATAATAAGAAAAGACTTGTTTGGGCCAAGGTTGCATCTGCCGTGTCTTTGAGAGTAGGTAAGTAGGTGAATGGATTATCTCTGCATTTGTGGTTCCCACCGTGAAGCATGGAGGAGGTGTGGGGGTGCTTTGCTGGTGACAATGGCAGTGATTTATTTAGAATTCAAGGCACACTTAACCTGCATGGCTACCACAGCATTCTACAGTGATACACCATCCCATCCGGTTTGCCCTTAGTCCCACGATCATTTGTTTTTCAACAGGACAATGACCCAACACACATCCAGGCTGTGTAAGGGCTATTTGACCAAGAAGGAGAGTGATGGAATGCTGCATCAGATGACCTGGCCTCCACAATCACCCAACCTCAACCAAATTGAGATGGTTTGGGATGAGTTGGACCGCAGAATGAATGAAAATTTGCCAACAAGTGCTCAGCATATGTGGGAACTCCTTCAAGACGGTTGGAAAAGCATTCCAGGTGAAGCTGGTTGAGAGAATGCCAAGCGTGTGCAAAGCTGTCATCAAAGCAAAGGGTGGATACTTTGAAGAATCTAAAATATGTTTTCAGTTGTTTACCACTTTTTTGGTTACTACATGATGTGCTATTTCATAGTTTTGATGTCTTCACTACTGTTGCTCGTGTTTGAAACAAACATTCCCCTCAGGCTCTTACAGACTCGGTGAGATGATTCACTGATTCTCTTTTTTCAAAATATTTAATGGGGTCACAATGACCTCTCATGTCATTTGATCGGTATGTTTTGTCAACATAATGCATTCTTAAAGGGAATATCCACTGAAAAGCTTTCTCTTTTGGAAAAATGTTCATTAGTCCACTGTTGATACAGTCCCAAAATGTTTTGCATGTCAGCAGTCAAGCTTTCAAGATATTGGACTTTCAAGAAGTAAAGTGTCATCGGCCACATCATGATGACGCAAAAATGCATTTTGCATTATGTGGCCGGTGACACACATGCCATGTTTAAAACAACTGGGAATTCGGAACTGGGAGAAAAAAATTGCTCTGACTGGGAAAAACTGTTTTAATCAATCATCCAACCCGGGATTCTAAGTTTGGAAACTCAGGCATCTTTCCAGAGCTCCCTTTCTAGAGCTCCGACCTTCCGACCTCAATATCACTGATGTCATGATTTGACCTTGTTTTTTTGTTTTTTTAAATTCCCAGTTGTCTTGAAAAGCATATTAATTTGCTTCCTGAAAGTCCAGGTCTGGGGCCGTACGTATCCGACATCTCAGAGTAGGAGGGCTGATCTAGGTGTTCCCGGTCCATGTAATCTTATTCTGAAGGATCAAAACGGATCCTAAATCAGCGCTCCTGCTCTGAGATGCTTGATACATATGGCCCCCTGTATTTGAATGAGATTGCAATATAGTAAATACATTCCTATGAGAGCCTTTTCCACCTGAAAGTTTCTCCTGGCTTGAGCTGTATGACTGTCACACCAAATAGACTCAGAATCAGGAGGCAAACATCCTTTGGAGGCAGAGCGCTGGAAACTGGGACAGAACAGGGAGGTTTCACCCATTAAAACCAACATGCTTGGTAGAATAGTGTGGCGGTAGACTTTAGAGGTAGATACAAATACTACTCTAACAATAATACACTAGTACACCTACTATACATCTTGATACAAACACGTCTAATAGGAAAGCACTTTATATTGTTAAGACTCATCTTTCAGTTCTACATTTCAGATGAGCGTCATTTCACATACTGTGTCGAGGTCTGATAACCATACGATGAGATCGACAATTCACATCACATACTGGCCTGTGTCAGTGGATGTGGTTCGTCAGATGGCCACTGTTATTTGGGGAACATTAACAGTCTCTTTAGGTCAGAGGATGACCTGGCAATAGGTTAAAGGTCAGAGGATGACCTGGCAATAAACCTGCAGTGCCCCATGTAATTGGGATCAGCATTCTCTGGACAAAAATGAATTTTATGGACTAGTGAAGAGCTTGCTCACCATCCTTAAAGTGTGTGTGCATTCAGTCTGCTTTTACCAAGCATGACTAGTGTCTCCAGTCACTCAAATTGGACCTTTTAACTATTCAGTGATGGCCATTTGTGGGTTAATGGTTTACGTATGGGGGTTACAGGGTTATAGTTGTTATCTGCATCCAATCATAAATGGTCCTGGAATAACCTAACAGCAACACTCCTACTCTTACTCGTTAACATAAATCTGGAGTTGAGTAGCTTGGGATTTTTATTTATTTGACTCTTGGATCCTGGAATTAGATTTATCAAAGGGTACTTATTTACAGCAGTAAGTACAGGTCAGTGAGAGGCCAAGAGGTTGTGCTCCCTCTCTGCCAAACAGGGCTTTAGAGGTTTACAGATAACGTCTATCTGTAATAACCATGACATAGTGTACAGGCAGATCTGTTTCCAGTCACACACGCACAGTAGTATATGCCTCCCAAATGGCAACCTATTTTCAATCAAGTTCACTTACTGCAGTCAGATTACGTCTGTGGATCCTGGTCAAAAGGAGTGTATTTACAGTGCCTTGCGAAAGTATTCGGCCCCCTTGAACTTTGCGACCTTTTGCCACATTTCAGGCTTAAAACATAAAGATATAAAACTGTATTTTTTTGTGAAGAATCAACAACAAGTGGGACACAATCATGAAGTGGAACAACATTTATTGGATATTTCAAACTTTTTTAACATATCAAAAGCTGAAAAATTGGGCGTGCAAAATTATTCAGCCCCCTTAAGTTAATACTTTGTAGCGCCACCTTTTGCTGCGATTACAGCTGTAAGTCGCTTGGGGTATGTCTCTATCAGTTTTGCACATCGAGAGACTGACATTTTTTCCCATTCCTCCTTGCAAAACAGCTCGAGCTAAGTGAGGTTGGATGGAGAGCATTTGTGAACAGCAGTTTTCAGTTCTTTCCACAGATTCTCGATTGGATTCAGGTCTGGACTTTGACTTGGCCATTCTAACACCTGGATATGTTTATTTTTGAACCATTCCATTGTAGATTTTGCTTTATGTTTTGGATCATTGTCTTGCTGGAAGACAAATCTCCATCCCAGTTTCAGGTCTTTTGCAGACTCCATCATTCTTCCAGAATGGTCCTGTATTTGGCTCCATCCATCTTCCCATCAATTTTAACCATCTTCCCTGTCCCTGCTGAAGAAAAGCAGGCCCAAACCATGATGCTGCCACCACCATGTTTGACAGTGGGGATGGTGTGTTCAGCTGTGTTGCTTTTACGCCAAACATAACGTTTTGCATTGTTGCCAAAAAGTTCAATTTTGGTTTCATCTGACCAGAGCACCTTCTTCCACATGTTTGGTGTGTCTCCCAGGTGGCTTGTGGCAAACTTTAAACAACACTTTTTATGGATATCTTTAAGAAATGGCTTTCTTCTTGCCACTCTTCCATAAAGGCCAGATTTGTGCAGAGTCTCCCACCTCAGCTGTAGATCTCTGCAGTTCATCCAGAGTGATCATGGGCCTCTTGGCTGCATCTCTGATCAGTCTTCTCCTTGTATGAGCTGAAAGTTTAGAGGGACGGCCAGGTCTTGGTAGATTTGCAGTGGTCTGATACTCCTTCCATTTCAATATTATCGCTTGCACAGTGCTCCTTGGGATGTTTAAAGCTTGGGAAATCTTTTTGTATCCAAATCCGGCTTTAAACTTCTTCACAACAGTATCTCGGACCTGCCTGGTGTGTTCCTTGTTCTTCATGATGCTCTCTGCGCTTTTGACGGACCTCTGAGACTATCACAGTGCAGGTGCATTTATACGGAGACTATACGGAGATTACACACAGGTGGATTGTATTTATCATCATTAGTCATTTAGGTCAACATTGGATCATTCAGAGATCCTCACTGAACTTCTGGAGAGAGTTTGCTGCACTGAAAGTAAAGGGGCTGAATAATTTTGCACGCCCCATTTTTCAGTTTTTGATTTGTTAAAAAAGTTTGCAATATCCAATAAATGTCGTTCCACTTCATGATTGTGTCCCACTTGTTGTTGATTCTTCACAAAAAAATACAGTTTTATATCTTTATGTTTGAAGCCTGAAATGTGGCAAAAGGTCGCAAAGTTCAAGGGGGGCGAATACTTTCGCAAGGCACTGTACATAGGGAATAGGGTGCCAATTGAGACCAGTAATAAACAAGAAAGATAAATATGTTGGAGTCCAATGTGTGATTGAGTGTCCAGGAAACAATGCAATACTAGGAAGGAACCCCTATTAATTTCTGGAACAGCGGCTCACAGCTCTAGTTTAGTCCGAGGATAAAATTAATTAGGAGTTGTTTTCAAAGAATTATATCCAAAGCGATTTACAGTCATGCCAGCGTAAATGTTTTTTTTATTATGTCTTGTCAACACAATGTGTATGTAGTAGAACTACAGTTTGTCTACAGTAAATACTCTGTTTTACTGTACACAGTAAAATCTCCAGTGTTAAATCAACACAGTGTTACATTTGACAATTGAGACTGTTCCAAGTGTCTATACGGGTCCACAGTTTTCAGTGTTTAAATTAACACGTATAAAACCTTATCAGCAAATTTCCCAGAGTGCCTTGCCATTCAAGTGAATTGTACAGTTGCCACCCATGACTGTATTTGCTTGTGACAGAGACATGCTCAGTCCTGAGGCCTTCACTGAGAGAGATCCTACGTGAATTCACTATAAAATACATATTTCAAGGCCCTATTTTTTTTCTACCATAACACAGTGTCTTGAAACTCCTGGTTTAAAGGCAACAGCAGTCCTTCAAGTCACATTATGCTGGTTTGCTAAATTATGTGTAATTCCTATTGGAATCCAGCCAGAGTGGGGATATCCAACATTCGGAACTTTTATTCTCCCACAACCAGCAGTCATTCTGACTGCCGGGTTGTGAAGACAAATGTATGAGACTACCTAAAGCATCTAAACTAGAACAACCATTTCAGTAACAGGTACAACATGTCCAAGTAACAGATTGCATTAGTTGAGAACAATTTATGTTATTTATATTTTAGTAGAATAACATTAATGAATCAATCAATGTACATGCAAAAACATAGTTATTGAAACAACCAATAAATGACCGGCAATAGAGCAGGCTGGGAAATATGATAATGATGGGCTTGGTTTTGGTTTAACGCTATGTGAGGATGCTGTTCATTGACTACAGCTCAGCGTTCAGCAGTATATTTCCCCTTCAGGCTCATCACTAAGCTCAGGACCCTAGGACTGAATACCGCTCTCTGCAACTGGATCCTGCACTTCCTGATGGGCCACCCCCAGATGGTGAAGGTAAGCAACAACACATCCGCCAGCACGGAGGACCCTCAGGGGTACGTGCTTAGTCCCTTCCTGTACTCACTGTTCACCCACAACTCCAACGACATCATTAAGATTGCTGAAGACACTGTGGTAGGCATGTTCACCACCAACGTTTTTTAGTATCTCGGTCCCAGCGTTGATGCACCTGTACTGACCTCGCCTTCTGGATGATAGCGGGGTGAACCGGCAGTGGCTCGAGTGGTTGATGTCCTTGATGATCTTTTTGGCCTTCCTTTTGACATCAGGTGTTGTAGGTGTCCAGGAGGGCGGAAAGCTTGCCCCCAGTAATGCGTTGGGCAGACCGCACCACCCTCTGGAGAGATTTGCGGTTGTGGGCGGTGCAGTTGCTGTACCAGGCGGTGATACAGCCCAATAGGATGCTCTCAATTGTGCATCTGTAAAAGTTTGTGAGGCGCTGTTGCGCCTTCTTCACCACACTGTCTGTGTGGGTGGACCATTTCAGTTGGTCAGTGATGTGTACGCCAAGGAACTTGAAGCTTTCCACCTTCTCCACTGCGGTCCTGTCGATGTGGATGGGGGGGGTGCTCCTTCTGCTGTTTCCCGAATTCCATGATCATCTTCTTAGTTTTGTTGACGTTGAGTGAGAGGTTATTTTCCTTGCACCACACTCCCAGAGCCCTCAACTCCTCCCTGTAGGCTGTCTCATCGTTGTTGGTAATCAAGCCTACTACTGTTGTGTCGTCTGCAAATTTGATGATTGAGTTGGAGGCATTAACACCAACACTGGGGTTCTTTTACACCAATTAGTGACTTGGACTTACAGAGTTAATTTAACACTTGAATCAACAGAAAAAACAACACTAGATAACACTATCCAATTTGCTGTGTATAACTATTACCCTCCGTGGTACTGTAGCATAAGTCATCCCTATGGGCCCTGGTCAAAGGTAGCATACTAATAGGGTGCTATTTGGGACACAGCTCATGTGATGCTGACATACAAACATCACTATAATAACCTTACACAAGTATTTTCCCACTAAACAATCGCAGATGTTGAAAGGTTAATGAAAATCAACATCAAAAGGGGGATGGATTTATGAGAGAACTTAAACGCCATTGTGAATTTCCTCCTTATGAATGGAGCCTAAATACCAGTGTCATACTGACAGAATGTGATCACGGAGTTGAAATATTGATGAAAATCTCATTTAAAAAGGAACTACAAAAGGAATGAGGCCTAAATATCATATTGACTGAATATCCAGTGCTAAGTGAAAGTACACAGATATCCATAAAGCAACACAGAGAGAGAGAACACTAGGTTACACGCTATGTAAGTAGTCCTGCCTGAAGGCCCCAGTCTTAATGAATCAGTGTGGTTTGAATGGAGGCAGAGGCGTATTGATTTCTCTGTATGCTCCATCAGAGGAAACGCCTGGGGGAGAGCGAGCATCCGCTAGGCTAGCATCCACTTATAACAACCAGTCAAGTGAATTAGCCACAAGCCAATGGCTTACACAGCACATACATCAGACCGGGAAAAAAAACTCAGTCTGCAATCCCAAATGGTACCCATAGGGCTCTAGTCAAAAGTAGTGGACTATGTAGGGAATAGGGTGTCATTTGGGATGCAAGCCCCTGTCTACGCTCAGTAGCTTCAGGTTACGTTTGGCGAGATCACATGTTGCAGTAATTAACAGCGATGTCAATTAGTGTACAGGTATAAGGAAAAGAAACAAGAAGTGTGACCAGAGAGTAGCTGAATTGAACAGGTGTCAATCCATCATATGATACAACCTTGAGATTTTTTTGTGAATGACGACCTGATCACACACACACCAGTTATTCTGGCAGCCCCTACCGTTCAAAAGTTTGAGGTCACTTGTTTTTGAAAGAAAAGCACATTTTTTGTCCATTAAAATAACATCAAATTGATCAGAAATACTGTGTAGACATTGTTAATGTTGTAAATGACTATTGTAGCTAGAAATGGCTGATTTTTTTATGGAATATCTACATACAGTGCCTTGCAAAAGCATTCATCCCCCTTTGCGTTTTTCCTATTTTGTTGCATTACCACCTGTAATTGAAATGGATTTTTATTTGGATTTCATGTGTGGTGCGTGCATATGTATTCACCCCCTTTTCTATGAAGCCCCTAAATAAGATCTGGTGCAACCAATTACCTTCAGAAGTCACATAATTAGTTAAATAAAGTCCACCTGTGTGCAAACTAAGTGTCACATGATCTGTTACATGATCTCAGTATATATACACCTGTTCTGAAAGGCCCCAGAGTCTGCAACACCACTAAGCAAGGGGAACCACCAAGCAAGCGGCACCATGAAGACCAAGGAGCTCTCCAAACAGGTCAGGGACAAAGTTGTGGAGAAGTACAGATCAGGGGTGGGTTATAAAAAAATATCAGAAACTTTGAACATCTCACAGAGCACCATTAAATATATTATTAAAAAATTGAAAGAATATGGCACCATAAAAAACCTGCCAAGAGAAGGCCTCCGACCAAAACTCACGGACCAGGCAAGGAGGGCATTAATCAGAGAGGCAACAAAGAGACCAAAGATAAACCCTGAAGGAGCTGCAAAGCTCCACAGCGGAGATTGGAGTATCTGTCCATAGGTCCACTTTAAGCCGTACACTCCACAGAGCTGGGATGTATGGAAGAGAGGCCAGAAATAATCCATTGCTTAAAGAAAAAAATAAGCAAACATGTTTGGTGTTCTTCGAAAGGCATGTGGGAGACTACCCAAACATATGGAAGAAGGTACTCTGGTCAGATGAGACTAAAATTGAGCTTTTTGGCCATCAAGGAAAACACTATGCCTGGCGCAAACCCAACACCGCTCATCACCCCAAGAACCCCATCCCCACAGTGAAGCAGGGTGGTGGCAGCATCATGCTGTGGGGATGTTTTTCATCGGCAGGGACTGGGAAACTGGTCAGAATTGAAGGATTGATGGACGGAGCTAAATACAGGGAAATTCTTGAGGGAAACCTGTTTCAGTCTTCCAGAGATTTGAAACTGGGATGGAGGTTTACCGTCCAGCAGGACAACGACCCTAAGCATACTGCTAAAGCAACACTTGAGTGGTTTAAGGAGAAACATTTAAATGTCTTGGAATGGCCTAGTCAAAGCCCAGACCTCAATCCAATTGATAATATGTGGTATGACTTAAAGATTGCTGTACACCAGTGGAACCCATCTGACTTGAAGGAGCTGGTGCAGTTTTGCTTTGAAGAATGGGCAAAAATCTCAGTGGCTAGATGTGCCAAGCTTATAGAGACATACCCCAAGGGACTTGCAGCTGTAATTGCTGCAAAAGGTGGCTCTACAAAGCATTGACTTTGGGGGGAGTGAATAGTTATGCTCGCTCAAGTTCTGTTTTTTTAGTCTTATTTCTTGTTTGTTTCACAATAAAACACATTTTGCATCTTTAAAGTGGTATGCATGTTGTGTAAATCAAATGATACAAACCCACCCCAAAAAATAATTTTAATTCCAGGTTGTAAGGCAACAAAATAGGAAAAATGCAAAGGGGGTGAATACTTTCGTAAACCACTGTAGGCGTACAGAGGCCCATTATCAGAAACCCTCACTTCTGTGTTCCAATGGCACGTTGTGTTAGCTAATCCAAGTTTATTACTTTAAAAGGCTAATTGATCATTAGAAAACCCTTTTGCAATAAACTGTTGTCCTGATTAAAGAAGCAATAAAACTGGCCTTATTACTAGTTGGAGCATCAACATTTGTGCATTCGATTACAGGCTCAAAATGGCCAGAAACAAAGACTTTCTTCTGAAACTCGTCAGTCTATTCTTGTTCTGAGAAATGAAGGCTATTCCACGTGAGAAATTGCCAAGAAACTGAAGATCTCGTACAACGCTGTGTACTACTCCTTTCACAGAACAGCGCAAACTGGCCCTAACCAGAATAGAGAGAGGAGTAGGAGACACCTGTGCACAACTGAGCAAGATGACAAGTACATTAGTGTCTAGTTTGAGAAACAGACGCCTCACAAGTCCTCAACTGGCAGCTTCCTTAAATAGTACCTGCAAAAAACACCAGTCTCAACGTCAACAGTGAAGAGGCGACTCCGAGATGCCGGCCTTCTAGGTAAAGCCCCGCCTTATCTCAGCTCACTGGTCACCATAGCAACACCCACCCGTAGCAGGTGCTTCAGCAGGTATATTTCACTGGTCACCTCCAAAGCCAATTCCTCCTTTGGTCGCCTTTCCTTCCAGTTCTCTGCTGCCAATGACTGGAACGAATTTCAAAAATCACTGAAGCTGGAGACTCATATCTTCCTCACTAACGTTAAGCATCAGCTGTCAGAGCAGCTTACAGATCATTGCATCTGTACATAGCCCATATGTAAATAGCCCACCCAACTACCATATTCTTGCACCCCAGTATCTCTACCTGCACATTCATCTACTGCACATCTAACACTCCAGCGTTTAATTGTTAAATTGTCATTATTTCGCCACTATGGCCTATTTACTGCCTTACCTCCCCAATCTTACTCTTACCTCATTTGCACACACTGTATATATACTTTTCTATTGTGTTATTGACTGTACATTTGTTTATTCCATGTGTAACTCTGTGTTGTTGTTTGTGTCGCACTGCTTTGCTTTATATTGGCCAGGTCGCAGTTGTAAATGAGAACTTGTTCTCAACTGGCCTACCTGGTTAAATAAAGGTGAAAATACATTTAATTTTTTAAGGAACACAGGAGTGATTGTTGTTGATAATGGGCCTCTGTACACCTACGTAGATATTCCATAAAATAAATAAAAAATCCAGCTACAATAGTCATTTACAACATTAACAATGTCTATACTGTATTTCTGATCAATTTGATATTATTTTAATGGACAAGAAATGCGCTTTTCTTTCAAAAACAAGGACATTTCTAAGTGACCCCAAACTTTTGAATGTCAGTGTAAAATATATATGTACAGTGCATTCGGAAAGTTTTGGGACATTTGCAAAAATTCTAAAAACCCGTTTTTGCTTTGTCATTATGGGGTATTGTGTGACGATTGCTGAGGATTTTTAACAAATGTTTTAATCCGTTAAAAAATAAGGCTGTAACTTAACAAAATGTGGAAAAAGTAAATGGGTCTGAATACTTTCTGAATACAGTGTATATAATTAGTTTTGCCTGTTTTGAATGTTTTTTGGACATTAATTCGAGTCACATATCAGTTTGCAAACAATGTAAGAAAAACTACAATCCTTCAGTTTATAAAGCTGCATACAAACATGGTCTCTTTCTTGAGTAATGCAGCTTCAAAATGCAGGTGTTTCAGCCTAGCTCTGTGCTTTCTGTGGTGGAGGGGCAGCCAGCAAAAATACAGAGCGCAGGCATTGGTAATCTTCTCTAGTTGTGCCGTGATTGGCTTAGTGTTCTGTCACTCATGAGGACACTACGTCACTGCCAAATCTACAGGGAGGGCTAGGCAGTTCACGCCCCCTTGGGTGCTGCCATAGATTTACATTAGAAGTGCCCGTCCAAGAAGGCTCAAGGTCATTGTCCACAGATACAATTACGTCAAATCCCATTATATCTACTGTAGCTTTGATTGGACTGATCATGTCAACGTCATACTTTCACAATCTTAGCTAGAAAGCTAGACAAGCAGTCATCATCATGAATCACGTTGACAATCTACTGGCAAATCCTTTTCAATCCTTGTCATATGAAGAGAAATTATAGATAAAACATATCAGTGGTCATCGGCCATTGGACATAAACATTACACAACAAGTTGGAAATCGCAAATTCAACAATGAGTAGTTTGGACAGATTGAGTGTTGCAAAGCACTCAAAGTGTTGCAAAGCAATCAATATTTTGCTTCAACTGCCTGCTATTCGTTGGAGAGAGTGTGTGGTCCAAGTCTGGGTTTAAGGATTTAAAACATCTGTCTGAAAGGGTCTCTTGTCCAAGCTTAAAAGGATAAACATTCACACGCTACACCATGGGCCAGAAAAGGTTGGATACATTGGCCATGCTTTCAATCCAGCATGACTTCTGCCACATTACAAACAACTGGAAACTTGGAACTCTAAGACTTCAATGCGTTCAGGACAACTGGGAACTCTGAAAAACGAGCTTGGACTGGGAAAATACGTTATGAATGGCCATCCAACTCGGAAGTCAGGAACTCAGGACTCTTTCTAGAGCTCTGAATTGAAGATCACTGAAGTCATGATGTGACCATGTTTTTTTCCACAAGTTTGCAGTTGTCTTGAAAGCACCATCAATCCAGAGAATGCCAGACTTTGATGACAAATTTGATGACAAAGTTTGCTAACAAAAACGACTGTGGCGACATGTTCAAATGAGCACAGAACAACATGGGTTAGTCCAAAAATATGTCTTGTATACTGCTGCATAAATTATGTAATATGCCAGGGAGATATCTATACTGTAGCTAAGAAAGTAATACTAAGTGTATGTTGTGTAGTAAGCTGTTAGTATCCCATGTGTCTCATCCAATGAATTTCGTCCCACACCGCCTCATAATTTCACCTACTGTTCTGACTTGGTGGTGCACATGTAGCCTATAGCCTGTTTTAGAGAAATGTCATCGTTGAATATTGTAAGAGCTTTCATCGTCTGCTTATATGTCCCCGTTATTTATACTACGGATCTGACTTGGCGTACAGGGAGAATACTGTAAGAATGGCCCGTGTTCTGAATTCTGTCGCTGTACATTTCAAAGGTGCTGAACAAATAGTTCTATCGACTACTCGCTCACTAATGTCTTAATCAAAATCACGGCTTGCCTCTTATCCGCTTAGCCACTTATCCGCTATACTATAGTTTGTACATCTCAATTGTTATATTGCTTACATAGACCTATCTCATTAGTATCTTATTCATCATTTTAGGTAATGTTGGAATTATTTAATTGTTTTGCTTATATTGTGTATTATAATTAGCTCATGTGCTTTTCTTCACGAGGAGTGGATACTATATGATGTTGTTTGGTCTGTAACCATGTTTGCCAGTGACAGTCTCTTCCCATTCAAATATTTATTTTAAACAAACAGTTCAGTAATAGACCATAGTAATTCCAGTTAAAATTGCAAGGGTTGTTTTGTTTTGCGCAATGTACTGTCTGTGCGTTGGTATATTGTTAATACAAGTGGATCCTCTTGATTGTATTTTGTTCATTTTTAGAGCTCATAGGTCTAATAAAATAACGTATACTGACACACATCGCCACTGACACACACACACACACACACACACACACACACACACACACACACACACTTGAAGAACTTTATTTGAATCCACAACTCACATTACAGTCGAGAAGGATTCAAACTTGTCAACGGACAGATATCTGGATACTTATGGACACAGAGAGCACCTTCTTCTCCATTCTGCTAGGTTACCTATGACAGCTGACATGGAGCAGACCTACTCCCAATGCTGAACCTGTCACTGTTTCAGAGATCTCTCTCTACCAGGAGACTCATGGTGAAGTAACACGCCGCCTCAAGCTAGAGCTTAAATGAATAACTCAATCTAGACTAAACAAGGTATCCCACCCAGACTCTCTCAAACACTCACAAACTTCTTATTGCTCAGTGACCTGATTCTATACTGTTTGGATTGAAGGATGACACATAGGCGTCCAGTCATTAAAGAACAATAGTGGAGCTATAAATCTCTACTAGAGTTAACAACTTGGACATGATGATGATCTCACACCATCTCACACGCTGACTCGTACTGAGAGGCCCTAAGCCAACCAGGTAGCCATTCCGGTCACAACTTGCAGACTTGTTTACGTGTTGCTGTGCGTTTTGTTGCCAACCTTACGTTGCTACCTGACAACTTTATGTTTTTTTTCTTTTTAATTACCGTTTATATTTTTAGTTTCTCCCTCACTAAACTTTTTTTCATTCAACTTTTTCACTCTGGACGCTTTATCTGGACATGGTTCGTCAGGACCTCCAACAGCCGAAGCTAAGTAGTAACATTAACATGATGCCTTCTAATTTCAGTCGCTGTACTCATAATATACAGGAGAACGATCGCCTTACGGCGAGGATAGCTGTGCTACAAGCCCAGCTTCAGACGCAATCGTTAGGCAATTTCAGTGTAGGAAAGGATGAAACAGCGTCTGTGCCACCAGTAAGTACAGGTAGTAGTATAAATCCCCCCGCAGCCGGACAACTTTCTCATGGCTTCTGGAGGGAAATGCTGTAGGAATGCTCAACCGTTGTCGCTCATTCAGCCGACAGAAACTTTCAACCGGTTTTCCCCATTAAGCAGCGAGTCGGAGTCTGAGGCCGAGCCTTCTCTTGTCTCTACTCCTCCCGTTACGGGGTCTGAGACGCCGAAGCTTCCCACCATTAGCTCTGACAAATTGAAAACCCTAGTCATTGGCAACTCCATTACCCGCAGTATTAGACTTAAAACGAATCATCTTGCAATCATACACTGTTTACCAGGGGGTAGGGCTACTAATGTTAAGGCTAATCTGAAGATGGTGCTGGCTAAAGCTAAAACTGGCGAGTGTATAGAGATATGGTTATCCACGTCGGCACCAACGATGTTAGGATGAAACAGTCAGAGGTCACCAAGCGCAACATAGCTTCAGCGTGTAAATCAGCTAGAAAGATGTGTTGGCATCGAGTAATTGTCTCTGGCCCCCTCCCAGTTAGGGGGAGTGATAAGCTCTACAGCAGTCTCACAACTCAATCGCTGGTTTAAAACTGTTTTCTGCCCTTCCCAAAAGATAGAATTTGTAGATAATTGGCCCTCCTTCTGGGACTCACCCACAAACAGGACCAAGCCTGGCCTGCTGAGGAGTGACGGACTCCATCCTAGCTGGAGGGGTGCTCTCATCTTATCTACCAACAGACAGGGCTCCAACTCCTCTAGCTCCACAATGAAATAGGGTGCAGGCCAGGCAGCAGGCTGTTAGCCAGCCTGCCAGCTTAGTGGAGTCTGCCACTAGCACAGTCGGTGTTGTCAGCTCAGCTATCCCCATTGAGACAGTGTCTGTGCCTCGACCTAGGTTGGGCAAAACTAAACATGGCGGTGTTCGCCTTAGCAATCTCACTAGGATAACAAGACCTCCTCCATTCCTGCCATTATTGAAAGAGATCGTGATGCCTCACATCTCAAAATAGGGCAACTTAATGTTAGATTTCTCACTTCAATGGCAGTTATAGTCATTGAACTAATCACTGATTATAATCTTGATGTGATTGGCCTGACTGAAACATGGCTTAAGCCTGATGAATTTACTATGTTAAATGAGGCCTCACCTCCTGGTTAGACTAGTGACCATATCCCCTGTGCATCCCGCAATGGTGGAGGTGTTGCTAACATTTACGATGGCAAATTTCAATTTACACAAAAACAAAAATTACATTTTTGTCTTTTGAGCTTCTAGTCATGAAATCAATGCTGCCTACTCAATCACTTTTTAAAGCTACTGTTTACAGGCCTCCTGGGCCATATACAACGTTCCTCACTGAATTCCCTGAATTCCTATCGGACCTTGTAGTCATAGCAGATAATATTCACATTTTTGGTGATTTTAATATTCACATGGAAAAGTCCACAGACCCACTCCAAAAGGCTTTCGGAGCCATCATCGACTCAGTGGTTATTGTCCAACGTGTCTCTTGTCACAGTCATACTCTGGACCTAGTTTTGTCCCATGGAATAAATGTTGTGGATCTTAATGTTTTTCCTCATAATCCTGGACTATCGGACCACCATTTTATTAAGTTTGCAATCGCAACAAATAATCTGCTCAGGCGCATCAAGGAGCATCAAAAGTCGGACAACACAAAGATTCCTTGATGCCCTTCCAGACTCCCTCTGCCTAGCCAAAAATCAGTTAACCACCTAACTGAGGAACTCAATTTAACCTTGCACAATACCCTAGATGCAATTGCACCCCTAAAAACTAAAAACATTTGTCATAAGAAACTGGCTATATAGAAAATACCTGAGCTCTGAAGCAAGCTTCCAGAAAATTGGGACGGAAATGGCGCCACACCAAACTGGAAGTCTTTCGACTAGCTTGGAACGACAGTACCATGCAGTATCGAAGAGCCCTCTGCTCGATCATCCTATTTTTCCAACTTAATTGAGGAAAATAAGAACAATCTGAAATTTATTTTTGATACTGTCGCAAAGCTGACTGAAAAGCAGCATTCCCCAAGTGAGGATGGCTTTCACTTCAGCAGTAATAAATTCATGAACTTCTTTGAGGAAAAGATCATGATTATTAGAAAGCAAATTACGGACTACTCTTTAAATCTGCGTATTCCTCAAAATCTCAGTTGTCCTGAGTCTGCACAACTCTGCCAGGACCTAGGATCAAGAGAGACACTCGAGTGTTTTAGTACTATATCTCTTGACACAATGATGAAAATAATCATGGCCTCTAAACCTTCAAGCTGCATACTGGACCCTAAACCAACTAAACTACTGAAAGAGCTGCTTCCTGTGCTTGGCCCTCCTATATTGAACATAATAAACGGCTCTCTATCCACCGGATGTGTACAAAACTCACTAAAAGTGGCAGTAATTAAGCCTCTCTTGAAAAAGCCAAACCTTGACCCAGAAAATATAAAAAACTATCGGCCTATATCGAATCTTCCATTCCTCTCAAAAAAAATTGAAAAAACTGTTGCGCAGCAACTCACTGCCTTCCTGAAGACAAACAATGTATATGAAATGCTTCAGTCTGGTGTTAGACCCCATCATAGCACTGAGACTGCACTTGTGAAGGTGGTAAATTACCTTTTAATGGCGTCAGACCGAGGCTCTGCATCTGTCCTCGTGCTCTTAGACCTTAGTGCTGCTTTTGTTACCATCGATCACCACATTCTTTTGGAGAGATTGGAAACCCAAATTGGTCTACATGGACAAGTTCTGGCCTGGTTTAGATCTTATCTGTCAGAAAAAGATATCAGTTTGTCTCTGTGAATGGTTTGTCCTCTGACAAATCAACTGTAAATTTCGGTGTTCCTCAAGGTTCCGTTTAGGACCACTATTGTTTTCACTATATATTTTACCTCTTGGGGATGTAATTCGAGAACATAATGTTAACTTTCACTGCTATGTGGATGACACACAGCTGTACATTTCAATGAAACATGTTGAAGGCCCAAAATTGCCCTCGCTAGTCTGGCCCAGGAGTGTGAAGGTGAACGGAAAGGCTCTGGAGCAACGAACCGCCCTTGCTGTCTCTGCCTGGCCGGTTCCCCTCTCTCCACTGGGATTCTCTGCCTCTAACCCTATTACAGGGGCTGAGTCACTGGCTTACTGGTGCTCTTTCATGCCGTCCCTAGGAGGGTTGTGTCACTTGAGTGGGTTGAGTCACTGACATGATCTTCATGATCTCTCCCCCCCCCCCCCCCCCCCCCCCCTGTGGCGGAGATCTTTGTGGGCTATACTCTCAGTCTCAGGATGGTAAGTTAGTGGTTGAAAATATCCCTCTAGTGGTGTGTGGGTAGTGCTTGGCAAAGTGGGTGGGGTTATATCCTTCCTGTTTGGCCCTGTCCGGGGGTATCATCGGATGGGGCCACAGTGTCTCCTGACCCCTCCTGTCTCAGACTCCAGTATTTATGCTGCAGTAGTTTATGTGTCGGGGACTAGGGTCAGTTTGTTATATCTGGAGTACTTCTCCTGTTTTATCCAGTGTCCTGTGTGAATTTAAGTATGCTCTCTCCAATTCTCTCTTTCTGTCTTTCTGTCTTTCTCTAGGAGGACCTGAGCCCTAGGACCATGCCTCAGGACTACCCGGCATGATGACTCCTTGCTGTCCCCAGTCCACCTGGCCATGCTGCTGCTCCAGTTTCAACTGTTCTGTCTGCGGCTATGGAACCCTGACCTGTTCACCAGACGTGCTACCTGTCCCAGATCTGCTGTTTTCAACTTTCTAGAGACAGCAGGAGCGGTAGAGATACTCTTAATGATCGGCTATGAAAAGCCAACTGACATTTACTCCTGAGGTGCTGACTTGCTGCACCCTCGACAACTACTGTGATTATTATTATTTGACCATGCTGGTCATTTATGAACATTTGAACATCTTGGTCATGTTCTGTTATAATTTCTACCCGGCACAGCCAGAAAAGGACTGGCCACCCCTCAAAGCCTGGTTCCTCTCTAGGTTTTGGCCTTTCTAGGAGGTTTTTCCTAGCCACCGTGCTTCTACACCTGCATTGCTTGCTGTTTGGGGTTTTAGGCTGGGTTTCTGTACAGCACTTTGAGATATCAGCTGATGTAAGAAGGACTATATAAATGCATTTGATTTGACAAGACTATGGTCGACTAAGGTATGGGCTTTTTTTGACATTGCAGCTGACAGCGCAGGTGACTCCCGACTGACTGATCAACAAATCACCTTGCATCAAAAACTAACTACTAACTACTAATATTTGTAGATTGGTTCGTCACAACTTACCCACAATGCATCATAGATTTGATGCTCTTGAACATGGCTTGTCTTTCCGAAGAAAGTTTCCCTGCTGCCATGGCGACCATGCAACGTCTTCTTCCCATAATCCGCCATAAGTGGAGGTCTTTGAGTTCTACATTGGCTGAGTTTGTCTGACTGTGAGATTATTCCTATCTGGTGTCTAATTACATCTCCTCCTGTGCTAGAGGTCTGCCAAAGTCTGACGTTTATCACAATCTCCCATTTACTCACTAACGCATTAGCACAGGCTTTTTTCATAACCTTCTTAGCATCACAAATAGCATCCTATTCCCTATGTGGTGCACTACTTTTGACCAGGGTCAATAGGGCTATGGTCAAAAGTAGTGCACTAATAGTGAATAGGGTGCCATTTGGAATACATACCGTGTATTGTCTGTGACCCCCCTCCCCATGTAATTCCCCTTTGGCAGACCTTTGTGTAAAATATGTCCAAACCGCTGCTTAGTCAATGGTGCTACACATTAGATATTTATACAAACAAACTCTGAGGCAAATGAAGTCATTTCAAAACACAGTGTAGTGAGAGATGTGTAATGAAAGATGGGAACCACAAATGAAGAATCTTTGAGGGCCATTTAATGTGGGCAAGTGTGTTATGACGGTCTATTATAAAGCTTACAGTCTGGCCAAAGTTTGTCAAGTTCAGCAAAGTCTAAATCTTAGATAAACCAGAGAGCTTTATGGGTAATGAGAGGCATGAATTAATCTAATCCTCTTTCTTTGCTTAATTTTTTCGATTTCCAGGAAACCGATCTCATCTCCCACTAAAATTACATTTGGATTGAACTTGTCTTAGCTTGTTTTAACGTAGTGTTTTTTCCACCCATAAATCAGAACGCGTCAGTTGAGAACAAACTACCATGGAACGTATGTATGTAATGACTCCGCTTGTAGGGTTCAAGCTTGGAATAACCTGGTGCCGCCATAGGCAGCCATGCACGCTCCTGTGCCATCTGCCAGAAGTAATGTGTCAAAACCTTGATCTGAAATACAATCCTTTAACAGACCATTGAGAGCAACACAAACAATAATAGGCTGTGAACAGGCAAGGGCCTGCTCTGCGTTACCCCCATATGACACACACACACACACACACCACAAATAGGTGGTTTTCACTTAGACCTTACATTATACAGTAGTTGTGCTTTCTCGGTCAAACACATGCTGGCACACACACTTATGCACATACAAACACGCACAAAACATGCACGCACACACAGTCTCAAAGTGCATTCTGATCTCTGATGCTTCACGGGAAACTGAAGTGAATGCCCTCACATTCAAGCACAGACAAACCCCCTTATTAAAGTCTGCACGCCATACACTAGACAAGAACAACAAAAGATGCCTCCTTATACAATTGCCTGGATAACTAAGGACATAACTAACTGTAGACATTTTGACTTGAACTTTTCTCCCTTGCTGCTTTTGACTCATCTGCCCTCACTCTAAAAAAAAACAAAAACTGAGAAAGTTGACATGACCTGTAGGTGTATTTTACCTCATACCCAAGACCACCGTGGAATCAATAACAAGCAGAGTGTGGCTTAGGATCAAAGCACCAACCTGGGCAGAATGAAACACTCACAGCTAGGCTAGAGGAGAGAGAGAAAGAGATAAGTGTGTGGGGGCTTGGAGATTGGAGACTAGTTGGTTGATAATAGCAGTCTCTCTCTGTGGCTCTCTCTCTCTCTCTCTCCTGTTATCAGTGCATGCCTCAGATGCTCCAGAGCCTTAACACTGCCAGATGTGTCATTAAAAAAGTCCAGCTTAGCCAACTGGGTTCTGGTACACTCCATGGCCTTCTCTGATGGAGCAGAGATTTCCACAGCAGCCAAGACGACAGGCAAGTGGGAGTACATTTGAAAGTGGACGCTGGGATTGAACCCCAGTCTCCGGTGGGGAGCAGTACAAATGTGACTGGTCAGGTGCGTTACCACTAGACTACAGAGGTCGACGCTGGGAAAACTGTAGGCTTTCAGCTTCAGTTAAAGTCCTGGCCCTGTGGCCTACGTCAATTCATTAGACTTAACACACGCCCGAAATGTCACCTGTCACACACACTTATCATCCGGCCACAGCCACGCAACTTCAGCGCCAGACCCACCTCCGTACCTCTGCTGTAGCCGTGGGCTACGTCCCAAATGGCACCATATTAATTATACAGTGAGTATACCAAACATGAGGAACACATTCCTAACATTGAGTTGCACCCAATTTGCCCTCAGAACAGCTTCAATGTGGGCTCCTGAGTAGTGCAGCTGTCTAAGGCACTGCATATCTGTGCGAGAGATGTCAGACCCTGGTTGGATTCCAGGCTGTATCATAATCGGCCATGATTGGGAGTCCCAAAGCGCGGCGCACAATTGTCCCAGCGTCGTTAGGGTTTTGCCGGGGTAGTTCGTCATTGTAAATGATCATTTGTTCTTAACTGACTTGCCTAGTTAAATAAATTAAAATGTTTTGGGGCATGGTCTCTACAAGGTGATGAAAGCATTCCACAGGGATGCTGGCCCGTGTTGACTACAATGCTTCCCACAGTTGTGTCAAGTTGGCTGGATGTCCTTTGCATGGTGGACCCTTCCTTATACACACAGAAAACTGTTGAGTGTGAAAAACCCAGCAGCTCTTGACACAAACCAGTGTCACAAGATGGCGCCGACAGAGAGGGCTGGCTCACTTCTAGTCCTTAGGAAACTTTGCAATATATTGTTTTTTTAATGTATTATTTCTTACATTGTTGCCCAGAAAATCTTAAGCGTTATTACATACAGCTGGGAAGAACTATTGGATATCAGAGCGACGTCAATATCAGCACTACAACCAGGAATACAACTTTCCCGAAGCGGATCCTCCGCACCACCCAGGGAATTTGAGGCCGACCCAAAACAACTCCACTGGAGAAGAGGAAGATGGAGCGGTCTCCTGGTCAGACTTCAGAGCCGCGCACACCACCTACCACTCCCGAGTATATTACTGACTAATGTCCAGTCCCTAGATAGCAAGTTTGACGAAATCAGGACACCGTTTGCTTTCCAGAGAGACATCAGGGATTGTAACATACTCTGTTTCACAGAAACATGGCTCCCTCGGGATATGCTGTTGGAGTTGGTACAGTCACCTGGCTTCTCAGTGCGTCGCACCGACAGGAATAAACATCTCTCCGGGAAGAAGAAGGGCACAGGTGTATGTTTCACGATTAACGACTCATGGTGTAATTGTACCAACATACAGGAACTGAAGTATTTTTGTTCACCTGACCTAGAATTCCTCACAATCAAATGCCGACCGTATTATCTCTCAAGAGAATTATCTTTGGTTATTGTCACAGCTGTGTATATACCTCCTCAAGCCGATACCATGACGGCCCTCAAGGAACTTCACTGGACTTGCAAACTGGAAACCATATATCATGAGGCTGCATTTATTGTAGCTGGGGATTTTAAAAAAGCAAATTTGAGAACAAGGCTACCTAAATTCTATCAGCAACTCGACTGTAGCACTCGAGCTGGAAAAACACTGGACCATTGCTACTCTAACCTCCGCAATGCTTACAAGGCCCTCCCCTGCCCTCCTTTCAGCAAATCTGATCACGACTACATTTTGCTCCTCCCTTCCTATAGGCAGAAACTCAAACAGAAAGTACCCGTGCTAAGGACTATTCAACGCTGATCTGACCAATCGGAATCCACGCTTCAAGATTGTTTTGATCACACGGACTGGGATATGTTCCGGGTAGCCTCAGAGAATAATATTGAAGTAAGAGCTGAATCGGTAAGTGAGTTCATAAGGAAGTGTATAGGAGATATTGTACCTACTCTGACTATTAAAACCTACCCTAACCAGAAACTCTGGATAGATGGCGGCATTTGCGCAAAACTGAAAGAGTGAACCCCTGCATTTAACCATGGAAAGGTGACTGGGAATATTCCCGATTATAAACAGTGTAATTATTCTCTCCGCAAGGCAATCAAACAAGCAAAATGTCGGTAGAGAGACAAAAGTGGAGTCGCAATTCAACGGCTCAGAAACGAGACTTAAGTGGCAGGGTCTACAGACAATCATGGACTATAAAAGGAAAAATCAGCCACATCACGGACACCAACGTCTTGCTTCCAGACAAACTAAATACCTTTTTAGCACGCTTTGAGGATAATACAGTACCACCAACGCGACCTGCCACCACTGCACACTGCCCTATCTCATCTGGACAAGAGGAATACCTACTTAAGAATGCTGTTCATTGACTATAATCTCTTCAACACCATAGTACCCTCCAAGCTCATCATTAAGCTTGAGGTCCTGGGTCTCAACCCCGACCTGTGCATTTGGGTCCTTGACTTTCTTAAGGGCCTCCCCCAGGTGGTGAAGGTAGGAAACAACATCTCCACTTCGCTGATCCTCAACACTGGGGCCCCACAAGGGTGCGTGCTCAGCCCCCTCCTGTACTCCCTGTTCACCCATGACTGCGTAGCCATGTATGCCTCCAACTCAATCATCAAGTTTGCAGACGACAAAATAGTGCTAGGCTTGATTACCAACAATGACTAGACAGCCTACAGGGAGGATGTCAGGAGGATGTCAGGTGTCAGGAAAATAACCTCTCACTCAACGTCAACAAAACAAGGGAAATTATCGTGGACTTCAGGAAACAGCAGAGGGAGCCTCCCCTATCCACATCGACAGAACAGCAGTGGAGAAAGTGGAAAGTTCTAAGTTCCTCGGCACACACATCACTGACAAACTGAAATGGCCCACCCACACAGACAGTGTGGCGAAGAAGGTGCAACAGCGCCTGTTCAACCTCAGAAGGCTGAAGAAATATGGCTTGTCACCTAAAAACCTAAAACTTTTACAGAAGCACAATTGAGAGCATCCTGCCAGGCTGTATCACCACCTGGTACGGCAACTGCACCATCGACAACTGCAGGGCTCTCCAGAGGGTAGTGAGGTCTGCACAACACATCAAACTACCTGCCCTCCAGGACACCTACAGCACCCGATGTAACAGGAAGGCCAAAAAGATAATCAAGGACAACAACCACCTGGGCCACTGCCTGTTCACCCGGCTACCAGCCAGAAGGCGGGGTCATTACAGGTGCATCAAAGCTGGGGTCGAGAGACTGAAAACAGCTTCTATCTCAAGGTCATCAGACTGTTAAACAGCCATCACTAGTACAGAGAGGCTGCTGCCTGACATACAGACTTGAAATCATTGGCCACTTTAATAAATGGAACACTAGTCACTTTAATAATGCCACTTTAATTATGTTTACTTGTCTTGCATTACTCATCTCATATGTATATACTGTATTCTATACTATCTATTGCATCTTAGCCAATGCCACTCTGTCATTGCTCATCATTATATTTATTTTTATATATTCTTATTCCATTCCATTCCTTATTCCATTAGTTATTTGTTGTGGAATTGTTAGATATTACTTGTTGGATATTGCTGCACTGTCGGAACTAGAAGCACAAGCATTTCGCTACACTCGCAATAACATCTGCTAACCGTGTGTATGTGACCAATAAAATGTGATTTGATTTGGTGTGCCTGGCACCTCCTACCTTACCCCATTCAAAGGCACTTAAATATTTTGTCTTGCCCATTCACCCTCTGAATGGCACACATACACAATCCATGTCTCAATTATCTCAAGGCTTAAAAATCCTCCCCTTCATCTACACTGATTGGAGTGAATTTAATGAGTGAATTTAACAAGTGAATCACCTGTCATGCACAGGAGGTTGGTGGCAATGGGCTCGAGGTAATGACTGAAGCAGAATTTGTGGAATGGTATCAAATAGATTAAACACATGGTTTGCTCCGTTCCGGCCATTATGCACTATACAGGGAACAGGGTGCCATTTTGGAACACAGATGTGTTCATGCCCAATGCCTGGCCTTAGATGTCTTGACTGAAACCAGGACAACATGGGACCTGGGCTCGACCTAGGAACCTGTATGGATGATATCGGTCTATAAAGAGGTGAAATGTACGAGGCTGTGATGATAACTCCGGCTGCTGGCTCACCTTTCTAACCGCTAGGCTACCTGCCGCCTAAATGAGTTGATAAACACGAGGTTAAGATGATCCCAGTGCCACTGTGTATTTGTTTAGAGAATTTGCTAAATCATTGAAGCACTTTCCAAGGAGAGACAGGCGGACAGTGAATGAGGGCTGTCAAAAAAGCAACAACAGCACCCAAAATAGCTCTACCAATGGAATATTTACAGCGTCTGCAGCGTTTGTATGCAGGCCTCAGCAGGAAATGTGAAGAGAATTCTGTCTTTGTCGTCATCATCACTCCGACTCACATAGAGAAACACGGAGCTGACTCCTCCAACCCTCCCTCTGCAACAATACACAGATTGTGTATTCTGTTTGAAAGTCTTTTTAGAGTGTGTGGTGCGGTGGCATGGATTAAAGTCATTCTTCAGTTCAGAAGAGTGATGAGTAAAAAACGTGAACGCTTCAGTAGAAAGAGGGGGAGAGAGAAAGAGAGATACAGAGACCGAGACAGACAGAGACGGAGAGGCAGAGGAAGAGACGGAGAGACAGATACATGTAGGAATAAAAAGAGAGTGAAAGAGACACAGACACCGAGGTAGAGGAAGACTTGTGTGTGTGTTTGTGCGGGCGTTTGCATGTAGGAAGGGCAGGAGTCCTCCTGGCCAGTGGTCTGTTTGTGTAAAGAGGTTGGAGTGAGCACACAGAGCCACAGACTGGGAGACATCTGGTTTCCAGTACAGACCTGCCCCTCATAACCCACAACCTGACTTTATACTGGAGGGAGGAACAACTGGGAAACGGAGGGAGGAAGGAGGTGTGTGAGTGTGTGTGTGTGTGTGTGTGGGGGGGGGGGGGTTACACACACACACACACACACACACACAACACAGTGCTACAGATCTGCAGACTTCCCAGCATGCCCTGCTCACATTCCTGACCTCCTTCTGTCACCCGAAAGTTTGACTCACACCCACACCTCCCCTCTCTCCTACCACCACCCTCCCCCCTGCCAAATCCCTGTCTGTCTCCCCTGTCTCTCCCCCGTCTCCCCTCCCCCCAACCGACTGTCTCGGGGTTAGACCAGAAACACACAACTCAGATCTCACACCCAAAATAACGGGATACACACTCTCTCTGTGTGTGTGTGTGTGTGTGTGTGTGTGTGTGTGTGTGTGTGTGTGTGTTTGTGCGTGTGCGCATGGTGCAATGGGTGTAAGTCACTCTGGATAAGAGCGGCTGCTAAATGACTAAAATTGAAATGTAAATGTTTGTGTGCATGTGTGTGTAACTGCAAGTAAACATCTTGACTGACAGAGGGCGTAGGCAGCGTAACAAAAACACTGCCAGTCTGTCATTCAAATAAACATGAGGGTTTACACAATACGCCTGTACCTGAATACCAGCTACTCACCAAAACTAACAGAGGGAATAACTTATTCCTAAAAAAGTTCCTCCTACACTACCTGCTTATGGTTTAGACTTAACCTTCAAGACTTCAAGACAATGGCACGGTAAAACCATGGGCAGGTTCATTGTACATCCCAAATGAACCCTATTCCCTATATAGTGCACTACTTTTAACGAGGGCCGGGCGATACTAGTGCACTATAAAGTGAATAGGCTGCCTTTTGGGACGCATCCTTCAACTCTCCTCTTGTGCTAAATCTAAGCTCACTGGGGTGTGGGAATGTGACGATGTGGCCAAAAGTGAGGGATCAGACCCCCTGCACCCTTCCCTAATCCGCACCCCACAGAGATAACAACAATGTGACGGCGCTCCAGTCATGTGACCAGGTGAGGAATGTGTTCGACTCCCAAGCATCCCCCAGGATAGGATGCATAGTGCTGATCTGATCCATGCACCATACACAACACAACACACTAGTCTGACTGATGAACAGGACAGGAAGCGGAGCCCTGATAGGTAGATCTAATCCTGGACCATACACAACACAACACACTAGTCTGACTGATGAACAGGACAGGAAGCCGAGCCCTGATAGGTAGATCTAATCCTGGATCATACACAACACAACACACTAGTCTGACTGATGAACAGGACAGGAAGCCGAGCCCTGATAGGTAGATCTAATCCTGGATCATACACAACACAACACACTAGTCTGACTGATGAACAGGACAGGAAGCCGAGCCCTGATAGGTAGATCTAATCCTGGACCACACAACACAACACACTAGTCTGACTGATGAACAGGACAGGAAGCCGAGCCCTGATAGGTAGATCTAATCCTGGACCACACAACATACCAGTCTGACCAATACACACACAACAAACAGATAGCCCACTAATCCTCTCTTAACGAAATGTAGCCAACCACACTGATAAATGCACAGGGCAAAAAAAGTCATAAACTGAGTAGCATGGGTGTAAGGAAACTGCCCTGGCGGTCAATGTCTACTGCAGGGTTGCCCTAGCACTACACAGCTGGTTCAAATAATAATAACTAACCACGAAGCTTTGATGATTTGAATCAGCTGTGTAGTGTTAGGGCAAAAAACCAAAACGTGCACCCCTTGGGGTCCTGTGTACCGAGTTTGGGAAACACCAGTCTACTGAAACTAGACCAGCACCCATCCACTGTAACTACTACAATTACTATGCTACTATTACACTAAGGACACTACAGTACAAGAGTTACTACCAAAAAAACAACACAGAATGGAATACATGCTCATAAGCTCTGTGTGTGAGACTGATTATTCAGAGGTTGTTGATTCTCGCTTTTCACAAGCTCTTGGTGGCAGCCCCGGCTACAAAAACCCAACAATGTCCCTAGTTTGACACTAGGGTGTACACACCAGTCTTACAGTGGTAAAGCAATATGAGTGTGGTCCAGTACTTACTGTGCATAGAGCCCTGTGGGAGGGCCGAGGCTTTAGGCGGGCTGATTCTACTCTTGGGTTGGGCCCCCGTGTCCCCAGTCTGTGCCTGGCTTAGGTGGCTTTGGCTCTGGGTCTGAGATTGCATCTGGCTCTGCTGTTTGTCTGTCGGTTGCTGTGCAGCCAGGGCCCTCTGCTTGGTCAGGGTCCCGTCGCTGCCAGCCCTCATCAGCTTCTCCCCCACACTCACCACCCTGGCTCGGGCCCCTCCCGGAGCCTCCTTACGGGAGGATGGCAGCTTGGATCCTGCACCGACCGAGGAGGGCCGAGCCAGCCTCGAAGCTTTAGACATTCTGGTATAAGTCAGTGAAAGGTCTCTGGGACTCTCAGTCTATCGGTCTCTCTCAGTCTCTGTCAGTGTCAGGTCCGGGGTAGGTGAAAGGGTAGAGTATTCCAGGTCTCAGGGCTCCTCACTGTGTCTCCCACTCAGCTCTGCGAGTCCTGACTGGAGCAGGTAGGCTGGGCTGAGCAGCCAGAGGGAAGAGGGCACTTTTGGGAAGGCAGAAGGGGAGGAGGAGGAGGAGAGAGAGAGAGAGAGAGAGAGAGAGAGAGAGAGAGAAGGGGCGGGAAGAGTCAACAGGTCCCTGGAAGGTGTACTCTTCTCCTGGCAGGGCCTCCTGGGCTCATCCTCCAAAGCAAACAGAGCTGTGTGCGTGGGTGTGGGTGTGTGTGTGTATGTATGTGTGCGTGAGCGAGTGAGTCTTCAAACCTGTGGATCAGCAGGAGGTGGTGGGCCAGATGCAGAGAAGAAGCCAGGTCCTTAGTGTCAGCGCATTCCAGCTCTATAACCCACTGTCTTTCCTCTCTGTCGCCCGATCTGTCACACCCTCTCGTCTCCTTTTCTTGAATCCTGCATACTCCCTCTCTCATTGACGACCCTGTCAAACACAGACAGTTCTTAGTCCGAGGCAGTTTTTTTCCGTCTCCTCTTTTCCTTCTCTCCGCTGCTCCGCAGTAGTTCTCCTTCTTTTTTCTTCTTTCCTCTTCTCTTTCTTTTTTCGGGTTTCCTCTTCTTTGCTCTTCCACTGCTTTTCTGATGCTCAGTATGTAACTGTTCCAGTGCTTGGGCGAGCGCCGGGCGAAACACACGGAGAGAGAGAGAGAGAGAGAGGGATATGGAGAGAGAGAGAGGAACAGAGAGAGAGAGAGAGAGAGAGAGAAAAAAAGAGCACGAGGGAGAGAGCAGGAGAGAGAAAGAGAGCGGAGGATTTGGGATCCCTCCTCTTCAGGTGCAGCTGCTGAAGCCGTTCCAGATGTGTGTCAGTCGCTTCACGTCACCGCTCAGCCGCCCAGCACACACACAGCTGCACGCATTCCTGCTCACCACTCCATCGACGGATTCACCTCAAACTCCCATCCCTCTCTCTCCCACTTTCCTTCTCCTTTCTCTCTCTCCTTCCCTCGTTCACACTGTCCCTCCAGCTCAGTTTCACTCCTCCTCATGCGTGAGAAAAGACGATGTCCTGACAATGGAAGCAGTCAGAATACACACACACACACACACACACACACACATATTCTCACACACACTCTAACATATACACAAGACCCCTTCACTGGAGGAATTTACAGAGAATTAAAGAGCACAGAGGAAAGGTGGATTAATGTAGAACACAGCAAGCTTCGCTGGACGGTGTGTGTGTGTGTGTGTGTGGCCCTGATAGGCTGCCACACAGCGCTTCAGATAAAAGAAAGGGAGAGAAAGGGGGGGGAGTAAGACCAGTGAGGGGCAACATTGAGATATGAGAGATGAGAGATAGAGAGAGAGAGAGGGAGAGAGGGAGAGAGAACAGTGAAGGTGAGATACATTTTTTAAAAGACATAAGAAGTTCATTTGGGGATAGGAGAGCTTCAGAGGGGCATTCTCCTCCGTCTCTCCTCTCCCCTCTCCTCCCTCTCCTCTGAATCTACACAAAATGTTCTTTACATCTGTACACATTGCTCATCCTCACACTCAGCACTAACTCCTCTCCTGAGTTAAGGTATAGGATACATCCCAATTGGCACCCTATTCCCTATATAGTGTACTACCTTTGACCAGGGTCCATAAGGCTCTGGTAATTGGTCATGCACTACAGTATACAGGAAATAGCGTGCCATTTGGGACAGAACCATAAACACAATCTCAGACTTCAGTATGGGTATGAAACAAGATGCTGACAGACCCATGGTCAGGCTGTCCTCATTTCAATGCCTTGATCTCCAATGGGAAGAACAAAATAACTGATCTGGAGACGGTGGTAAAACAAAGACAAAGTTAACTAAAGAGATGACAGAGTGACAGAATCCCTGAGGGAGATTACATTTTTTTTAAAGGGTCAACAGTGAGGCTGATCGTTTACAGGCAGTTCACAACACATTTAGACCCACACACACATGCACACACACACGCACACACACACACGCACACACACACGCACACACACACACACACACACACACACACACACACATACCTTGTTCACATACGGTATGATTCACATACTGTATGACTACGAACCAAGGTAATGCCACAACAGGTGTAACAGCCGGTGACATCACTGACAACACTGCTGTCAGGATACAGAGGCTACCCACCACTCACATATCATGGTGCATGTGCTCAGTTTCAGTGTGTAGCATGTGGCTGGCGTGTGAAGCAGAAGTGTGTTAGCTTGATGTACTGTACGTGTCATAGCGTGCTGAGAGACTTAACACCGTGGAGAGGATTATAGTGAGCACAGGATGAACGGAGGCAGACAACAAACTATGAGAGGAGGAAAGAGCAGCCAGTCGTAGCCAAAAGGCTGTACCACCAGGTCTGTTTCCACAGGAAAGAGGGGACCACCAGTTCCCTATCTGATTGGACCGTACCACTGATCTATTTCCATAGGGTGGGGAAATGGGGAAATTGAATGGTTGGTTCACTGGTAAAGATGAAGATCGAGCAATGATATGCTTGTACAACCTTATCAGACATTTTTCTTTAAACAGTTGAAGAGATGCTAAAGAAATGTACTGTATGTATGTATGTATGTATGTATGTCAGCGTGCACACACACAGTGACAGACACAGAAACAGACACACACACACACACACTCAGACCCACCGAAGCTGATTCTACAACCTAATCCCCTTGATGTGTCAGAGTAATATTGTTTACTGAGCAGCTGAATACATTTGTGTCTATTGGGTTTACTAAACCCAGTCTGAATCCTGTTCCTAAATGGCACCCTAGTCCCGACATAGGGCTCTGATAAAAAAAAATATTGCACTATGGACACAGAAACAGACGGCCACACACACACACACACACACACACACAAAAATGCAGTCGCCATGTGATTTGTAATAACTCCCCCATTCCCCTCGTCAAAAGTAGTCCACGCATAGGGGAATAGGTTGCCATTTGGGATGCGGTCCTAAGCCTCGTTCTTAGGAGAATGTGAGGAAGAGAAAAACTGATGTTTCGCCGTGAATAAAGGGAAACAACGCCAGATTATACCGTCAAAGTCCAATCTTATGAAGGAAAGGATGTGAACGAAAGCAGCGTCGGGCCTTTGGCTCAACTTCATTTTCTATTGTGAAACGTAGAAACCAAACTCTGACGCAGACATACATAGAGAAACAAATATAAACACAGACTCACTTATATCCGCTACAGTCAACCAATGCCACCAAAATAAGCAATGATTTTGTTCAGTGTGTGTGTGTGTGTGTGTGTGTGTGTGTGTGTGTGTGTGTGTGTGTGTGTGTGTGTGTGCACTACTTCACTCAGACTAAAATGAAAACCCTCTAATAATACGATGTGAATTGGATAGCTCCCCGAGGCATCCTGACTTTAACCCAATGCTGATTGTACGGTACGCTGCAGTACTCTTTGAAGATAAGTCTATGTTCAAAGCCCTTAAATAACATATCATTTATGGACAGACATCGTTTGAAAGCCTTTCTCAATCAAGTCGTTAGAAAGATTAAAAAGTGAATGAAAGTATGACATAACACATACTGTACCTCTCAAGCAGGGGTCTTCAAAGCCGGGGTCGAGTCGCGGGGAAGTATGTACAGTGGAAGTCGGAAGTTTACAAGTCGGAAGTTTACATACAGGTTGGAGTCATTAAAACTCGTTTTTCAACCACTCCACAAATTTCTTGGTAATAAACTAGTTTTGGCAAGTCGGTTAGGACATCTACTTTGTGCATGACACAAGTCATTTTTCCAACAATTGTTTACAGACAGATTATTTCACTGTATCACAATTCCTGTGGGTCAGAAGTTTATATACACTAAGTTGACTGTGCCTTTAAACAGCTTGGAAAATTCCAGAAAATTATGTCATGGATTTAAAAGCTTCTGATAGGCTAATTGTCAACATTTGAGTCAATTCGAGGTGTACCTGTGGATGTATTTCAAGGCCTACCTTCAAACTCAGTGGATCTTTGCTTGACATCATGAAAAATCAAAAGAAATCAGACAAAAATTGTAGACCTCCACAAGTGTGGTTCAACCTTGGGAGCAATTTCCAAATGCCTGAAGGTACAAACAATAGTAGGCAAGTATAAACACCATTGGACCACGCATCCGTCATACCTCTCAGGAAGGAGATTGTTTCCCTCTGTCTTGCAAGGGGGAGGCTTGCAAGCCAAAGAACACCATCCCAACCGTGAAGCACAGGGGTGGCAGCATCATGTTGTGGGGGTGCTTTGCTGCAGGAGGGACTGGTGCACTTCACAAAATAGATGGTGTAATGAGGAAGGATAATTATGTGGATATATTGAAGCAACATCTCAAGACATCAGTCAGGAAGTTAAAGCTTGGTCACAGGCACTCATTTGTTGACTTCTGTAATCGAAAAAGCCTTGGTTTCATGCATGTTAACATCAGAAGCCTCCTCTCTAAGTTTGTTTTACTCACTTCTTTAGCACATTCCTCCAACCCTGATATCCTTGCCGTGTCTGTATCCTGGCTTAGGAAGAACGCCAAAAAGTCTGAGATTTCCATACCAAACTACAACATTTTCTGTCAAGATAGAACTGCCAAAGGGGGAGGAGTTGCAATCTACTGCAGAGATAGCTTGCAAACTTCTTTCATACATTCCAGGTCTATGCCCAAACAGTTCGAGCTTCTGATTTTAAAAATGAATCTCTCCAGAAATAAGTCTCTCACGGTTGCCGACTGTTATAGACCCCCCTCAACTCTCAGCTGTGCCCTGGACACCATATGTGAATTGATTGCCCCCCATCTATCTTCAGAGTTCGTTCTGTTAGGTGACCTAAACTGGGATATGCTTAACACCCCAGCAGCCCTACACAAATTATCAAGGAAAGCACCAGGTACAACCCTAAATCTGTAAACATGGGCACACTCATAGATATCATCCTAACCAAATTACACTCCAAATACACATGTTTTTAATCAGTATCTCAGCGATCACTGCCTCATTGCCTGCATTCGCTATGGGTCTGCGGTCAAACGACCACCCCTCATCACTGTCAAACGCTCCCTAAAACACTTCTGCGAGCAGGCCTTTCTAATCGACCTGGCCCAGGTATCCTGGACGGATATTGACCTCATCCCGTCAGTCAAGGATGCCTGGTCGTTCTTTAAAGGTAATTTCCTCACCATCTTAAATAAGCATGCCCCTTTCAAAAAATGTAGAACTAAGAACAGATATAGCCCTTGGTTTACTCAAGACTGCCTGCCCTTGACCAGCACAAAAACATCCTGTGGCGGACTGCAATAACATTGAATAGTCCCCGCAATATGCAACTGTTCAGGGAAGTCAGGAACCAATACACACAGTCAGTCAGGAGAGCAAAGGCTAGCTTTTTCAAACAAAAATTTGAATCCTGTTGCACTAACTCCAATAAGTTTTGGGACACTGTAATGTCCATGGAGAACAAGAGCACCTCCTCCCAGCTAACCACTCTAGTGAGGCTAGGTGACACGGTCACCACCGATAAATCAATGATAATCAAAAATTTCAATAAGCATTACTCTACGGCTAGTCATGCTTTCCTCCTGGCTGCCCCAACCCCGGCCAACAGCTGTGCACCCCTCGCAGCTACTTGCCCGAGCCTCCCCAGCTTCTCCTTCACCCAAATCCAGATCGCAGATATTCTGAAAGAGCTGCAAAACCTGGACTCGCACAAATCAGCTGGGCTAGACAATCTGGACCCTCTCTTTCTAAAATTATCCGCCGCCATTGTTGCAACCCCTATTACCAGTCTGTTCAACCTCTCTTTCGTTTCGTCCGAGATCCCTAAAGATTGGAAAGCTGCCGCGGTCATCCCCCTCTTCAAAGGGGGTGACACTCTAGACCCAAACTGTTACAGACCTATATCCATCCTGCCCTGCCTCTTCGAAAGCCAAGTTAATAAACAGATCACTGACCATTTCGAATCCCACCGTACCTTCACCGCTGTGCAATCCGGTTTCCGAGCTGGTCACGGGTGCACCTCAGTCACTCTCAAGGTACTAAACGATATCATAACCGCCATCGATAAAAGACAGTACTGTGCAGCCATCTTCATCGACCTGGCCAAGGCTTTCGACTCTTGTCAATCACAGTATTCTTATCGGCAGACTCAATAGCCTTGGTTTCTCAAATGACTGCCTCGCCTGGTTTACCAACTACTTCGCAGACAGAGTTCAATGTGTAAAATCGGAAGGCCTGTTGTCCGGACCTCTGGCAGTCTCTATGGGGGTACCACAGGGTTCAATTCTCGGGCCAACTCTTTTCTCTGTATATATCAACGATGTCACTCTTGCTGCGGGTGATTCCCTGATCCACCTCTACGCAGACAACACCATTCTGTATATATCTGGCCCTTCTTTGGACACTGTGTTAACTAACCTCCAAACAAGCTTCAATGCCATACAAAACTCCTTCTCTGACCTCCAACTGCTCTTAAACGCTAGCAAAACCAAATGCATGCTTTTCAACCGTTCGCTGCCCGTACCCGTCCGCCCGACTAGCATCACTACTCTGGACGGTTCTGACCTAGAATACGTGGACAACTATAAATACATAGGTGTCTAGCTAGACTGTAAACTCTCCTTCCAGACTCATATCAAACATCTCCAATCCAAAATCAAATCTAGAATCGGCTTTCTATTCCGCAACAAAGCCTCCTTCACTCACGCCGCCAAACTTACCCTAATAAAACTGACTATCCTACCGATCCTCGACTTCGGTGATGTCATCTACAAAATAGCTTCCAATACTCTACTCAGCAAATTGGATGTAGTCTACCACAGTGCCATCCGTTTTGTTACCAAAGCGCCTTATACCACCCACCACTGCGACCTGTATGCTCTAGTCAGCTGGCCCTCGCTACATATTCGTTGCCAGACCCACTGGCTCCAGGTAATCTATAAGTCTATGCTAGGTAAAGCTCTGCCTTATCTCAGCTCACTGGTCACGATAACAACATCACCCGTAGCACGCGCTCCAGCAGGTATTTCTCATTGGTCATCCCCAAAGCCAACACCTCCTTTGGCTGCCTTTCCTTCCAGTTCTCTGCTGCCAGTGACTGGAACGAATTGCAAAAATCGCTGAAGCTGGAGATTTACATTTCCCTCACTAACTTTAAACATCAGCTATCTGAGCGGCTAACCGAGCGCTGCAGCTGTACATAGTCCATCTGTAAAAAGCCCACCTAATCTACCTACCTCATCCCCATATTGTTTTTATTTACATTTCTGCTCTTTTGAACACCAGTATCACTGCTTGCACATCATCATCTGCTCATCTATCACTCCAGTGTTAATCTGCTAATTGTAATTACTTTGCTACTATGGCCTATTTATTGCCTTACCTCATGCCATTTGCACACACTGTATATAGAGTTTTTTTTCTTTCTATTGTGTTATTGACTGTACGCTTGTTTATTCCATGTGTAACTCTGTGTTGTTTCTGTCACACTGCTTTGCTTTATCTTGGCCAGGTCGCAGTTGTAAATGAAAACTTGTTCTCAACTAGTTTACCTGGTTAAATTAAGGTGAAATAAATAAACAAATATTTTGAAAAATGGGTCTTCCAAATGGACAATGACCCCAAGCATACTTCCAAATTTGTGGCAAAACGGCTTAAGGACAACATAGTCAAGGTATTGGAGTGGCCATCACAAAGCCCTGACCTCAATCCTATAGCAAATTTGTGGGCAGAACTGAAAAAGCATGTGCGAGCAAGGAGGCCTACAAACCTGACTCAGTTACACCAGCTCTGTCAGGGGGAATGGGCCAAAATTCACCCAACTTATTGTGGGAAGCTTGTGGAAGGCTACCAGAAACGTTTGACCCAAGTTAAACAATTTAAAGGCAATGCTACCAAATACTAATTGAGTGTATGTAAACTTCTAACCCACTGGAAATGTGCTGAAATAAATAAAAGCTGAAATAAATCATTTTCTCAATTATTATTCTGACATTTAACATTCTTAAAATAAAGTGGTGATCCCAACTGACCTAAGACAGGGAATTTTTACTAGGATTAAATGTCAGGAATTGTGAATAACTGAATTTAAATGTATTTGGCTAAGGTGTATGTTAACTTTCGACTTCAACTGTATATTGTATGCGACAATATTAAAACATTTTTGAGAAAGATAATTTCAAAAATACAATTTATTTGAGTAAATGTATTTATTGGTTTCTTTTTATTTTGATAAGAGATCAAAATGTTACGAATTGAATGTTATTTGTTGATGTATAAATTGAAATGTACCAATTTTAAGGTTGTGTTATTCTATTTGGGGTGGGGTGGGGTCACAGTACAGACTTAAAATGTGTCACAAATGGCACCCGATTCCCGATATAGTGTACTACTTTTGAGGGCCCATAGGAATTAAGGTGCCATTTGGGACACAACCCTTGGATACAGAATAGGTAAGTCCTACAGGTTTGTTGGTATAGGGGATAACAGGGAGAGAAAAGAGAAGTGTTTCCCCTAGGATTTTTTCCAGCTGCGGTGGGTGGAGGCTTGGTAGCCAGTGGCGCTGTCTCCAACCAACATTTTTTTAGAGAACCATTCACCATGTTGTTTATAGCAAATTTCCTGTAATTGTACACATTTTGCCATGCAGTAGAGAGAACATTTTCTGTCTAGTTTTTATTTTGGTGATTGTTAGTTCTCAAAGATGATCTTATTAAAAAATGTATAGCTACATGATCTTTTCTACATACTTTATATCTGGTTTAAGTCATTTTAGTCCTCTGCCGCTGCTAAATTAATAGAGGGGAAACACTGAAGAGGGAAGTGGGGCTATTGGTACGTAAAGGTCAAAATCACTCATGTGCGGTATGCTACAACAGGGAAGGGAGGCAGAGAGGGGGAGGGGGAAGGCGGGGTTACTCATTGACTTGTTGGAGCTCGGCCCTGGAGATATGGAGTCAGAGGTTTTAGTAGGGGAGGAGGAGGGGGGCGGGAGGTGGGTTGTTAAGAAGGGTCTGAGTGCCTCTGTGGTATTTGTGTAATTAAACGGTCGTTCCATCTCTAGACTGTTATTAGGAGCAGGATGGGGCACCTGCATAATAACTGGCACTATAGGCGCTGGGCTCAATGCCACACTGGACTCTTTTACTGTTATACAGTGACGGGCACAAACATCTCATCAGTTCTAAGTGGAATGCGTTTATTTGAGGGAGTTTTAATACAATACAAAGGCTTTATATTATTGTGAAGTTGGGAAACATGTGAAAAACTCTTGTGTGTTATTGGGCATACCACAAGAAAAGCAGATTACACAACCTGGCTCCCATCACACAAATCTTGAAGTTGGCTTAAAGCCAGTTGAAATGAACTCATCAAGCAAGTTATCTATTAACTTGGTCTAAGTGGTCAGTGAAGATTATCGTTACTTTATGAGGCATTTCCAGTCAGATCGATCGTGAAATGTAAATGGTGGATTTCCAAAACACACAAAGGTGTACTTAAACCTATACATTGCACCTTTAAATGATCAAGCCTGACCATTTCCCAAGAGAGTCATAACAGGATGGAGGAGAAAGATAGAGCTCTAAAGGACATTGACCTTCCAAGTGATCTGAGCTAAAGCCTGATTTGAGGTGCAGGTGGGGAGACAGGGAGTGTGTGTGTGTGTGTGTGTGTGTGTGTGTGTGTGTGTGTGTGTGTGTGTGTGTGTGTGTGTGTGTGTGTGTGTGTGTGTGTGTGTGTGTGTGTGTGTGTGTGTGTGTGTGTGTGTGTGTGTGTGTGTGTGTGTGTGTGTGTGTGTGTGTGTGTGTGTGTGTGTGTGTGTGTGTGTGTGTGTGTGCGCGCGCGCGTGCGTGCATGTGTTGGGGGCAGGGAGATGCAGCCAGGCAGGGTGCTGTTCCTCTCCAGTGGGGCTGATGGAGGTTGTGTGTTGGTTGTGTGTTTTCGCAGCCCTAGGGGATAGTTTCTCTCACATTCCAGCCCAGTTACCCCAGCCCAAACAAAACCATGAGTCATGATGGATTACAATACACTTCCCCCTTTACTGCTTCCTGTTTCAGAGTCCGGCACAAAGCGAACATAACATGCACCTGCACACAAACACACACAAATATGTTTGCGGGATTTTGACTGCATTATTACAATTTCTGTCATATAGAATATATTCTTTTTCCAGCTGCTCAGCTCTCTATGTGGCTCCTGCTTGCCCGGGGGATACAGTAACACTGTCATCTTCATCGCAACAATCATAATACCCAGAGAATAATATCATGGCAAACTTCAGAAACAACAATATTAACTCCAACACTCGTCTGTGAACAGTTCTCTTTCTCTGGGTATTGTACATAAACAGAGAACAATGTTAAGCTATTCGGCTATTATTTGGGGATATTATTATTATTGTGCTCCATACATATAGGCCTATTGTCTGTCGCTGAACGAGATGGCAGACACTAGGACAGCATCTCAAATGGCACCTTATTCCCTATATAGTGCACTACTTTTGACCAGAGCCCCATTGGCCCGGGTCAAAAGTAGTGCACTAAATAGGGAATAGGGTGCCATTCGGGATGCAACCCTCGTGTCTGCCATCTCATTCAGTGACAGGAGGATGAATGGAGACTCCAGATGACCCCTAAGACAGTCGGAGACTATTAATCTTAACACAGTCACACCTCGCTCGTCCTCAGCTCATCCTCACGTCAACACGGTGGAACGATGAGTCACCAAAGACGGCCTCAGATGGCAGCATGTAAATACTGGAGAGGACCGGAGTGGACTCAGAATAGAGCTCTGAGGGACCCCTTGTGTGATTTGATGTCTAATTGCCTAGCGTCACAAATGATCACCTGTAGATGTAGATAATGGGCAAGATCAAAAGCATGTCAATAGTCTAAGTCTAAGCCAAGGTATACACTTCAAATCCCTCTTACCCACAAGGTTTACTCTTAAAACAAGGTTACCACTGAAAGTTTAAAAAAAAAATGCATTGTAGTGAATCATTCTTGAATTAATATCGCTGTACTGTAATAAGCCTCCTAAATCTAAACTGGAGGATGCCGACACTAAAAGTTGTTGTTGCTGGTGAATGATCCGGTTCATTCAGAGGACAGTAAAATACCACAGCCATCCAGGAATTAAGTCATTGTGTGTGTCCCAAATTGCACCCTATTCCCTATATAGTGCACTATTTTTGACCAGAGCCCTGCACGGAGCCTACTGCACTATGTAGGAAATAGTGTGCCATTTGGAAATTGGGACGCAGGCATAGCCTTCATTTGATGAGATCCCATCCCCAATTATGAGTTCAAGATGTTGGTTATGTCAAGAAGATTCCCGTACAATTTGGAAAAGGGAAATTCATAATAACAGAATGTATCGCTTCAAAATACCAACGAATGAATCATTCACAATATCACCCAAATTGAGAAAGTTCCTTCACAATCAATGCCACAAAACAGTCCGAAGATGTTGTGAAATGATAAGCAGTAAGGGAACCTCGACAGAGGCAGGGTGGTTTGGTGTGGCTCTCTTTTCCAGATCTGGATTCCCTTCAAATGTTAAGACATTTCAAATACTTAATCTAGGCTTGATTGAGCTTGCCTGGCTTAATTGACCAAAATAATATTCTTAAACCTGCAAAACCCACACACAACCAGGCATGCAGAGGGTTGATGGTATCAAATCCTAAATGCCATTGCCTGCCATGTCCTTGTGCACGGCATTTAACCCCCCACAACAACAGCTCCACGGTCGCCCAGTGTGGCACTTCTCCAAAAACATGTATGTATACACTCAGTTTATTAGGTACACCCATCTAGTACCGGGTCGGCAACCTCTTTGCCTCCAGAACAATCTGAATTCTTCAGGCATGAAATGTTACTCAATTGGTATCAACGTGTGCCAGGAAAACATTCCCCACACCATTACACCACCACCACCAGCTTGTATGGTTGACGCCAAGCAGAATGGGGCCACGGACTCATTCTGCTTACGCCAAATCCCGACTCTGCCATCAGCATGACGCAACAGGAACCGGGATTCTTCGGACCAGGCAATGTTTTTCCACTCCTCAATTGTCCAGTGTTGGTGATAGCGTGCAAACTGGAGCTACTTCTTCTTGTTTTTAGCTGACAGGAGTGGAACCTGGTGTGGTCGTCTGCTGCAATAGCCCATCCGACCAGTTGTGCGTTCTGAGACTGTTATTTGCCTGTTTGTGGCCCGCCTGTTAGCTTTGCATGATTCTTGCCATTCTCCTTCAGCCTCTCATCAATGAGCTGTTTTCACCCACATGACTGCCACTGACTGGATGTTTTTTGTTTATCACGCCATTCTCGGTAAACCCTAGACACTATCGTGCGTGAAAAGCCCAGGAGGCAGTCTGTTTCTGAGATACTGGAACCGGCGCACCTGGCAACGACGATCATACCACGCTCAATGTTGCTTAGGTCACCCAATTTTGGCCATTTTAACATTCAATCAAACAGTAACTGAATGCCTTGATGCCTGTCTGCCTGCTTTATAAAGCAAGCCATGACTCACTGTCTGTAGGAGCGAACCATTTTCGTGAACGGAGTGGTGTACCTAATAAACTGAGTTGCATGCGTATGTATGTCTTTTTGATAGGTTGGGTTAAAAGCAAAAGTTTATTTTCGGTTGGACCTTGGATGCAATTGACCAATAAGTGATCTTATCTTAATACAAACTCAGTATTTGGAAGATTTCATGCCTGCTGTTTTCACAAAGCCATCTTCTGAACTATACAAGGCTACAGGCTCTGTATAACACTAAAACAGACGCAGTCCAGCAGCCTCTTCCCATGGCCTGTCTCTGAGGCCCCCATGTGGCCTTATGGCATATTCCTCCTGTGCTACAACAGGCCTAGAGAAACATTTATGGACATGAACCACAAACGGGATCGTGTAGACAATGTTCTACAGTACAGGTATTTGGCTTTATTTTGGCCGTAATTGGGTTGATGTTTAGTACAAAAGGAGTGAAGACATACATAGTAAATCTATGTTTCCGGAAAGATTCAGTCCCTTAAATTCAATGGGGAACTAAAGTATTGATGTTCTTCAGGGGCTGTAAAAGAGAGTCATGTCAACTATTTTGTCTGCTAGTGGAACAATTTGTCTGCATGTTTTATCACTGGGTGTTTGTTGTGTTCGTCTTTATTAGGCAAACTGTGCATCTGACAGATGAACATAGCCTCTGGCCCTGTAAAATGTGAGGCATTTAAGGGAGAGAAAGAGAAAAAGCTAGAGAGGAAGAGGGAGAGAGAAACCGCAGCACGTTCACAGGCGATGTAAATAAGAGCCTCCGTCAGTATCTTCATGGCTTATTGATTTTAAGATCCCTCACTGGCTGCCCAGAGAGAGAGAGAGAGGGAGAGAAGAGAGAGAGATGGAAAGAGATATATGGGGAGAGGGAGAGTGTGAGAGAGAGCGAGAGGGAGATATGGGGAGAAAGAGCCAGAGAGAGATATGGGAGAGAGAAAAGGAGAGAGGGAGAGAGGGAGGAAGGGAGGGAGGGAGGGAGGGAGGGAGAGAAGAGAAGAGAGAGATGGAGAGGGAGAGCGAGAGAGCAGGGTGGAGGCTCTTGGCCAAGCCTAAGAGCAGCAGCTTCTTGGTGGGAACAGCAGCCAGAAGACAGCAGCACCACAAACTAAGGGGGAGGAGTGGCTCACACAAGTTCCCAGTAGAACACGTGACTGAACTCATGACACACACACACACACACACACAGGGGGACTTCCACTGGTAGTTTTACTCCCAAAACCTCTCCAATAAAACTGTTAGAATTGTAAGTAACATAAGTGTTGGTCCCATGTTTCATGGGTTGAAATAAAAAATCCCAGAAATGTTCTTTCGCACAAAATGCTTATTTCTCTGAAATGTTGTGCACAAATGTGTTTACATCCCGGTTAGTAAGCTTTTCTCCTTTGCCAAGATAATCCATCCACCTTACATGTGTGGCATATCATGAAGCTGATTAAAAAGCATGATCATTACACAGGTGCACCTTGTGCTGGGGAAAATAAAAAGACACTCCCTAATGTGCAGTTTTCACACAAGACAATGCCACAAATGTCTCAAGTTTTGAGGGAGTGTGGAATTGGCATGCTGACTGCAGGAATGTCCATCATTCTTCACCTGCAGGATCGTCTGAGACCAGCCACCTGGACAGCTGATGAAATTGTGGGTTTGCACAACCGAAGAATTTCTGCATCCACCTGAGGCAATGTAACTCACTAAAATCTTTGAAATTGAAATGTTGCGTTTATATTTTTATTCAGTGTATATTGTAAGTCGTCAGTTTAATTACAATTGCGTAACAGGAATGCTAACTGGTCAAAGTGACATAGCAAACAATTGATGAATGATGTTGTCAAGTGCTGATTGTTATTGTCTTGAAGCTTTGATCACATTTGTATGAAATACAGCTTGTGTGTATAATTATCCCCACTCTATCCCTGACATATTGCTCTGTTGCTGTTCAGGCAGGACAACAATGTCTGAAGACGAATCAGGATCTGGGGTGCATCCCAAATGGCACCTTACTCACTACCTTTGACCAAGGCCAATACGGCTTTGGTAAATAGTAGTGCACTATGTAGGGACTAGGGTGCCATTTAGGACGCGCCCCAGGATTTAGACTGGATTTAGTAAACCCAATAGACACAAATGTATTCAGCTGCTCGGCAAACAATATTCTATTACTCTGCCATATCAATGGGATGAGGTAGTAGAATCAGCTCGGGATGAAAGGGAAAGGGGGGATACCTAGTCAGTTGCACAACTGAACGCATTCAACTGAAATGGTTTGAATCAGAGGTGCTGGTGGCTGCCTTAAAGTCTCCGTCATCACCACCCGGGGAGCAGTTGTCTGTGTGTGTGTGTGTGTGTGTGTGTCCCACTATGGATTTGGCACTGGGGCAGCTCTGTTGGCACATGCTTTTCTCTCATCCCAGACCAAAAACATGAATGTATTTACGTACTTATAAAGTTCAAGTCAGGAGAAAGAAACATAATAGCCAGCAAATGTTCATCAAAAGGTACATATCAAGTGGCTACAAACTTGTCAAGAAGTGAAGTAATGATTTTTTATGTTTTATTTACGGTCCTCAATAGCAAATGTAGAAAAAGGACAAACAACAGCAATATAATGGAAATATGACTTCAACAACACATGGCTGCAGAAGACATGAAGATTCAAGTCATTCTGACAGTGGACTCCCACCCGCCTACTGAGTTAGGCTATTTTCGTAAGCCTCACCCTGGGGTAAGGGTACAGTATTAGCCCACCAGATATGGTGATGTGACTGGGAGACAAGGCAGTGACCGGATTAGGCCATGTCGATCTGGAGTTCTTCCTGACCACGTGACCTGAGTAGGGGAAAACTCCAGGTCCAAGCCATTTAGGACAAACACTTCGCTCATTTGATAAAAGGTAAAAGGAACCTACAGGGAACCCACACAAAAAGGGAACCCAAACAACATGAACACTCATATCTAGAGGGTGCCGCGTGGCATCGTTTAATTGGGGCTAGTCCACCCCCCCCCCCCCCCGCTCCCCTCCTCTGCACCATCCACCCTGCCCCAACATTCCCTGCAGGGCCTGTTGGCTCCATGCTGAGAGAATCATGTAAACAGCTTGAGGAGCTGAAACACAGTCTTTTCATCCCACACTCTTGCATAATGGAGAGGAAATGCTCCTTTTACACTGAGACAGCTTCAGTATTGTGTCTCGAAGAGTCTGTCAATACTAGGATTGCAGAATTCTGGTAACTTTCCTAACGTTTTCCAGAAATCCCGACTGGAGGATTCTGAGCTGGAGGATTCCCTCCCTGCTTCTGGGTCAGATTGCTCCGAATTCATTCCCATATAAGCGACGGTACTTAATTGTCCTGCAGCCCTCCAATACATAGATCCTTAGTCAACATGCCGTGGCCATTTCAGTTTAGAAAGCCAGCAAGGTGCCAGGGGCTGACCTAGCAGGAGTACTGCTGCCCTCAGACCACATATTATCCCTGGAGTCATGGGTGCCAACCACTTTCTGTTGTATGTCCCTCTCGTTTATCACCCCCATCTCAGCAACTTCTTTACTGTATCTATCAATTTTTTTTTTAAACTACCAAATGTACTTTAAGCCACCAGGAGGCAGCACTCATACAGATTAACACCAGAAACCCAGAGTATCATCATATATGTTCAATTTGATTTGTCCTAAAACGCTAGTTGTGCAAATAAAGCGTCTATAAAATGTCTTGGTGGTTGTATTCATAACTAATAAACTACCTAACCCAACTAATCCAACTACAACCAAAGGTATCTGATTGCATCTGCCACATCCTGATTCAAAGTGGACAATCCTTCCATGGCAATTACGAGAGATTCTTCTCCATTTACATGGACAACTTGACACATGTTCCCGCCCCCCCCCACAGTCAAACCCTTTCCACTGAGACTCAGCAGCTGCTGTCAACCTCAGCAACAGTAGCAGCTGCCAAGGTGGATGTCTATAAGGGTGGATGTCTTTACTACAAGAGCCTGAACGGTCATCCTATACACTCAGAAAAAAAGGTGCTAAGAAGAACCCTTTCGGGTTCTTTGGTTTGGAACCAATTTTGGTGCTAGGTTGAACCCTTTGCAGAGGGTTCTACCTATAACCCTCTACGTAGGGTTCTTTCTAGAACCTCCTGTATATGTCTCTACCTAGAACCCTCTATGAAAGGTTCTACCAAACTTATTAGCCTTTAAAATGGTATTCTTTATGACAAGACATTACATGTATCATAAGGCATTTCTTTGAGGGCCTAATTATACCCTAACACAGTGGTGTTAGGAACATCCTGGTTCACAGGCCACAGCAGGCCTGCTGGCTTGCAAAGTGATGTGTAATTCCTAAATTCAAAATCAAATAAAATATTATTTGATGACATGTTTGGCAGATGTTATTGCGAGTGTAGCAAAGTGCTTCTAGTTCCGACAGTGCAGCAATATCTAACAAGTAATCTAACAATTCCACAACAACGACCTAATACACGCAAATCTAAGTAAAGGGATGGACTAAGAATATGTACATACAAGTATATGGATGAGCAATGATTGAGCGGCATAGGCAAGGTGCAATAGATAGTATAAAATTCAGTATTACACAACTGTTCAAAAGTTTGGGGTCACTTAGAAATGTCCTTGTTTTTGAAAGAAAAGCAAATTTTTTGTCCATTAAATAACATCAAATTGATCAGAAATACAGTGTAGACATTGTTAATGTTGTAAATGACTATTATAGCAGGAAATAGCTGACTTTTTATGGAATATCTACATAGGTGTACAGAGGCCATTATCAGCAACCATCACTCCTGTGTTCCAATGGCACGTTTTGTTAGCTAATCCAAGTTTATCATTTTAAAAGGCTAATTGATCATTAGAAAACCCTTTTGCAATTGTGTTAGCATGGCTGAAAACTGTTGTCCTGATTAAAGAAGCAATAAAACTGGCCTTCTTTAGACAAGTTGAGTATCTGGAGCATTAGAGGCAAAGCACTTTCTACTGAAACTCGTCAGTCTATTCTTGTTCTGAGAAATGAAGGTTATTCCATGCGAAACTGAAGATCTCGTACAATGCTGTGTACTACCTCCTTCACAGAACAGCGCAAACTGGCTCTAACCAGAAGAGAAAGAGGATTGGGAGGCCACGGTGCACAACTGAGCAAGAGGACAAGTACATTATAGTGTCTAGTTTGAGAAACAGACGCCTCACAAGTCCTCAACTGGCAGCTTCATTAAATAGTACCCACAAAACACCGATCTCAACGTCAACAGTGAAGAGGCGACTCCGGGATGCTGGCCTTCTCGTCGATGTTGGTGATCAAGCCTACTATGGTTGTGTCGTCTGCAAACTTGATGGTTGACTTGGAGGCGTGCATGGCCACACAGTCATGGGTGAACAGGAAGTATAGGAGTGGGCTGAGCACACACCCTTGTGGGGCCCCAGTGTTGAGGACCAGCGAAGAGGAGATGTTGTTTCCTACCTTCACCACCTGGGGGCTGCCCGTCAGGAAGTCCAGGACTTCACAGGGCGGGGTTGAGACCCAGGGCCTCAAGCTTAATGATGAGCTTGGAGGGTCTATGGTGTTGAATGTTGAGCTATAGTCAGTGAAAAGCATTCTTACATACAGTATATCACAAAAGTGAGAACACCCCTCACATTTTTGTAAATATTTGAGTATATCTTTTCATGTGACAACCCTGAAGAAATTACACTTTGCTACAATGTAAATTAGTGAGTGTACAGCTTGTATAACAGTGTAAATTTGCTGTCCCCTCAAAATAACTCAACACACAGCCATTAATGTCTAAACCGCTGGCAACAAAAGTGAGTACACCCCTAAGTGAAAATGTCCAAATTGGGCCCAAAGTGTCAATATTTTGTGTGGCCACCATCATTTTCCAGCACTGCCTTAACCCTCTTGGGCATGGAGTTCACCAGCGATTCACAGGTTGCCACTCGAGTCCTCTTCCACTCCTCCATGACGACATCACGGAGCTGTTGGATGTTAGAGACCTTGCACTCCTCCACCTTCCGTTTGAGGATGCCCCATAAATGCTCAATAGGGTTTAGGTCTGGAGACATGATTGGCCAGTCCATCACCTTTACCCTTAGCTTCTTTAGCAAGGCAGTGGTCGTCTTGGAGGTGTGTTTGGGGTCGTTATCATGTTGGAATACTGCCCTGAAGCCCAGTCTCCGAAGGGAGGGGATCATGCTCTGCTTCAGTATGTCACAGTACATGTTGGCATTCATGGTTCACTCAATGAACTGTAGCTCCCCAGTGCCGGCAGCACTCATGCAGCCCCAGACCATGACACTCCCACCACCATGCTTGACTGTAGGCAAGACACACTTGTCTTTGTACTCCTCACCTGGTTGCCGCCTCACACGCTTGACACCATCTGAACCAAATAAGTTTATCGTGGTCTCATCAGACCACTGGACATGGTTCCAGTAATCCATGTACTTAGTCTGCTTGTCTTCAGCAAACTGATTGCAGGCTTTCTTATGCATCATCTTTAGAAGAGGCTTCCTTCTGGGACGACATAAATGCAGGCCAATTTGATGCAGTGTACGGCGTATGGTCTGAGCACTGACAGGCTGACCCCCCACCCCTTCAACCTCTGCAGCAATGCTGGCAGCACTCATACATCTATTTCCCAAAGACAACCTCTGGATATGACGCTGAGCACGTGCTCTCAACTTCTTTGGTCGACCATGGCGAGGCCTGTTCTGAGTGGAACCTGTCCAGTTAAACCGCTGTATGGTCTTGGCCACCGTGCTGCAGCTCAGTTTCAGGGTCTTGGCAATCTTCTTATAGCCCAGGCCATCTTTATGTAGAGCAACAATTATTTTGGGGTCTAGGGTGACAGGTAAGGTGTAGGTGATATGATCCTTGACTAGTCTCTCAAAGCACTTCATGATGACAGAAGTGAGTGCTAAGGGGCGATAGTCATTTCGTTCAGTTAGCAGATAATCATTTAGTTAAATCCAGCCAGAGTTGGAGTATCCAATAAGTGGACATTTTAAATCACCCATTACCTGCATTTAGAATGACTGCCAGGGTAGGGAAAATTGAATGATGAGACTACCTCAATCATCTAAACTGGAACAAACATCTCAGAAACAGGTGCAATAAGTCCAACTACTAACAGATGGTTGATTCATTTGAAGCTACACATTCAATGTACATGCCAAAACACAGACTAAAATCACCCTGCAATAGAGCATGCTGGGAAATATAATATATCCTTCTTGCCTTCCAAAGAATTATCAACAAACCCTTCCTCCAAAAACGGTTCTTAGGATATTAAAAGTCCTAAGTAGAACCCTTTGCTTTACAAAGAACCCTCGTCTTCCATAAAGGGATCTTCAGGTCAAAACGGTTCTTGGTAGAACCCTATCTCTCTGCAAAGAACCCTTTTGGATCCCTTAAAAGTGTAGACTTTGGTTCCGTCCCAAATGGCAGTCTTTTCCTGCATATAGTACACTACTTTTGACCAAAGCCCTATGGGACCTGGTCAAAAGTACTGCACTATATAGGAATAGCATGACATGTGGGACACATACATATAAATTACATTTCCTGAATGGCATGGAGGTTAACAACAACACCATTCATTGAGTGTATAAAACATTGCTCTCTCCATAACATAGACTGACCAGGTGAATCCAGGTGAAAGCTATGATCCCTTATTGATGTCACCTGTTCGTAATGTTTTGTATACTCCGTCTAGCGACTTTATTATGCGATGTGGCACATTTGATACAGGCCATGAATCCACCGACATGGACCGCCATAGAATTACATATAGAACATGAATTATGGGATCTCTGTGTGAATTACATCCTCCATCTTCTCACACAGTGGTACCTGGGGTGTAGCATTTCATATTGATGGCTCCCTGTCTCCTATAACCCCAGCTAACTTACAGCTCGAGGGCTCTTAGCTGCCATTTTTCCACTTATGACCTTTAACATGAGAAAAGGCTGTTGGCTTAACTGCTCTCCTGAGATATTGGAGGAATCTATTTGTACAGTGTCACTCTCTCTCTCTGTGTGTGTGTGTGTGTCTAACCCTAAACCTCCAACAGGATTCCAGACTTTCGCTAAAAGTTTTCTTGTGAGTCACTAAATCACAAAGAAAGGTTTGAAATTATTTACTTTCCCCATTATATTAATTCCACACAGCATTCCTACTCATCATCATAACTTCAGTAGTTATAGTAATATAATACACCATATACAGTGATAGTAATGCTATCTCACTATGCTGGCATTGCCATATGATCTGCATTGAGTGGAATTTCTCTGTTGTGACAGAAGTACTATAATTCATGATATATATATATATACACACACACATATACAGTGGGGCAAAAAAGTATTTAGTCAGCCACCAATTGTGCAAGTTCTCCCACTTAAAAAGATGAGAGAGGTCTGTAATTTTCATCATAGGTACACTTCAACTATGACAGACAAAATGAGAAAAAAAAAAAAAAAAATCACATTGTAGAATTTTTAATGAATTTATTTGCAAATTCTGGTGGAAAATAAGTATTTGGTCACCTACAAACAAGCAAGGGCAAAAACCAAAACGCGCGCCCTTCGTGAATATGGGCCTGAAAGCGCCTTCAAACGTGTTTAACATTAGAGAAGGTCTGTACAGAGAAGATAAGTGCTGCCAAGATGCTAATCTCCATAGATCTATAAACACACACACACACATCCATAGATCTTCATCATGTGGACCCAGGGAAGCTGCTGTGTGTCCATGCCTAGGTGAAACTTTCTGCCCCTTCTGTTTCACGCTTATTCCACACCCACATGAATATGAATATTTTGAGCTGCGACATGTGAACAGTTCATATGGGCATGATGAGCACAGGTCGACGGGCGAGAACATCATCTGCTCGAATGAGCGTAAACATTTTAGTGTGGCGGCTGAGGTACACTGCGTATACCAAACATCAGAAACAGTTTCTAATATTGAGTTATGCCCTCAAATCATCCTCAATTCATCGGGGCATGGACTCCACAATGTTGACTCCAAAGCTTCCGACAGTTGTGTCAAGTTGTCTGGATGTCCTTTGGGTGGTGGACCATTCTTGATACACACAGGAAAATGTTGAGCGTGAAAAACTCCGGAAGCGTTGCAGTTCTTGACACAAACCGGTGCACCAGTTAAAAAAAGGGCACATAAATGTTTTGTCTTGCCCATTCACCCTCTGAATGGCACACATACATAATCCATGTCTGGATTGGCTCAAGGCTTAAAAATCATTCTTTAACCTGTCTCCTCCCTTTCATCTACACTGATTGAAGTGGATTTAACAGGTGACATCAATTGGGGATCGTAGCTTTCACCTGATCAGTACGTCATGGAAAGAGCAGGTGGTCTTAATGTTTTTCGCACACTCAGTGTTTATAACAGAGACTAGGGAGTGAGTGGTAATTAATGGCGAGAGATCAGCAACAGTGTTAACTCTTGGAACTACTCATCCCGGATCTGGGAGAATTGTCATCAACTACACAAATTAGCATAGCGCAACGGTCAAAAAATATTACTAGAAAATTTTTATATTCATGAAATCACAAGTGAAATATATGAAACACAGCTTAGACTTTTGTTAATCACCCTGTCATCTCAGATTTTGTATTATGCTTTACAAGCGTTTGTGTAAGTCTATCAATAGCCTAGCATAGCATTATGTCCAGCTAGCAGCAGGAAGCTTGGTCACAAAAATCAGAAAAGCAATCAAATTAACCGTTTACCTTAGATGATCTTCTGATGTTTTCACTGACGCGACTCCCAGTTAGACAGTAAATGTTCCTTTTGTTCCATAAAGATGATTTTTATACCCAAAATACCTCCGTTTTTTTGTCACGTTATGTTCAGAAATCCACCGGAAATAGCGGTCATGACAACGGCGAAAAAAATTACAAATTATATCCATAATAGCGACAAACATGTCAAACGTTTTTTTTATAATCAATCCTCAAGGAGATTTTAAAATATCTATTTGATAATATATCAACCGGGACAATTGGCTTTTCAGTAGGAGCGAGAGGAAAAATAACTACCTCTGTCTTTTACGCAAGAATCACTCTGAGAACCCTCAGCTGGCCACTTACGCAATGTAGTCATTTACGCTCATTCTTCAACATAAAGGCGTGAAACTACATCAAAATGCTGTAGACACCTTAGGGAATACGTAGAAAAATAAATCTGGTTGGTATCCCGTTCAGTGGCCAATAAGAGTGCTTAGGAACACAACGGTTTCAAAACATGAGTCCCTTCCTGATTGGATTTTTCTTAGGCTTTCGCCTGCAATATCAGTTCTGTTATACTCACAGAAAATATTTTGACAGTTGGAAACTTTAGAGTGGTTTCTATCCTAAGCTGTCAATTATATGCATATTCTAGCATCTGGTCCTGAGAAATAGGCGGTTTACTTTGGGAACGTTATTTTTCCAAAAATAAAAATAGTGCCCCCTAGTTTCAAGAGATTTTAAGGCATATATTTGGAGAGAGAGAGAGAGACCAGTGATGGGTTGTTGCATATAGGACGTTTCAGGGAGCTGCAGTAACAGCAGGCTCACTTCACAGCATAAAACAAATGTTCAGGTCGTCACTCACACACCCTCTTTCAGTAAGTACGTTTGGTTCCTGTTTAGTGGCAAATACGATCCAGTATCCTCCATGCAGTCAGCACCAGGACGTTACCTCTCTCTCCCACCACACTCAGGGCATGTGAGACAGTAGCAGAGCCTCCAGTCCTCCACAATCCTGTAGTCAGCATCCCAGATCTGCTGAACCAACACACATGGAGGCACCAAAGCATGGAGCATGCCGAGTACCCACGTAGGCATCCCAGCTAACATATCACACACAAACACAGAAATGCAGAAAAGCACATGCACACACGTGCACATGCACAGATAGAGCCCTAGGGATCCTGGAGCAACTGCCCATTTGCCCTCCTATGAAAAAAGTGCTGTTTTTATTGTTTGTTTAAAAAAAAGTAACAAATACATTTTTATTTTATTTGTAGTCTTTTCTCTCATGTAACTTTTGAATGCAATGAATTGCAGATCAAACTAGATCATTTCTCATGAACTCATTAATCTTGAAAAACGTCCCCTCAGCCCTTCTGCCACTGCAAGCGTGGCAGGGCATTGCTGCACTTGTCCTCGTCGCATGCACAAGCTTCCCACCTGCGAGCGATGAGTTTGAAATGAATGGCATCAGCAATTTACTTTGGAATTGCTAGCATGTGTTGTCTTGTGGGAAACTCGATGGTGCAGCAGTAGTATTTGGAGAGGACGCAAGGTGGCCTGCTGAATTTCTTCAGCCGCCTTAGGAAGTAGAGCTGCTGTTGCTCCCACTTGATAAGAGTGGTGGTGTTGTTGGTCCCGCTCAAGTCATCGATGATATGGACGCGAGGCACTTAAAACTGCTTACTCTCTCTACTGCAGTCCCCTTGATTTGGATCGGGGCGTGCTCCCTCCTCTGCTTCCTGAAGTCAATGAACAACTCCTTTGTTTTGCTGATGTTGACAGAGAGGTTGTTGTCCTGGCACCACAATACCAGTTCCCTAACCTCCTCCCTATAGGCTAACTTGTCGTTGTTGGTTATCGCGCCTACAACTGTAGTGTCATCAGCAAACTGATTATGGAGTTGGTGTCGTGCAAAGTCACGGTGAACAGGGAGTACAGCAGAGGACTGAGGACACAACCCTGGGGTGCCCCTGTATGAAGAGTCAGTTCGGAGGAGATGTTGTTTCCAATCCTCACAGCCTGTGGTCCAGGAAGTCCAGGATCCAGTTGCAGGATGCTCCAGTAGGAAGAGCTCAGTTAACCGTTGGAAGCACACACACTTACTGTAGCGTATAGCCCTATAGAGTTCTGTGTTAAAGTGACAGACAGAAAGAAGGACTGAGCGAGAGCACAGGAGAAAGCGTGAGGGCAGAGGCCAGTAAAGTAAAGATGGAGCTCTCATCTAGAAATAGGTTTGGTGAAAAAAATTGAATCGGTGCATTAGCCAAAAGGCCATTAAATCCCTGTGAGTGTGGCCCAGTCATTAGCAAAGGAGAGAGAGAGAGAGAGAGAGAGAGAGAGAGAGAGAGAGAGAGAGAGAGAGAGAAAGAGAGTGTGTGTGTATTACAGGCTTGGTTGGGCTGGGCTGTGGAGCGATGCTCTGAGGGGGGACTGGACCGTGAACTCAGGACGACCAATATGGAACTTATATTATTTGGGTTGACTTGATCCATTTCCCCCCATTAGGCACTGGACCAATGAACTGCAGGATCTGACAGGCAGAATGAGCTCACATCTCTTTGGAGTTCTTCTTGGGGATGGACTGTCCAGACAAAGCAGCATTACTGATATCAATGACCCCCAAAATAACCTTGGAAAATCTTTCTTTGGAGACAAATGCATCAGTATCTGAGACAGGACAAATTATATTTAACTAATAACTTTCAGAGAATTCATTCTTCCACATCTTCACTATAAAAAAAAGCCAACTTAACCAATTGCTTAATAAGCGTTAGTTTGTGAGTTGAGTGGACTTTGAAAGAACAAAAAATGTGAGGTTTCCTCAACAAACTCTGCTCAAAGTGAGCTGAATTTGAACAAGCTTGTTGAGTAAAAAAATAAAGAATTAATGTTTGCTCCAAACCACTCCAAACCACACCCGTTATTTCCCAGCCTGCTCTATTGCAGGTTTATTTTCAGAAATGTTTTGTTTCATTACCTGTGATTTGCATGTACATTGATTGGTTTATATATCATATGCTACACAGCCATAAATAATATAGATTATCAAAACAAATTAGATCTAGGGAAGGGTACCAAATTATTTCTGCAGCATTGAAGGTCCCCAAGAACACAGTGACCTCCATCATTCTTAAATGGAAAAAGTTTGGAACCAACCAGGCTCTTCCTAGAGCTGGCCACCCAGGCCAAACTGAGCAAATGGTGGAGAAGGGCCTTGGTCAGGGAAGTGACCAAGAAGCCGATGGTCACTCTTAAAGACCTCTAGAGTTCCTCTGTGGAGATGGGAGAACCTTCCAGAAGGACAACCATTTCTGCAGCGTTCCACCAATCAGGCCTTTATGGTAGAGTGACCAGACGGAAGCCACTCCTCAGTAAAATTCACATGACAGCCCGCTTGGAATTTGCCCAAAAAAGGCACCTAAAGACTCTCAGATCATGAAAAACAAGATTCTCTAGTCTGATGAAACCAAGATTGAACTCTTTGAACTGAATGCCAACCGTCACTTCTGGAGGAAACCTGGCACCATCACTACGGTGAAGCATGGTGGTGGCGGCATCATGGTGTGGGGATATTTTTCAGCGGGACAGACAAGGAAACTAATCAGGATCGAGGCAAAGATGAACGGAGCAAAGTAGAGAGATCCTTAATGAAAACCTGCTCCAGAGCGCTCAGGACCTCAGACTGGAGCAAAGGTTCACCTTCCAACAGGACAACGAACCTAAGCACACAGCCAAGACAACGCAAGAGTGGCTTCAGGCCAAGTTTCTGAATGTCCTTAAGTGGCCCAGCCAGAGCTCGGACTTGAACCCGATCGAACATCTCTGCAGAGACCTGAAAATAGCTGTGCAGCAACGCTCCACATCTAATCTGACAGAGCTTGAGAGGATCTGCAGAGAAGAATGGGAGAAACTAACCAAATACAGGTGTGCCAAGCTTGTAGCGTCATCCCCAAGAAGACTCAAGACTGCAATCGCTGCCAAAGGTGCTTCAACAAAGTACTGAGTAAAGGATCTGAATACTTATGTAAATGTGATATATTTCAGTTATTCATTTTTTATAAATTAGCAAATATTTCTAAAAAACGTTTTTTGCTTTGTCATTTTGGGTTATTATGTGAAGATTGATGAGGGATAAACATTTTAATAAATTTTAGAATAAGGCTGTAACAAAACAAAATGTGGAAAAAAGTCCAGGGGTCTGAATACTTTCCAAAGGTACTGTATATTGTGCTAATGACGATACAAAATAGAGTAACCGAGAGCAATGAACAATATGGTAAACTAGTGGCATGACTTTTATCATTAATTTGAAGACTGTTATTTATCTAATCAACTAACTATGTTTAATTGTTACCTGATTAAATTAAATCAGGTAACAATTAACTAATTAGGATCTGGGGCACCACGAGAGCAGTTCTTTAAAGAGTTACCGTCTGCCGAATTAAACTCTAAAGGTCTGTACCTATCACATCTATAAACAGTCAATTTATTAATCATAACCTCATATCATCATTCCAAACAGTCGTAACCTCCTTACATCTAAAAAAAACAGAGCCTTACTTATGATTCAGTAAATGATTTATTTAATTATTTATTTCCTAGCTAATTAAAATGGTAACACATGATAAATATACACACGTAAAACATTAAAAACAGGTCCCTAGCGGACTGACAACAATATGGATGCTTGTTACAAAAGACACACACACAGAGAGAGAGAGAGAGAGAGAGAGAGAGAGAGAGAGAGAGAGAGAGAGAGAGAGAGAGAGAGAGAGAGAGAGAGAGAGAGAGAGAGAGAGAGAGAGAGAGAGAGAGAGAGAGAGAGAGAGAGAGAGAGAGAGAGAGAGAGAGAGAGAGAGAGAGAGAGAGAGAGAGAGAGAGAGAGAGAGAGAGAGAGAGAGAGAGAGAGAGAGAGAGAGAGAGAGAGAGAGAGAGAGAGAGTTAACGTTGGTACATTTAGAAACTACTCTCACTTAGAGTACTCTTATACTTTGCACACAAACTGCCGCCCGCTTGGAATAAGAAATCGTTAATGTATTTACATGAAAATGCCTTGAATCACTGTGTATCTCTCGGAACCGGGCCGCCTTGGAAAGGGGGTTGGGCCTTTTCGTGGCACGCTTGTAAGGCTCTGATTGTCCCAAAATGGTTCAACAAATATTCTACTGTTGTTCTCCTCTGCAGTTGTCTTGACGTGTAGTCCTGAACAGAACTACAGAGTTGATTCTCCTTCCATTCGCTCTGGAAGATGCCTCTTTGAAGATAGGCTAGCCAGCCGTGTTGATGGTTCCTAGAGGGGTGATGAGATGGTTTGAGCAGAGTAATAGAATGGTCCCACTTAAATGAGCTTTTCTAGATACTTTACTTAGTACAGCTAATCAGCCGTACCAGTGATTGTCCGGGAGGTACTTTATCGTCTCTACCTCGTGTTGAGATTCAGAGTTCAAAACACTTTAAATGTGAGCTGCAGCTCTATGTCTCTCTGGTCTGATATGTTCACTTTTAACCCATAATTTTGTACAGTTTGTTAGAAAGGGGCGGTTTTGTCAGGCTGACACACTCTCTGACATCACTCAAGGGGGCAGTGACTACTTACTGTGCATAGTTATATAAACAATTTTCTCAAATCACATCCCTCTCTTAACAAAAACACTTTCCTAATTTTTCATATTTCATGCACAACACATAGGATGGAAAGTTCGTATATGTAATGGGTATACTTTCAAAGTTATAGTATTTCCTTTATAACATTTTTAATGATATCACAAAATAACAACCAAAATGACATTAGTGTTCTTTAAATCGCCTCTGACCATTCCCCACGTTCTATGTTAGAAATAATATTCCAGTACTCGCTTTAGAACGTGTTAAGAGTTTCGGCGGGGGAAGTCTTCTTAAAATAAAGGCACATTCCTTTGGTGAACATTGGAGAGGGAAAGCTGAATGTTATGTCCTTGATTTACAACGCCCAATTTTTCAGTTTTTGATTTGTTAAAAAAGTTTGAAATATCCAATAAATGTTGTTCCACTTCATGATTGTGTCCCACTTGTTGTTGATTCTTCACAAAAAAATACAGTTTTATATCTTTATGTTTGAAGCCTGAAATGTGGCAAAAGGTCGCAAAGTTCAAGGGGGCCGAATACTTTCGCAAGGCACTGTAGATTGTGCTGATTTATGTGCGCATTGAACCATGTCATGTGGCGTTGTTTAAAAATGTTCGGCATTGTACGTTGAACTTCAATGCTATTTTGATGAGCAAACTCACAATCCAATTGCAGCTGGTTGCCTTTCTATTGTACGTTGAATCGACATCTTCAACAGAAACTTTTACAGTGTATCCTGCTTGTCCATTACCGGCTCATGGTGACAGGGGGTGCATCCCAAATGGCAACCTATTCCCTATGAGGTGCACTACTTTTTGGCCAGGACTGCACTATAAAGGGAATAGGATGCAATTTGGGAAGCAGCCTGGGTGTCAGTTGTTGGTATTCATTCTGTACTGTCTGTCACTTAGGTGCAGAGTGTCCCCTGGCCAATGAGTGACAGGGACACAAAGTCCCATTTGACATGAGTCAATCACGTCCTCAGGGTTTCCACTATGACTGGCTCTCTCTTCCAAGATCACACGTCAATGACATTACAGTGACCTGGTTTCTCTGAGGTTGTCTGGGGGTGTTCATTCAATGCATACTTCTGTGAAATGTAGAGAGGAATGCAGGAGAGGCAGACATACCATAGCAACAGCATCACACATGTTTTTGATTGGCCTTATATTTCAAATGTGGGGTCACAGTTCAGACAGTCTCCCCCCCCTCCCCAACATCACCCCCCACCCCCTGCCCTTTGCCGTGTCATTGGCGTGTGTACACACGTGTTTCTGGGCTCCCCTGGAGCACGCACCCCGTTGGGTGTGCTTCCTGTGTCATACGTCCCTCTCAGTCAGCCTGCCACCCACCCCATCTCACCTCCCGTTCCCAAAGGTGCTCGCGAAAATGTCTGACTTCAGAGACAGTCGTCCTTCACAGGGCTGATTCATCTGGGCCAAGGCCTCCCTAATAAACTCACCCAAGGAGGAGGAGGGGTACTCAGGCTACTGTGAGACTACTGTGATTAAAGAGAAGAGTGGGAAAAGAGAGAGAGTAATGGAGAAAGAGCGAGGTAGAGGGGAGAGAATAAAATACAATAAATCTCACTCATTTTAAGATAGCTGAAGGGACCGACGGTCTCTGGCGTTCCACCTCACCCCTCCCCCTTGGCTGTGCCCCTGACCTCCCCGTACCCCCAAGTCTGATCCTCATTAAGAGTCACAGGGAACATCAAAGAGCAGAGAGCCCAAACTTTCTATCACTTCACAGCACCCGGAATCCTCCAGATATTAAAATTCTAGTGTCGCCATTCACTATGGAGCACTGGGGCTAACTCAACAACTCAGGGAGGAGTGGGACTTAAGGTCCCGAAGGTCGCAGAAAGTTTGAAGAAACTTATCTTCACTTAGTTATAAGCAGGTGTTGAAAGGGCTCTTTGCACATTCTGTGGGCTGGGAAGAGAGACATTTGGAAAAGGAGGCAGGGACATTGTATCTTTGTTTCTGTATTCCTGCTATGACCAATAAGTGAGTAACAGAGAAAGTACCAGACCTGAGGCCATCCACCCACTGACTCACATAGTTAACCTACATTTGAATGGAACTAGGAGATACGAACAGGATGACACCCACAATTATACTGAACAAAACATATACACTCAACATGCAATCATTTCAATGATTTTACTGAGTTACAGTTCATATAAGGAAATCAGTCAATATATGTCAATATATAGTAAATATGGATTTCACATGACTGGGCAGGGTCGCAGCCATGGGTAGGCCCACCCACTGGGGTGCCAGGCCCAGCCAATCAAAATTTGTTTTTTTATTACAGACATAAATACTCCTCATTTTCATCAGCTGTCCGGGTGACAGGTCTCAGTCAATCCCGGATGTGGAGGTCCTGGGCTGGCGTGGTTACACGTGGTCTGTAGTTGTGAGGCCGGTTTGACGTACTGCCAAATTCTCTAAAACGACGTCCCTGGGTTTATGCTGTTTAATCAGCTTCTTGATATGCCACACCTGTCAGGTGGATAGATTAGCTTTGCAAAGGAGAAATGCTCACTAACAGAGACGTAAACAAATTTGTGCACAATTTGTTGGGTTTATATTTTTGTTCAGTATATATTTTGAAGTATAGACTACTGATTGCTGTCCATGGTGCTGAAATTGCGACATTTCTATGCAGCTGCATGCTTATCGAATCGAAGATAGGATTTCTGAGGTGCCAGGGCATGTATAGCTTTGCTTCAGCTAACGGATAAATGTTTATTGGTAGGCCTATTTGGTCGTCATTTTCTCAGGTTAAGCCTAACATTTCACAAAGGCATTCAAGCTGTCAGTAATTATAGTTTGAAATTCCAAAATTGCAGATTGTAAAATAAATAAATATATATATATATATATATATATATATATATATATATACATACACACACACACAACTTCCCTGTATTGGCTACCTGAACCTTCATGACATGAGCCATCTTTGCGCTCTCTCCCAGCTTGGATAGAAAGTTGTGCGTAAAACCAGACTATTCATGCCAAATAATAGTCAGTCCACCCTAAAAACATTTGTTTACTAGGGATTGTTTCATGACTATGTGCACTATCTTTAGCTATATTTAGCTGCTATTTATGAACTTTGTGTAAAAAGTACACATCAAAAAGCCCAACAATGAGGAAGCAAGTAGTCGGCTTGAGGATAAATTCAGCCACTATTTATTGTTGAACTCAAGAGGATTTTGTCTGGCTAATAGCCTACACAAAAGGGCTGCAATATTCAGGGCAAATTAAATTAAATTAGATACAACTTGAGAAACTCCTCTAGTCTCCTTAAGTCCTCCCTTTTTTTGTGTGAAAATGTTTTCACTACGGCCTGTAGGTCCAGGCTGCGGACCCGACTGTTTCCTATACTGAGTATTTTTGCCAAACCAGACAGTCTTTCCTGAGACATTGTGCATTATGTGTCCACTGCGCTGCACACAATTTAAACTTAGTCTTGATTGATGCATGCCAAGATATAGCAGAGACGAGGGACTGTTGCTATTGCAACCACACAACTCAAATGCCGGTCCACCAGTATGAACGAAATCGCAAACAACTCTAGCAGACAAGAACTCTTTGCATCTGACAATTTATTGGCTGTCCAGTCTCCAGACGACCAGTCCCTAGAGCTTCCTATACAGTTCATCTCTTTCCATAATGTGTTGAAGCCGGCAATTAAGGAGAATGAGAGGCTCAATTAAGGGTGTTGCAGAACTGCTGTATTTTGAAGCACGTCTCGTTTCTGCCCAGTTTCCCTGATGTTGCCACATCAATCAAGCTGTTCTTACCATCCTTGTAACTGTCACTTGTGCGGAGAGATCGTTTTCTGAACTAAAACTCATCAAGAACTATCTAAGAAGCATCAGGCTCTTGGTCTGATATGAGCTCTTGAACACCTGGGTAAGCTCCACTCATTGCACTAGCGCGGTCGTAGCCTTGACCATGGCATTTGTTCACTGATATCCCCTCATACTTTAAAATCAGTGGCTTTGACACCAGTTTACTGTCATAAGGACTTTTTTTTTTTTAACTGCTTTGCAGGGGCTGCGGGTATTCAAGTGAAAAACACACACACACACACACACACACACACACACACACACACACACACACACACACACACACACACAGATGATAACTCCATCTCTTGGCAGTGTAGAGACATGACCCCAAAACAGAGCTCAAAACCTCCAAAGTAAAAACACAGAGACCTCCTTCAATCTGGCAATCATTTTCTCCGTCTGAGGAGAGGCAAGTCAAGCCAAGTCACTCAGTCTGTGGTTAAGAACCAAACAATAGGCGATTAAACAATAACAGCATCCACACTGGTGTGAGAAAACAAATAAAATAAGAGACTGCTGACCGAAAATGCCTTACAGACAACAGTCAGTGCTGACAAAAACAATACGCTGATAAAACATTTGTATGTGAAAAACAAATGTGACCCAAAACAGAATTCCAAAACGTAAAGCATATCTAAAAAAAAGGCTCATAAAATGTGTCACTACAAAGGCTTTGACACCAATATCTTCACTGACCAACAGGGACCTCTGGATAGCCTTGGCATAATCTCGTGGACACAGGACACTTTAGGCCAGAAACTCACAAAAATGTGGCAGAGGAAGAGCATTCAGTGATAACCTCTACTTGACAGAGATCGAGTGAGAGAGAGATAATGAGCCCAGGGTGAGTCGTGAGCTGGGCTGTGAGGAGCTGTCCTTAGCACAGGGGCCAACAGGGGCCCCAGGTGCTGACTGAGGCCCTCTCAGACCTCAGATGACAGAGGCTCCACTACTATCAGCAGAGATGATTGTCCCATTATGTAACAGCTAGCCTACTGTAACACATTAGGCCCACTGCTACAAGATTGTGTCCCAAATGGCACCCTGTTCCGTATGTAGTGCACTAGTTTTGACCAGGGCCCATAGGACCGAAAGTAGTGCACTACATAGGAAATAGGGTGCCATTTGGGACACACACCAAGTCTGCATAATCAGACTATTACTGAGAGTCATTTAGCACAAGAACAAACATGTGAATACTGAGCCTCTCATATGTGATAAATAAATTACCATCTTTGTTAGACATCGTTAAATGGTTCCTAACTAGCAAGTTCTGACAAACATTAAGGCTTGGGCTGAAAGTGAAGCAGCATTATGCTAGGTGACAAACACTTGTAAAATGGAAGTCATTCCCTTTTCAGCACTGTGTTCAGTGACATTTTTCCCAATGCCACACTGTCCGCCCAGCATTTGACTGTAAACAATGCAGGTTATCTTTTCAAGTCTTTTCAAGTGTTGTTCAAGTACATCATGGCTCGTTATGATAACAGTGAGAAAACTAAACTCAGAACTCTAATCATTCGTAATAATAACTTAACCACACCAACCAAAGCACAGACACTGACAATGAGACACAATGAGATCCAGGGCCGCATTCCTTTCGAAATCAGCACCTTCGGGATGAGCATTCGGTCTTGGGACGCAGAGTTATTCCTGATCTGGATAAACTAAGGGCCCTGATCATGAGGGATGATTTTCATAAAGTGGCACTTTATTAAAGTTAATGAAAGTTCTCTTTGTCTTCAGATCAGGTTATTGGGTAGAATCAAAGGCTTGGCCGGAGAGTACTCACTTAGACCACCTGCCATGCCGGTACTTTATGGACTGTTGTGGAGTTTACAGGATTAGACAGCTCTGCAGAGCACTGGAAAGTCACAGACAGGGCCCAGGGGCACCCAAAATCCAAATACTGTACTTCATTTTTCCCCCTGTACTCGTTGATAAATATATATTTTTCTATATTGTTTATGCAAAAACCAACGGGAATGGAAATCATTTATTGAAATAGTGCTTGGTGAGTGACAGGGTGTTTGTGTGTGTGTGGGTGGGTGGGTGGGTGGGAGAAAGTTCAAAAGTTCAAAACTACAGAGAAACTTTCAAATGTGCTTCTCGGCAGTTAGAGAGAAGGAATTTCAGGAAACTATCTCCACCCCCAAACTACTGTAATAATGACTCCAAGCAATCATTGGTCTCCATTCCTGCAGTACACACCCACTTGTATCCCAGCTCCAAGCCTCCAATTAATCACACTGACATGAACAGCTTGTGGTTATTGACTGGGAGTGGATTCCACTCCATCCATGATTCTACAAAGATATATATATATGTATATATATATAAAAAAACAGAACACACCCTAAACATTCCTCAGCTAGGGTTTCTACAGAGCAAAGGTTGCTTCCCAACCTTAGTTAAATGGGGGCGGCAGGGTAGCCTAGTGGTTAGAGAGTTGGACTAGTAACCGAAAGATTGCAAGTTTAAATCCCCGAGCTGACAAGGTACAAATCTGTCGTTCTGCCCCTGAACAGGCAGTTAACCCACTGTTCCCAGGCCGTCATTGAAAATAAGAATGTGTTCTTTAACTGACTTGCCTACTTAAATAAAGGTTGAATTAAAATAAATTCAATGGCAATTCTTACTTTCACCACATGGGGTGCTTTTGGCACTAGCATTCCCTCACAGGCAGCCCTAATACACACACACAGAAAAGTATTTCTCAAGTCCAACAAAAAGGTGTTTCTGGAGCCTTTGTTCATATTTTATCTGTGCCCCTGCAAATGAAAAACAAGCCTGAGGAAGTCTATTGCTCTTGGGGTAAGTTTCCCAAAACAAAGTGAAATCGCAAAAGAAAGTGTCTGGACACTTTTACAACATGCAATTAACATCCAAAATATAGATTTGGTTAAAAAAGGTTAATCTATCCTTTAAGTAATTTCCCCATGTGGATAAATACATCTTTTTTTTTTACTGAATGTCATTGTTTAACCACTGGTCGTAATAGTGCATTTCTTGAATGAGGAGAGTGATATGTCATTCAACCGTGCTAAACAATACACTGTGTGTGTGTGTGTGTGTGTGACATAAATGCTGTGTTGACATATTCTGCCTCTGCACCAGTGATCCGGATCACCTGATTAATTGGGACCCTCATCCAAATTAAATAACAGGTTTATTAGAGTCAATATGGGCATATACAGTAGGTTTAGGGACAGATAACACCTATTACGTAGAGCCAGTTTGTTCATGACTCCGTACATACACACACACACACACACACTAGAGGTCGACCGATTATGATTTTTCAACGGCGATACCGATTATTGGAGGACCAAAAAAGCCGATACCGATTAATCGGCCGATTTTTTTGAATGTATTTGTAATAATGACAATTACAACAATACTGAATTAACACTTATTTTAACTTAATATAATACATCAATGAAATCAATTTAGCCTCAAGTAAATAATGAAACATGTTCAATTTGGTTTAAATAATGCAAAAACAAAGTGTTGGAAAAGAAAGTAAAAGTGCAATATGTGCTATGTAAGAAAGCTAACGTTTCAGTTCCTTGCTCAGAACATGAGAACATATGAAAGCTGGTGGTTCCTTTTAACATGAGTCTTCAATATTCCCAGGTAAGAAGTTTTAGGTTGTAGTTATTATAGGAATTATAGGACTATTTCCCTCTATACCATTTGCATTTCATTAACCTTTGACTATTGGATGTTCTTATAGGCACTTTAGTTTTGCCAGTGTAACAGTATAGCTTCCATCCCTCTCCTCGCTCCTCCCTGGGCTCGAACCAGGAACACAACGACAACAGCCACCATCGAAGCAGCGTTACCCATGCAGAGCAAGGGGAACAACTACTAGAAGGCTCAGAGCGAGAGACGTTTGAAACGCTATTAGCGCGTGCTAACTAGCTAGCCATTTCACTTCGGTTACACCAGCCTTATCTCAGGAGTTGATAGGCTTGAAGTCATAAACAGCGCAATGGTTGAAGCACAGCAAAGAGCTGCTGGCAAAACGCACAAAAGTGCTGTTTGAATGAATGTTTACGTGCCTGCTTCTGCCTACCACCGCTCAGTCAGATACTTAGATACTTGTATGCTTGTATGCTCAGTCAGATTATATGCAACACAGGACATGCTAGATAATATCTAGTAATATCATCAACTATGTGTAGTTAACTAGTGATTATGATTGATTGTTTTGTATAAGATAAGTTTAATGCTAGCTAGCAACTTACCTTGGCTTACTGCATTCACGTAACAGGCAGTCAGTCTCCTTGGGGAGTGCAACAAGATAGAGGCAGGTCGTTATTGTGTTGGACTAGTTAACTGTAGGGTTGCTAGATTGGATCCCCCGAGCTGACAAGGTGAAAATCTGTCGTTCTGCCCCTGAACAAGGCAGTTAACCCACCGTTCCTAGGCCGTCACTGAAAATAAGAATGTGTTCTTAACTGACTTGCCTAGTTAACTAAAGGTATTTCATTCTATAACCTATTTGACATGCTTCTTTGAACATGACCTCGCCTGAAACTTCAAAAGGGAAGGCTATTTGACTCACACTTATCTGTGCCAGAAATGTACATTCCCAGAGCACCCTTGAAAAACAGTGTCATCATTAGGACTGGCATATCATGGATAATTAGAGGTTTTGGGCGACACACAGAGAATGTTAATAAGATACACACAGTACCTCATAGACCTGCCCCCAATAAGGTAGATCACCATTAAATCGCCAAAAGAGCAAAGGGGACATTTTCAAAAACACAGCTCAAAGGGGAAGGAACACAACAAATTGGGTGGCCAATTGAGACCTCCATGGGAGTCAGTGTGTCCGGCCTAAACAGCACATAGGCCCTGGTCAACAAGCAGTGCACTATATAGGGAATAGGGTGCCATTTGGGACAGAGTCTAGCTCTTTATACTGTTTTACAGAGGAGCAGTTTAGATTACGTTCTCTAATCACTACAACGATGGGGGAAGATGTTTTTTTAATCAACAGTTGTATCCACAGGCTAAACTGAGCTGTGAGACGGTTGTTGTGTCTAGGAGCACTGTGTGTTAGCAAAACAGCCAGTAGGAGTCATTAAGTGCCCAGTGTTGACTGATACATGTGTCATCTGTTTTCCGAGCAGATGGACAGCATTACTTCCAAGACCTCAATCTGCTTCTTCATTTGTGCATTTGATGCCGATGAAGGTCAAAGCATGTCGTGACCTCATAAACTCTAAGAAAACAAACCAGGGGTCGCATGTATCAAGTGTCTCAGAGTATGAGGGTTGACTTGATACCTGGGGCAGGGAAGACCTGATCCTAGATCAGCACTCCTAATCTGAGACACGGAGAATATGGGCCCTTGTGCAGACCTGGGAATCCATTACTGTTTCTTCTGTGTTAAGAAACAATACAACAGGGGGGAGACACTGAAAAAAACTGGCGCAAAGAGAGCCAAAGAAACATCTGGTTCCTTTCCACCACATTCCACCACTGTCCCACAACACAGCAGTGGAGAGACTGGAGTACACAGGAGAGTGCGAATGGAGAATTCATCAGACACGCAAAGCAGTCTGATCCAATCAAATTCAGACGACATGAGTGGGGTTTCAAAGATCCAATCAGATTCCTCCAGACATGGTTGGCGTTTCATGGAGGGAACATCCCCCTGATCCACCAGACATTCCCACCTGATATACCAGACCTCTAGATCATCCAAGCATAAAAATACCAAGTCTTTTCCAACACATTGCAGTCTCCTCCAACACATTGCATAACTTTCCACATTCCCATTGCTTTGTCCCAATTCCCATAGCTCCTTGTTTTTTTTACATTTTGTCACAAACACTGACTTTGCGTTCACCCTTGAGTGGCTATAAGCCTCTCTTGTTACTAGTGGTAATTGGTGGCTCAGATGAAAGAAGCTGTAATGTTGGTTGGTGTGTGTGTCCATGCTATGTGTGTGTGTGTGTATGTGCGTGCCTGCCTTCCTGCATGTATACAGTGCCTTCAGAAAGTATTCACACCCCTTGAGTTATTCCACATTTTGTTGTTACAGCCTGAATTCAAAATTGTTTACATAGATTGTTTCTCTCACCCATCTACACACAATACCCCATAACGACAAAGAGGAAACATGTTTTTAGAAATTGTAGAACATTTCTTGAAAATAAAATGCAGAAATATCTCATTTACATAAGTATTCAAACCACTGAGTTAATACCTTGTAGAATTACCTTTGGCGGTGATTACAGCTTTGAGTCGTCTTGGGTATGTCTGTATGAGCTTTGCACATATGGATTTGGGCATTTTTTCCCCCATTCTTCATTGCAGATTTTCTCAAGCTCTGTTAAGTTAGATTGGGAGCTGCGGTGAAAAGCAATCTTCAAGTCTTTCCACAGATTTTTTATGTGATTCAAGTCTGGACTTTGGCTGGGCCACTCAAGGACTTTCTTGTTCTGAAGCCATTATTCTGAGGCCTTTCCAGCATTGCTTGGCTGTATGCTTGGGGTCATTGTCCTGTTTGAACGTAAATATTCACCCAAGTCTAAAGTCGTTTGAACTCTGAAGCAGGTTCTCATCAAGGATTTGCCGGTATTTGGCTCCATTCATTGTTCCCTCTATCATTACCAGTCTCCCGTTCCCTGCCGCTGAAAAGCATCCCCATAACATGATGCTGCCACCACTATGCTTCACGGTAGAGATGGTGTTAGACGGGTGATGAGCTGTGCCTGGGGTTTTTTCAGACAGAGTGCTTAGCAAAATAGTTACATTTTTGGTCTCATTAGACTACAGAATATTTTGCTTTATGCTCTCAGAGTCCTTCACATGCTTTTTGTAAACTCAAAGTGTGCCGTCATGTGCCTTTTTCTCAGGAGTGGCTTCCATCTGGCAACTCTACCATAAAGCCCAGATTGCTGAAATGCTGTAGAGACTGTCCTTCTGGCAGGTTCTCCCATATCAGCCAAAGAACTCTGTAGTTCTGTCAGAGAGGTCATTGGGTTCTTGGTCACTGCCCTAACCAAGGTCCTTCTTGCCCGCTTGATCAGTTTGGTCGGACGGCCAGCTCTAGTCTGGGTAGTTCCATATTTTTTCAGTTTCCCAATGATGGAGATCACTGTGCTCTTGGAAACTTTCAACACTCTAGAAATCGTTTTATACCCTTCCCCAGATATGTGCCTCATCACAATTCTATCTCAGTGATCTATGGACAATTTCTTGGACTTCGTGGTATAGTTTCTGCTCTGACATGCACTATCAACTGTGGGACCTCATATAGACAGTTTAAGTTCTTCCTAAATCACGTTCAAACAATTGAATTGGCCACATGTGGACTCCAATCCAGTTGTAGTGCCATCTCAAGGATGATGAAAGGAAATTGGATGCACCTGCGCTCAATTTGAAGTGTCATAGCAAAGGGGTGTGAATACATACTGTATGTGAATTGGATATTTCTGTGTTTAATTTTCAATAGATTTGCAAAACAATGTCAAACATGTTTTCCCTTGGGGTAGTGCGTGTATATGGGTGACGTATTTAAAGCGTTTGTTTTAATCCATTTTGAATTCAAGCTGCAACACAACAAAATGTGGAATAAGTCAAGAGGTATGAATACTTTCTGAAGGCACTTTGTGTGTGTGTGTTTCAAGCACTCTCCTTCGGGCATCATTTCCTGAAGAACGGCCTGAATGTTTAGTCTGTCCTTAATACTTCAAATTGGAATGAAATGTCAGGCGTCACAAGAGTGCATTTGCCGCGCGGCCGGTAAAAGGCGAGGCCTGGGAGAAAAGATCTCCTTTCTTAGAGGGGTCACTGAAGAGGCCGATCTCAGTAAATCAGGAAGCAGAGATAGCAGAGATATGGAGAGGTCAGCAGAAACAGGGGGAAGAGAAATGCGATAGACCAGGAGAGAATGAATGCGGAACCATTGATTTTCTCAGAAACCCTTAAGGTGGGCGTTTTCAGGAACCCTGTTTGCGTCCCAAATGACACCCTATTTCCTACATAGGGCACTACACAGAGCCCTATGGACCCTGGTGCACTATGCAGGGAATAGGGTCCCACTGGAAATTTTTCTTCTTTAGTGGTACCGCTGTCACCTTTCAACCTTAAGCCAAATGAACAGCAAAATGAAATACATTCTGTTATGCCGAAGGCTTCAAAGCATGCACAGCATGTGGTTTAATTAAAACTTCAGCAAGTGGAAAAACGGTGCATCTGTCTACAGCAGTTGGTTCGGAACATATTTTTAAACGAATAAATTAGGGGACATTTAAAAAAAATAAAAAAATAAAAACTTTTTTTTTTAAAATTGGCAAACAGGTCTATTGTTCTTTGTGTCCTTGTAATTTAGCACTAAAAACACACTTGACATCAACTCAAGGGTGCATTAGCTTTGATCTGAAAGCCATCTTCCCCAGTTAAAGTTAACAAAACATGAGCATGTGTTACTGTTACTCTGAGGGTGAGGCTATGGACTGCTCTTGAAATCATATTGTTTCAGACACAGTAACTTAAGAGCCTGGCTTTAAATCCAACGTGACTGGCTTTAAATCCAACGTGAAAACAGCTGATTAGCATCTCTGGAGGGGCTATTTCTAGCAGGGAGGGAAGACTGATCAGTCTCCTCCTCAGACGGACGGACGGGTGGGCGGACGGCAAGCAGACAGACAGATCGACAGACACATACAGACAGGCGGGACAGACAGCCAGCTGATGAAGTCAGGGTATTTCACACATCCCATCGCACCACTAGGAGAAAGAGGCTTGGCTGCTGTAACTAGCCCTGGCTGAGTTCAATGGACTTGAATGTTTAGAGAAGAAACACCTGGTGGGGATCACCGCATATTAAAAATATCCTATTGTACCACATCTTTCACACCCGTGAGTTGTGTTGAGAAAAGTACCTTCCCGACGGCTACTCCGACACTGGCACAGATATCGCCTGCGTTCCTGTACATGTGAATCGGCCCTGTGTGATTCTCATTCCAACGCTGCACTTATCAACTCCCTTGAGAAGAGGCATCATTTAGATAGCATGCTAATGTTAACACTAGACATCGTGACAAATGAAAAGGGATTTGACCCGACAGTCCGCAAATGAATCACAAATATGGAATGTGTGTGTGTGTGTGTGTGTGTGTGTGTGTGTTGTGTGTTTGACCTCACCACAAGGAGAATATCATATGAGTAAACCAACACTCCCGCCCTAGCCCACGCTATCTCCTGGCGACTGGGCCCTGTTTCGGTCATGTCGCTCCTCGGCCCTCACTGTCGTTCTATAGCGGTTCAAAACAAACACTTTCTAACTAACCCCTATAATCAGGAAGGTGTTCACCATCGCTAGAGTTTGTTAACTTTCCCAAAATTCCCAGGTTTGACAAAAAAAGATTCTGGAATCAGGAAGGTAAGAACTGGAAATCTGGGAATCTGCCAAGCGGGATTTCTGGAAAACTTTGGGAAAGCATGAGGCTTTCCCATTCCAATATAGGACTTTCCTCTCCATTATCCCTGACAAAGTGTTGAGGCCACAAGGTTTTGTTTTGTCAGTTCAGTTAATAAGGACTTTCAGTCATTCCAGCGTCATTAGTCAACGTATCAGTTCATAACCGGATTAAAATCCTGGTTTCATTTTGGGGTCCTGCTATGATCCAGGTGCCATTTGCTTCTTCTCTACATAAGCAACCTGATCCTCCTGTATGCATCTGGTGAAATTAGATGATATTCAGCCCTGTGGTATCCCAGAGAGACGGTCCTGCCCTGGACGCTGAACCCAGCAGCTGCCATTTAATCCGGGAGGGGGGGGGGAGAGAGAGTGTGTGAGTGAGTGAGAGAGAGAGAGAGTGTGTGAGTGAGAGAGCGAGAGAGAGAAAGTGTGTGGGTGAGAGAGAGAGAGAGAGAGAGAGAGAGCGAGAGAGAGAGTGTGTGAGTGAGAGAGAGAGAGAGAGTGTGTGGGTGAGAGAGAGAGAGAGAGAGAGTGTGTGAGTGAGAGAGAGAGAGAGAGAGAGAGAGAGAGAGAGAGAGAGAGAGAGAGAGAGAGAGAGAGTGTGTGGGTGAGAGAGAGAGAGAGAGTGTGTGAGTGAGAGAGAGAGAGAGATTGATGGATGTTTGGGAGGGAAACCTAACACTCCCGTCACCTGGCTCTGGACCACAGGATGGGGGACTGCTGCTGAAGAGGCCATTTTGTGTTTCCCTCCCAAGCCATTCTGCATACAATCTGAGCCCTGCCCTACACACAACCTCCTCAGCACTTTTCAACCCTGGCCCTGCCCCAATGCGTGTCCCTCTCTCTCGCCACACATGACTCACACACACACATAATCCGGGACAGGAATACCCATGCGCGAAAAGTGATACGTGTGCCAAAAGTAGTAGGTATCGTCCACTACGGCTGACACGCACGCACAAACACACACATATGCGCGCACACACACACGCACACACGCGCACACACACACACACACCAATTCAATGTCTTGACAGGGCTGTGTGTAGCAGCCTATTCTCTGAAGGGGATTTGCAGAGACTGGCAGACTTCCATTGTCTGCCCTCACGTAACATCGTCCACAGGCTATTGCGCACAGTGCATATAAGCTTGGGATATCAACAATTTAAAGTTGGCCTTTGTGGGAGTGACCATAGAATTCTATGGGAGTGATCTTACTGAGTAAAGGATTTGGCATCATTTAATTTGAGTGAATCTCACGACTGCAAGGCGTGGGTCCAAAAGGAGGCAGGACCCAGGCAGGAACTTGTGGTGCACAAATTACATATGGGAGAGGTTTGGGGAGATGATTGGTTGGCAGATTAAGCCAATGCCTGTACGCCGAGAGTTTCAAGTTTGGCACGTTGGTCCAGCAGACTCTTCGTGCATTTTGGTGGAAGTGTCTGGGAACATGATTAGCGCTCACGTGGCCTGTCAATCACCCTGTCGCCGTGGAGATGGGCTCAGCATTTCTCTCGTCATTATGACGTCCCAGAGTGGGTGCATGCACTGCAGCAGTGACCAGAGAGATGAGAGAAACAGCTGCGACTATCATATGCCTCACAAGCAATAAGCATCAATACACATCATCATCCCCTCATTGCATTCACCATAATAAAAACACATGGGCCCGTATTCATAAAAGCACTTTCATAAAGCGTCTCAGAGTAAGAGTGCTGATCTAGGATCAGGTCCCCCCCCTGTCAATATAACCTTATGAATTATGATCTAAAAGTGCTAAACTGATCCTAAAACCAGCACTCCTCCTCTGAGACTCTTTATGAACACGGGCCGCTGCACGTTTTACTGGAGAAGCAGTGTCCGTTTCTAACCATGTGTCCTCTGCGAGGTGTTGTGGTGCACAGTGGGGCTGAGGTACCGCTGGAGAAAGAAGTGGTTCAAGGTGAGCGTCACCTCGACAAGACGGAGAGCGCACGCAGTCATCGTCAAGCCCCTGTACGCGCACACTGCGTCTATCTAGTAATGACATCAGGAGTGCACAGGAAAGATGGAGAGAGCATTGTGTCCACATACTGCAAGGACGACTGCTACCTTAAAGTAAGATGTATCTGGAGACATTAACTGTATGAGTATAGAATAGAGTGACCCGGACATTCTCATCTGTGTTTGGCTCGTGTTCCATTGGGGGCAATACCAAACTTCCTACTAATCTAGCATCGGGTTTAGTCATGCTTTAGGCTGGTGGTATACAGTGCATGTGCTGTTGCATTGAGTTGGGGAAGATCCAGCCTGGGTTCAAATACTACTTGAAATAATTTCAAATACTTGCCTGGTGAAATGAAACCAATAGAATAGTCCAAACAGTGTAAACCCCGCCCATCTGGCAATCCAGACAGGCTAAAGCAAACGCTCAAAGCATTTGAACAACTTCAAATAGTATTTGAAACGAGGTCTGGAGCATTATGGGTTAATCTGTAGCTTTCACGGGCCATATTTCTCACGAACCACGTTTCCGGGCCCAGACAGCATCCCTAGCTATCTCCTCAGAGCACGCGCAGACCAGCAGGCTGGAGTGTTCACTGACATATTCAATCTCTCCCTACCCCAGTCTGCTGTCCCTACTTACTTCAATATGCCCCCCATTGTTCCTGTACCCCAAAAAGCTAAGGTAACTCAACTAAATGACTATTGCCCTTTAGCACTCATTTCTGTCATCATGAAGTACATTGAGAGACTAGTTAAGGATAATATCACCTCCACCTTACCCGACACCCTAGACCCACTGCAATTCGCATTCCGCCCCAATAGATCCACGGATAATGCAATCGCCATCGCACTGCACACTGCCCTATCCCATCTGGACAAAAGGAATACCTATGTAAGAATGCTGTTCATTGACTATAGCTCAGCCTTCAACACCATAGTACCCTCCAAGGTCATCCTTAAGCTCGGGGCCCTAGGTCTGAACCCTGCCCTGTGCAACTGGATCCTGGACTTCCCGACAGGCCGCCCAGGCGGTGAAGGTAGGCAACAACCTCCCCTATGCTGATCCTCAACACAGGGGCCCCATAGGGGTGTGTGCTCAGCCCACTCCTGTTCTCCCTGTTTACCCATGACTGCATGGCCACGCACGCCTCCAACTCAATCATTAAGTTTGCAGATGACAGAACAATGGTAGGCCTGCTTACCAACAATGACCAGACAGGCTACAGGGAGGAGGTGAGGGCACTGTGGCGGAGTGGTGCCAGGAAAATAATCTCTCCCTCAACGTCAACAAAATGAAGGAGTTGATCGTGGGCTTCAGGAGGCAGCTGAAAGCTTAAAGTTCCTCGGGATACCCGTCACTGACAAACTGAAATGGTCCACCCATTCAGACGTTGTGGTGAAGAAGGCTCAACAGCTCCTCTTCAACCTCAGGAGGCTGAAGAAATTTGACTTGGCCCCGAAGACCCTCACAAACTTTTACAGATGCGCCATTGAGAGCATGCTGTTAAGCTGTATCACCGCCTGGTATGGCAACCAGGCCAACGTCAGCCCAACGCATCACTGAGAGCACACTGCCTGCCCTTCAGGACATCTACAGCACCCAGTGTCACAGGAAGGCCAAGAAGATCACCAAGGACCTCAGCCACCCGAGCCACGGCCTGTTCACCCCCGTTCACCCCGTCAGTACAGGTGCATCAAAGCTGGAACCGAGAGACCGGAAAAAAAATCAATCTCAAGGCCATTAGACTGTTAAATAGCCATCACTAGCCTGCCTACACCTAGTATCCTACCCTGAATTTTGTCACTGTCACTAGCCGGCTACCACCCGGTTACTGATCCCAGCACCATAGAGCTTGCTGCCTTATGTACATAGACATGGAACACTGGTCACTTTAACAATGGTTGCATACTGTTTTACCCATTTTATACTGTATTCTAGCCAAGTCCATCCTATTCAACTATTGCAGTACATATACTATTCTAGCCATGTATTCTTCAGATATACTACATATTCTATCCACATACTGTCATGCCTGCTCCAGCTCTCCATCTCTGTCGCTCAAGGACGCCAGGCTGCCCTTCATTACGCACACCTGTCACCATCATTACGCGCATTAACGCTCACTGGGCTCACCTGAACTGAAACCATGCAGTTTATTAGACTACAGATTAAATAAATGATGATGAACTTCACAGGGTGGTGAAAGTGCACAGTGATGAGCTTAATGCGTCTATCCAATTAATATTGAGGGTCTTATTCTGGTGACATGATGATCGATGCTTCACTGCCTTTTGACAAATACAAGTATTCTCGCTCTTATCCATTATAATCTCATCATGTAGCTTACCCGCACAGCCTACCAGCACTGTATCTGCGAGCTGTTGGCTAGAGCGAAAGTTCCAAGACCAGAGTAGGCACATTTTCTATATAACACAACAGTTTTTGTGACAAATCAGTAGAGCTGAATATGCGATTGAAACACATTGAACTCTAGAATTTTATTTGGTCAATGAACACTTAAGCGGAAAAGTAGATTTTGTGTGCACTACATCATCACGCACTGATTTTTATCCACAGCAGGTCAGTTTGGTGGGAATAAACCACTGGTGGGATATTTTACAGATTTCCTTTATGTGGATTGTAGAATATTTGCAAGAAAATCTGTTGCCAATTGGAAGGAAAACTAGCTATAGAGAAAAATAAAAGAGACTGCACTTTCTATTCTCTTCATTGGGCATGAAAAGGACAAAAGGAAACAGAGATCAACTCCAAGGACAGAATGCTACATCTCCCCAAAGAAACCAAAATGTAGCATTTGTTCCAGAGTTTCTGCTATTGCACAACAATTTCCCACTTGGTCCATGTCGACCATTACAAGTTTTAACCTGAAGTAAACTTGCGTTCTCTCAGCATTACAATAGGAAGTCAGGGCACTTTTCTGGTACAAGCTGGGACAGCGAGGAGAGACCGGCACCCATATCCTGTATGCTTCTGCAATTCAGGTATCCACAGCAATTAGGGAGTGGCATTTCTAGGGTCACTTTGACAAAACATAAAGCTCAAAATTCATAAAACGTCTCAGAGTTGGAGTGCTGATCTAGGATCGGGTTTCCTCTGTCCATGTAATCTCATGAATTGTGTTTAAAAGGCTAAACTGATCCTACTTCAGCTAAATCAACACCGATATGACACGCTAGATACATAACAGCCCTGGTCCCTGACATCCAAATAGACTGGGACATTCATATTCTGAGGATGTCTATGGCTTGGCAGTGAGCCTGATGTGGTCTAGCTAGCCTTGATGACCGAAACATCCCAGAGAGCAGGCACCCTGCCGAGCTTAATGCCATAGGGCATCAGGCATCAGTGGCCCCTATCACTGTCAGTGGCCCCTGTCAGTGGCCCTATCATTGACTCCAGGTGACAAATGAGCATTGTGACAGGTGATGCTCCTTGAGATAACACACAGCAACTAAACCACACTCCCATGGCAATCCCATAAAATTGTAAGCAATACTTAATGTTAACTGATTGAATTATATGGAGTTAATGACTTTGAATCCATGATTGAATCCATGATTAGTCTAAGTATTTGTAATGCATTTAAAACATAACATATGTAAAGGAAAATGAAGATAATGTTACAATCCTAAAATATAGGGCTAGATAAATCAGTTTATGTATAAAATTATATGGAGATTGGGAGCTTTTGGCCAAATTAATAAGCACATGGGGGAAATATGACCGGGTGCAGGGGCTGTGGCTACTACAGAAAATATTGTAACGGTTTAAACGTAGCTATAGCCTTATCCTAGTATCCCATGTTCATCAAAATACGTTTAAACAAGATAATTAGAAGCCTATCATTTGGCCAAATATATAGACTGCCATATCAGCATTTTTTAAAATATAAATATGACTTCTCCTCCAAGCCAAGGTCAGTGTGGACACAAGCTCGAAACTTGAAAGCAGAAAACCAAGAAGCAAACAAGAGTAACAAGAGAAGCGCTTACTCGGTAAGTTGGGGCTAGCTTTGCGGTCAGTGGAAGGAAGCTGGTCCGCGAACTGCACCCGATGTCCCGACATGTTCGATAGGCTGGCTACCTGTCAAGACAGGGGCAAGGTTGCACCAACACCGTCGCTCAGTCGCAGTTTGTTTCAAAGTATCCCACAACTTCCAACGATATGGTTCATTCGCAGGGGTGACCCGTCTCTTGCTGCTCTTGCTCGTTGGACGCGCATACAGATCGAATATAAATATCGTTCAGACTGTATGTCATTCAATTTCGCTTTTCCTCACTCTATGCCAGTTGCAGGCAGCAGATGCCAATACTGCAGCAGTAGCGCGGTCAAGGCAGCCTGTGATCCGACTCCGCTTACTACCGCGCTTACCTGAATGACTGCGCGCTAGTTGTGTGTGGAGTACTGGTCCATTGGCGAAGAGAGTGGGAGAGGCACCGGCTAGGCTGAGAGGAAAAGCTCATGTTTTTGTGCAATACAAAACTTTGCTATCCACATGACTGCAGAACGTGATCACAGTTTACAACCGCAGAGGAAATAAAACATGTGGCCATTAAATAGCCAAAGCTAACGTTACACAAGTCAAACCAGGCATTAATATGTTCAAAGACAAACTTCATAAAATGTATTACAATAGCAGAAGTAGGCTACCAACGTGGGGAAAGGTAGACAGACATAAGATGTAGCCTACTTCAGGCTATTAAAACGGGGACGATGACGGATATGTATGTGCATGTGACGTCCTGACTAGTATTCTGCAAGCGGCACAAACGATGACGTCACTCGTGAGGTAATCCTTCAAAATGAAAGCCCGCATTTCAAAACAGCAATGTGGATAACTCATTCACAATATATTACATTTTAATCCATTTCCATTTTATTGTGCGTATATGCAAATGCAAGGAGACATTTATTGGAAAAATTACAAATGTGCTTCTAAAAAAAAATGTTTTAACCACTATCCAAACCACTATTTGGGTTGTAGAGAAAAAACGATTCTATGTGCACAGGTAAAAGTGGGGTTGGGAATACTCAGTAGGGTCTTTAGAATCTATATATTGTGTTATTTCTTGGAGGACTGAGGTCTATATACCCAGCAGCACTATCTACACCAACCATTCCATTGTCTCTCTGACATTTGCAACATTGTTTCAATATTCAAATCTCCAGCTGTCCCATAGTAATGATCAGGGTTTCTCAGCCAGTCGAAATCATGAATCAACTGGCATACTTTTTATGGACATACAGTACCCGTCAAAAGTTTGGACATACCTACTCATTCAAGGATTTTTCTTTATTTTTTACTATTTTCTACATTGTAGAATAATAGTGATCACATCAAAACTATGAAATTACACATATTAAATCATGGAGTAACCAAAAAAGTGTATTTTATATTTGAGATTCTTCAAAGTAGTCACCCTTTGACTTGATGACAGCGTTGCACACTCTTGAAATTCTCTCAAACAGCTTCATGAGGTAGTCACCAGGAATGCATTTCAATTAACAGATGTGCATGTTAATTTGTGGAATTGTGTTGTGACAAGGTATGAGTGGTATACAGAAGATAGCCCTATTTGGTAAAAGACCAAGTCCATATTATGGCAAGAACAGCTCAAAAAAGCAAAAATAAACAACAGTCCATCATTACTTAATTTTTTTTGTTTAACTAGGCAAGTCAGTTAAGAACAAGTTCTTATTTACATTGACGGCCTACCTCGGCCAAACCCTAAGCCGGGACTCCCAATCACAGCCGGTTGTGATTCAGCTTGGAATCGAACCAGAATCTGTAGCGACACCTTTAGCACTGAGATGCAGTGCCTTAGACTGCTGCGCTACTCAGGAGCCCAAATCAAGATCAGTCAATCCGGAAAATGTCAAGTATTTTGAAAGTTTCTTCAAGTGCAGTCGCAAAAACCATCAAGCGCTATGATGAAACTGGCTCTGATGAGGACCGCCACACGAAAGGAAGACCCAGAGTTAACAAATTGCAGCCCAAATAAATGCTTCACAGAGTTCAAGTAACAGACCCATCTCAACATCAACTATTCAGAGGAGACTGCGTGAATCAGGCCTTCATGGTCAAATTGCTGCAAAGAAACCACTACTACAGGACATCAATACGAAGAAGAGACTTGCTTGGACCAAAAAACACGAGCAATGAAGATTAGACTGGTGGAAATCTGTCCTTTGGTCTGATGAGTCCAAATGTTAGATTTTTGGTTCCAACTGACGTGTCTTTGTGAGACACAAGTAAGTGAACGGATGATCTCAACATGTGTAGTTCTCACCGTGAAGCATGGAGGAGGAAGTGTGATGATGTGGGGTTGCTTTGCTGGTGACACTGTCTGTGATTTATTTAGAATTAAAGGCACACTTAAAAAACAAACAAATTATGGTCCCACTAAGTGCAAACCAGATGGGATGGCTTATCACTGCAGAATGCTGTGGTAGCAATGCTTGCTAGTGGTGGCTAGTGGTGGCTACCAGTGTCTGGTTTGCACTTAGTGGGACCATAATTTGTTTTTCAACAGGACAATGACCCAACACACCTCCAGGCTGTGCATGGGCTATTTTACCAAGAAGGAGAATGATGGAGTGCAGCATCAGATAACCTGGCCTCCATAATCACCCGAACTCAATCCAATTGAGATGGTTTGGGATGAGTTGGACCACAGAGTGAAGGAAAAGTAGCCAACAACTGCTCAGCATATGTGGGAACTCCTTTAAGCATTTCAGGTGAAGCTGGTTGAGAGAATGCCAAGAGTGTGCAAAGCTGTCATCAAGGAAAAGGGAGGCTACTTTGAAGAATCTAAAATATAACATATATTTTGATTTGCTTAACACTTTTTTGGTTACTACATGATTCCATATGTGTTATTTCACAGTTTTGATGTCTTCACTATTATTCTACAATGTAGAAAATAGTAAAATAATTAAGAAAAACCCTTGAATGAATAGGTGTGTCTAAACTTTTGACTGGTACTGTATACAATAAATAAAACAAAGTGCAGCTAGTTTGCTGTCTTTCCAGCTTCAGTTTGAAGTGATTGTGTTAGCTGTGTTGTTGGCTAGCTCCTCTGAACAACAGTGTCCTAACGAGAGAACACATTTTCTACGCCAGGTGAAATCACGCATCATTAGCTCATTGTTATGGATGTATCCAAATAAATGTCACTAGAAAACAGCAAAAACAAACGCACATGGAGCTACTTTGCTGTTATTCTGGGTCGCATCCATAGAGACAATATAAAAAGACTGAACGACAGGGTCGTGTCTCTGGCAACCGAACCGACAGAACGAACGATCAGCCGGTTTGGGTAGAAACCCTAGATTTGTGTTGGGACTCTATCATGTGGAGGGATGAAATATTCCGAATAAATGTATCAAAATAACGTTTCTAAAAAAATATATGTAAGTCATTATTTGAATATGTTGATAACCTGTTGTTTAAAAGTGATAAGGTCTGGAGGTGGTCTTAAGAAGAGCCAACCGGGCTCTCATCCAGGTATGCCGGCAGCGGTGGGCGAACATCTTGGCCGAGGTTATGCTGACCTCTTCCTCTTGCTCAAGGAAGAATGGAGGCTGGTAGCCCAAGGAACACTTGAAGGGTGAAAGACCAGCGGCCGAGTAGGGAAGGGTGTTGCGGGCGTACTCCACCCACACAAGTTGCTGGCTCCAGGTGGTGGGGTTGGCAGAGACGAGGCAAAGAAGAGTCGTTTCCAGGTCCTGATTGGCTCGCTCCGACTGGCCATTAGACTGGGGATGAAACCGGAGGACAGGCTGGCCGATGACCCAATCAGGGTGCAGAGTGCCTTCCAGAACCTGGACGAGAACTGAGGACCACGATTGGAGACCTTGTCGACCGAAAGACGTGTCCCATCATAAGCTGGTCCATCTCCTTGGCTGAGGGCAACTTGGAAATGGGAATGAAATGTGCAGCTTTGGAAAACCTATCCACAATCATAAGTATGATAGTGTTGCCATCTGCCAGGGGGAGACCAGTGACAAAGTCCAGGGATATATGGGACCAGGGGTGGTGATGAACAGGAAGTGGTTGAAGGAGGCCAGCCAGAGCTTGCCTTTGAGTCTTGTTCTGTGTGCACCCAGTGTAGGCGGCAACGAATTCGGGAAACTTCAGGAACCAGGGTGGGCTTTTTGTCGGATGAAAGCCATGGTTCGATGAGCCCCTGGATGATAGATATGTTTGGGGTAATGAATGGGCCCATTCCAGGACTGGGGACCGGGCACTGGGCCGAATCAGGGATTTTTTACTGTGATGTCATTGAGACCCCGGTAGTCGATACACAGGTGCAGGGTTTTGTCCTTTTGTTGAAAACCTCCATGAGGTCCTGGTACTCCGTGGGAATGGAGGAGCGTAGTCTGCCACACTACGGAGGTCGTGACGTAGATGAAGTAGCTTCCAAGCCGCCTCTCTCCAGGACACTGGAGAATCGAACACCTTCCTCACCTCCGCTACCAAATCCTCCAGACGAAGGCAAACGGCGGATTGTTCCTCCCACACCGCCATAGCCCAGGCGAGCACCCTTCCAGACATCAGCATTATGAGATACGCTATCTTTGAACAGTCTGAAGGAAACAAAGAGGGCTGCAGCTCAAAGATGAGGGAGCACTGGGAGAGAAACGCCCTGCAGGTTCCAGGATCCCCAATGTAGCGCTCCGGAGGAGGTAAGCGTGGTTGCTGAGCGTCCGGGAGGTTTCCGTTGTCGCTTTCTGCCTGATAGTCCGCCGAATTGCTCCAGTAATGAGTTGAAACCTTGGTCATGGCATTCCGCCAAGGTATGTAGTCCTTCCATAAGGTTCTGAAGTAGCTCCTCAAGTCTTCCAATGGTGGCTCCTTGCAGGCAGACAGAGTTGCGGAGCTGGTCCGAGTCTGCTGGGTCAGTCATGGCCAGCTCGTACTATAACGACAAAGGATGAGACCCAGATGCAGACACAGGAGGCAGATGGTTCGAGTCTCAGACATGTATTATATACAAGGGGTAGGCAAATGGCAGGTCCAGGACAGGCAGAGATCAATAATCCTGATAAGAGTCAAGAGGGCGTAGAACGTCAGGCAAAAACAGGTCGGAACCGGGAAGACTAAGAACACAAACTAGAGCGAAGGAAAAACACGGGGAAAACACGTTGGGACGACTTTATGAGACAAGGTGAACTGGCAACAGACAGACAGTAAATGTAGGTGTAAATACACAGGGGATAATGGGGAAAATGGGAGACACCTGGTGTGGGGTGGAGACAACACAAGACAGGTGAAACAGATCAGGGTGTGACAGAGTCATTGTTAGTTGTACATTTAAGACATGACTCTGCTGTTGTGCTGTAGAATTCATGATTTTTTTCTCTTGTATAATAAATTCTATACATTAGTTTATACTGGATTGAGCGTACATTTTCATGAACTGTAATTTCATTAGTTATGCTCCAACATTCCCTCCAAATTGTGCCAATTTCAGTTATTTTTAAGTCTTCATTACAATAGTAGTTCTGACTCAAATACGATTCCCTCAAGGTTGCTCTAATGTCCAAAATATTTAAAACTCGAAATGTTGTGATATGTAATTTTTAAGTTGCATGTATTTGAAAATACCTACATTGGTCACTACAGAGGTAGTGCGTACGGCCCAGTACATCACTGGGGCTAAGCTGCCTGCCATCCAGGACCTCTACACTAGGCGGTGTCAGAGGAAGGCCCTAAAAATTGTCAAAGACCCCAGCCACCCCAGTCATAGACTGTTCTTGCTACTACTGCATGGCAAGCGATACCGGAGTGCCAAGTCTTGGACAAAAAAGCTTCTAAACAGTTTTTACCCCCAAGCCATAAGACTCCTGAACAGGTAATCAAATGGCTACCCGGACTATTTGCATTGTGCCCCCCCCCCCTTCTTTTACACTGCTGCTACTCTCTGTTTATCACATATGCATAGTCACTTTAACTATACATTCATGTACATTCTACCTCAATTGGCCCGACCAACCAGTGCCCCCGCACATTGGCTAACCGGACTATCTGCATTGTGTCCCGCCACCCACCACCCGCCAAACACTCTTTTACGCTACTGCAACTCTCTGTTTATCATATTTGCATAGTCACTTTAACCATATCTACATGTACATACAGTACTACCTCAATCAGCCTGACTAACCGGTGTCTGTATGTAGCCTCGCTACCGTTATAGCCTCGCTACTGTATATAGCCTCGCTACTGTATATAGCCTCGCTACTGTATATAGCCTCGCTACCGTTATAGCCTCGCTACTGTTATTTTTTACTGTTGTTTTTATTTCATAACTTACCTATTGTTCACCTAATACCTTTTTTGCACTGTTGGTTATTAACTGTAAGTAAGCATTTCACTGTAAGTTCTACAGCTGTTGTATTCGGCGCATGTGACAAATACACTTTTATTTGATTTGGTCAGTACAAAATTGCTTTTGAATTCTGTCATGGCTATAAATGTATTTCCTGTCACCAAGTCATTTACGGTTTCTATGCCTTTAGTCTTCCATGTGGACCAATTTAGCGGTTGAATTCTGAAAAGCCATCCAAGGATTGTTCCATAGGGTTTTGTTTTTTGGGAGTGATATTGGTTCTTGTAGAATACGTTTAATTTTCTTCCATATTTTGATAGTGTCCTTAACTATGAAGTTGTGATTGTTCTTAGCTTTATCCTTTGAAAATAGACAAAATTGTTTCTGGGGAAGAGTATGTGCATCTTCAATATGTACCCGATGTTCCTCTTTAGTACATATGAAGGTAACACTTGACTTCACTTGTCATAACCTGTCATAACATGGTCTTAACACTGTTGTGACCCTTATATTTACACCTGGTGTGACATATATTGCTTTGTTTTATGGCTGGTTATGACACCTGCATATGAGTGTCACATTTATTCAAATGCATTTTTCCCTGCCAAGAAGTCTCCTTTCATTTGAAAGTTTGTTTCTTAAATCCTTTGTTGTTACTGTAGCAGCAGGTAGCCTAGTGGTTAATTGGGCCAGTAACAGAAAGGTCGCCGGTTCGAATCTCCAAGATGACTTTGTGAAAAAAATGTGTGATGTGCACTTGAGCACCGCCCTTAATAACCCTAATTGCTCCTGTAAGTCGCCCTGGATAAGAGCGTCAGATAAAATTAGAATAAACATGACTCTGGGTTTGTTGGGCGGCAGGTAGCATAGTGGTTAATAGCGTAGGGCCAGTAACCCTAAGACCCTTAACCCTAATTGCTCTGGATAAGAGTGTCTGCTAAATTATTTAAATAAATTCTTTACAGTCACGTTTTTTCGCCCATAGTTGAAATAACTTGTAGAAAATACATTGATGATACTGTCATGAAGCATGATGACCATACTATGTCGCTTTACTTGGACTAAGAAAATAGGCTTTATGACCATGTCAAGAAGCATTATGACCATACTATGTCGTTTTACTTGGATTAAGAAAATAGGCTTCATGACCATGTCAAGAAGCATTATGACCATACTATGTCGCTTTACTTGGACTAAGAAAATAGGCTTCATGACCATGTCAAGAAGCATTATGACCATACTATGTCGCTTTACTTGGACTAAGAAAATAGGCTTTATGACCATGTCAAGAAGCATTATCATAATCATATAAGTCCGATAGGCCTATCACGTGCATGCCCTTATACCAGTCATCAGTCAAAAAGAGGGTGTCTTGTCCTGCTCCTGAAACCTGCTCCTGCATTCAGCCCAGTCATCAGAAACAGAGCATTGGGTAAGGTGCATGTCTGACATCAATGTGTGCGCATGATAATTGATCATTGAATATGGTAAATTACAATATATATATATACATATATAACATAAACATACTGTTGACACGTAGGCTATGGTGTGTAAAGGAATGTTTTGCCTTGTGTGGTAGGTTTTGTGTGTTTTGACACTCTTATGTAGGTGTCATAACCAGCCATAAAAACATGCAATATATGTCACAACCGTTCAAACTATATATGTCATGACAATGTTTTGACCATATTTTAACAGGCTATGTCAGCTGTTATGACATACTATGAAATTGGTTATGGCCCTGTCATAATGTGTTATGACACTGGGTGTCAAGTAAAGTGTTACCCATTTAACTATACAACGACTTCAAAAAGTATTCACACCCCTTGACTTTTTCCACATTTTGTTGTGTTACAGCCTGAATTTAAAATGGAGGAATTATGTTTTTAGAACATTTACAAATTAATAAAAAATGAAAAGCTGAAATGTCTTGAGGCAATCAGTAACAAACCCCCTAAAATGCTTATTCTATTATCCTGAAAAATGTATTCATGTTTATATGTTCATATTCTTATCTTTACTATTTCTTAGTGTTGTTGCATTGCTGAGAAGGAACCTGCAAGTAAGCATTTCGTGGAATGGTGTATACCATCTGTATCCTGTACATACTACTAATCAAACTTGAAACTCGTAATTCATATACAGCGTTTTGAATTTCAGTGAATGGAGTGTGGAGTAAGGCGTCACCGGCACTGTATAAAACCTGCTTGTCAGCACAAGAGACTATTGAGCCTACACAATAGCTTTCAACATACAGTACTGGTGTAAACTTTCGAAAGAAATGCTGCTATAATTAATGCAATATTACAAATAAAAGTACGTAAAATTACTCATGTATTTTTTTCAAAGGTGGATGCAATGCAGTGAGAGAAAAAAAATCTGCGCTCGTGTTTCCAGCATAATATTCTGCTGCTAGGAGAACGGTAATTATGTTCTGGCATGGGCGGGGGTAGCCAGGAGGCTACGTGAATAAACGTTCCTTTGCACACACCAGTTAGTGTATGCGTATTGACACTATGTGTAGGATAGGCTACTGTGAGTCTATCTAAATACCACGTGAAATTATAATTAGTTCGACTTCATAGCCTACCTCGCCATGGTTCAATCAATCCTAAGAAAAAAATCAATTGAGGGGTCTAATACGCCATCTAATGGTTGTACAGGGGAATAAAGCCAAACAAACTCAGCCATTTGTATTGTTACTCAATAACAGCACCCGAGATTATTCCATTATTCTATTCCATGTCTAGTGTGTGTGTGTGTGTGTGTGTGTGTGTGTGTGAGCATTATCTTGCATGGAGATTTAAATAATGTCAATTTAAGACAGAAAGTAAAATGAACACCAAAAGTGTTATTTCAAAATTGATTTATTTATATTTATTTAACCTGGCAAGTCAGTTAAGAACAAATTCTTATTTACAATGACGCATACACCGGCCAAACCCGGACGACGCTTGGCCAATTGTGCGCCGCCCTATGGGACACCCAATCGCGGCTGGCTGTGATACAGCCTGGATACAAATTATTATTATTAAATTATTATTTTAAAACAATGTTGCTGTTTGTGCTCCAAGCACCTCACAAAGGCATAAAGCTTAGCAACACAGCTTAACTGTTATATGTAATAATACAAAAACTGTCAATGAACCAGTCAAAAACCTAATAAATAGTCTCACCTAAGTGCTCAAACATAAAATGCATTAATGTAGCCTATAGAAAAAAAACACCTAATCTCCTTCAAGTGTCATTTTTGACATTTAGAGTATTTACAACAAAAATATCAAAATCTAACATGTGCGCTGCACTTCAATTCGGTTACAATACAAAACATAGAAAAATAAATGAATAAGGCAATGTTGAAGTCACACACACATAATTAAAGTGCAATCGATTTTGAGAGAGAGAGAGAGAGAGAGAGAGAGAGAGAGACCGTATGAGCTCAGGGTGAGTCGTGAGCTGGGCTGTGAGGAGATGTCCTTAGCACAGGGGCCAACAGGGGCCCCAGGTGCTGACTGAGGCCCTCTCAGACCTCAGATGACAGAGGCTCCACTACTATCAGCAGAGATGATTGGCCCATTTTGTAACAGCTAGCCTACTGTAACACACAGTAATATTTAAACGCAGCAATCGGATAACTATTGGTTTCAAATGTGACCATTTTGTTCAATGTACATTTTAGACAGTGACGCTGCCATCGACTTGGCCAGCTCTTCGTCCCGTTTCCTTTGCATCTGAGAATGACGGAACCAGTCGTCATACTCTGGGTTGTCCACACACCTGTCCAGCAGGACATCATAGTGTCCGTTACTGAGCCAACTCAACCAGACAGTGGGTTTGGACGAGTCCTCTTCCCCCAGGTAGTGCACCATGGTTGAAATCGTGGGACTCTCCAAGCTACCTCCAGTGGTCAGGTAAATGTTCACATTCAACATCTGACTCATCGCCAGAAGCTCCGGATAGCCTGCCCAGGCACTGTCCTGCGCTGCGTTGATCAGGAACTCGCCGACATCCCCCTCAATGATGGGGTTAAACTCATCCAGGTGGTCGGCTATGTGGTGCATTGTCTGGTCTCTCAGCTCCTTGTGCATAGACTGCTCTCCATAGGCGGCTTTGCACACCGCCCTGTACAGACAATTGCCGTCAGGGATGATGTGGAATCTGTACTTGTGTACCTTCTCCTGAAGGTATTTGTTCTGTTTCTCCACTTCCGCAATGTAACGCGTCACTTTGTCTTCCTCACATTTCTCTGCTTCTCTCCGTGGAGAGGGAGGGGGCTCCTGTAGGACATTGAGCTCAAAGAGCTGTGCCTCGCCAGATGGAAAGTCCAGGTCTGCACATTCACTATCATTTCTATTCTCACAGGAATCCAAGATGCCTCGGCCCAAATGGGTTGCCAGGGCCTCCAAGTTCTGATGGGGTTTTTGGCTAACAATGTCACTCTAACAGTTTTTCCTTCCCCATTTGCCATGTTCATTCTCTCCTCACACTTTCTGTAACTTGGTCCATCTTTCTTGTCAAAATTGATCAGGTTATTTTCACGTTCAACCTTTTGACTATCACTGAAAAAATCCCCTCTACCTCTGAGGTGATCAATGAAGTCCACAATCAAGTCTCTATCCAAATGATCCTCTCGGTCACGTGGCTGAATCAGGATATCTTGTGAATATGAGTCTGATGGAGACCGTTTGGTTTGGGCTTCCTTTAGGATGTGCACTGGTACGGATCTCTCAGCTCCGTCGGGCCGACGAATAATTATCTCTGCGGTTGAAGTGTAGTAGACTGGCTTCATGGAAGCAGCCTCGTAACATGAAAAACAAGCAGCAGGCATGTTTGCAGTAGATTGAGTCTCTCCTAAAGTATTCCCGTTAGTGTCTGCTGGAGTAGGCCCACTCGGTTTATTATTCACAGAGGAGCTCGTTGTTGTTCTGGACAAATGGTCGGTAGTGGTACCACTTGCGATAGTTATCGAAGCTTTGCGAGAGGATCCGGGATAGTGTGTCAACGCACTGCTGTACAGCTGCATTTTGAAAGACTCGCCTTTATACCATATGCTGGACACCAAGTGTTATGGAAAGATGACAACAAAGTCTAAAAATACAACCAGTCATCAACAACAGCTAAATGGCAGGGTAGGTTTCCATGGATCCACGGTCTTGTTCCCGCTGTCACACATAGAGACCGAGTTTAGCCATCTTGCGTCAGCGCAGTTCCCCTAATTTTAGACAGGAAAGTGTAACCTGACCCACTCCACTTCATCCTACCTCATTGCCAACAGTTAAAGTAGTTGTACGTAGAGCAGTGATGACCACAGCGAGGGAATTAAAAGGATTTGATGACAGTACACTCTCGGAACTTCGTTTGCCCAAGTCGGCGGCGTCAAGGGCGGCGTCGCCATTCTGGAATGCGCAAAGCGTGCCAAAAGCTACATCACGGTTACGCGTAGGGATATGCGCAAAAAAGACTCACAAACCCTATTACTTCTTGAGAGTAAAGTGATGTCCCGTCCTTAAAAGGATTGTATGGCCCTATAAAGTTTTTTAAATTCGATTTTATTGGATTCAATACAGCCTAATGCATTTTCTGCCCATGTGCTTTTTAGTGGTTATTTGCCAATGTAGGCTACTTTCTATGCGTACAAAATGTCAGTCATGTTTTATTTCTGTCTGTTTACAAAACATGGAAAATATGTGAAAGATATTCCGTTATGACACTATTATAACACAATGTCTTTAACATTCTATCATCGGTCATCAATATGTGGATGACACACTTGTCCTATATGATAGATCTGTAGCAGCATATATATTAGGCATATGTGATCTGTACTATATGACCTGTATTGTGTGACCAAATTAAACAGCATTCTGTGATGAGGCTGCAAGGTTTTGAAATAGACATGACTCATCTCACAGAGAGGGGTAGATCTCCCATTTTCAACCAGCTCACATTTGTCATTGCATGTCAACTAAAGGAAAAGCTTGTGGATTATATTTATAAATAGGTGGATCAAACTCTTATCCCCAAACTTTCCTGTTAGGCAAACGTCAATGGCATGTGTAGTTTTGAAGTAACCTGTTTCCAGATTTGGTCGTGCTCTTTCCTAGTCCATTGCTGTCCTTGTCAAGTGAAACATTGTTTGGTATGACAATGGGTGACAAGGAATTGACATGATAGGACAAACAGACTGTCACTCAGGCTAGTTTGGGGCCTTGTATTTTTCAATTCTGATTTCAATGTATTGTTTTAAACACCTAAAGCAGGTATGCAAACTATACAATATTAATGTATTTTCTGTAGGCCTATATGTCTATGGTGCAGAAAAGCCCTATAAACGAATTAGCATGCATCAAATTGCATCCAATTTAGTATTTGGCATGCCATTGTTGTTAATTTCGAAAGACGTCACACTGAATATTATTCTAAGGAAAAGTGCATTGTATAGTTATCGCCAGCAGAGAGCAGCCTCGTACTTTATTTGTTATTTTCCCCGATGACTTCATCATGTACCCAGTATTCTGTCAGGTACCGTTATACAGGTGGGGAAAGTATCCAAATGTCATACTTGAGTAAAAGTCAAGATACTTGAATAGAAAATGACTCAAGTAAAATACTGAAAGGATTTGGTTTTAAATTAACTTAAGTGTCAAAAGTCGATGTAATTGCTAAAAAATATACTTAAGTATATAAAAAAAAAATGTTTTAATCCCTTATATTAAGCAAACCAGACAGTTAGACAGGGGTACACTCTAACACAGAGACATAACTTACAAATGAATCACTGCCAGATCAGAGGCAGTAGGGATGACCAGGGATGTTCTCTTGATAAGTGCGGGAATTGGACCCCTTTCTTGTCCTACTAAACATTTGTAATGTAACGAGTACTTTTGGGTGTCAGGGAAAATGTATGGAGTAAAAAGTACATTATTTTCTTCAGGAACGTAGTGGAGTAAAAATAAAAATATAAAAAATAAAGTACAGATACCCCAATAAACGACTTAAGTAGTACTGCAAGGTATGTTTACTGAGTTACTTTACATCGCTGCCGTTATGTACCATAGGGTCAGGCTTGGGCCCTTTAAAAATAGTGCAGTCCTCACACAGTGATTGGACACAATGGCTGCATTTACACAGGCAGCCAATTCTGATCTTTTTTTTTTCACTAATTGGTCCTTCGCCCAATCAGATAGATCAGTTCTGAAAATAGCTGATGTGAAAACATCCGATGTGATTGGTCAAAAGACCAATTAGTGGACAAAAAAAGATCAGAATTGGGCCGCCTGTGTAAATGCAGCCAAAGTAGTTCTCTGACCCATACATACAGAAAGAAAATCAATAGTAACAAATTGTGTTGAATAGGAATAAGGTGATACCTTTTCACTGTGTTCTCTTCCATGGCCCCTCCGCAGGGCAGCCTAATAGGCAAACAGAGTAAATTGGTTCCTGGGTAATACATTATTATCCCATATATATGCTATAACATATCCACACTTGGAGTACAATGAGTAGGACTGGCATAGGTCTACCCTACCTCCTTGGAGATACATGCACTATGCCCGATCCCAACTACACTACATGACCAAAAGTATGTGGACACCTGCTCGTCGAACATCTCATTCCAAAATCATGGGCATTAAGATGGAGTTGCCCGCCCCCCCTTTGCTGCTATAAGAGCCTCCACTAATCTGGGAAGGCTTTCCACTAGATGTTGGAATATTGCTGCAGGGGACTTGCTTCCATTCAGCCACAAGAGCATTAGTGAGGTCGGGCACTGATGTTGGGCGATTAGGCCTGGCTCGCAGTCGGCGTTCCAATTCATCCCAAAGGTGTTCGATGGGGTTGAGGTCAGGGCTCTGTGCAGGCCAATCAAGTTCTTCCACACTGATCTCAACAAACCATTTCTGTATGGACCTCGCTTTGTGCACGGGGGCATTGTCATGCTAAAACAGGAAAGGGCCTTCCCCAAACTGTTGCCACAAACTCGGAAGCACAGAATCGTCTAAAATGTTATTGAATGCTGTAGCGTTAAGATTTCCCTTCACTTGAACTAAGGGGTCTAGACCGAACTATGAAAAACAGCCCTAGACCATTATTCTTCCTACACCAAACTTTACAATTGGCAGATAACATTATCTTGGCATCTGCCAAATCCAGATTCATCCATCGGACTGCCAGATGGTGAAGCGTGATTCATCACCCCATAGAACGTGTTTCCACTGCCCCAGAGTCCTATAGCGGCGAGCTTTACATCACTCCAGTCGACACTTGGCATTGCACATGGTGATCTTAGGCTTGTGTGCGGCTGCTCGGCCATGGAAAACCATTTCATGAATCTCCCGAAGAACAGTTTTGTGCTGATGTTGCTTCCAGAGGCAGTTTGGAACTAGGTAGTGAGTGTTGCAACCGAGGACAGACGATTTTCATGTGCTACACGCTTCAGCATTCTGCGGTCCAGTTCTGTGAGCTTAGTGGGGCCTACCACTTCATGGCTGAGCAGTTGTTGCTCCTAGACTTCTCCACTTCACAATAACAACACATTTAACTGGGGCAGCTCTAGCTGGGCAGAAGTTTGAAGAACTGAGTTGTTGGAAAGGTGGCATCCTATGCGTGCCATGTTGAAAGTCACTGAGCTCTTCAGTAAGGCCATTCTACTGCCAATGTTTGTCTATGGAGCTTTGCGTTGACACGTGATTTGTTTGAAAACACACTGACCCACATACACCGTAAATAAACACACAAGTGAAGAGGCGTGTGTGTGCATGTACTTTAGTACATTGCCTGAACACGTGGGCCGTTGTTTTGCAATGCTGGCCAGATATGTAGCCTAACATTTCATGAAATGGGCAAGATTCTATTTGAAGACCAAGTGAGTAGACTACAGAGGCAGAACATCCAAGCCATGTAGACAGACTATAGGGATTCGCAGACGCAGCTGAAACAACAGTTCCACCATGGAAAATAAACATCCCCTTTGTCCGTCACTCATATTGAGCTCATTTTTGGACGGAAGACGATTGGCTTATACTGGGAATGCAGCGTATTTATTTAGAGTAATCACTCTCAAATGCAATTCAAAAAGAGCAGTGCATGCGTATTTTCACATGTGCAGCCCTTTACGACTGACATAGGATAATATCCCCGTTGACAAATTGACAACCATAACATTTGTAGTATAATGCATCCGCTAAAGAAATAACTAATACGCGAATGGCTTCTGCTATTTCTGAAACCATGGACACAGAAATTCGATACGTGAGGTAGGAAAGCCAATTAGAGAAGTCGCGTCCGAAATAGCCTACTAATGAGAAGTAACCTAATGCTACGGTTGTTGTTTTGAACATTAGGCACTAAAACTGCCGCAAGATCTGCAATGCCATTCGCTTCCATACGTATTTAAATTATACTCCTACATTTGTAACGTAAAAGTAGAATATATTCTAGCCGTTGATCGGTGAGATCGTGTTTACGTCGATGCAAAAGCCATGCTGTCAGAGATTTTGGCTCTTTCCTCTAAAGTGGGAGGATCTTTGTGCTTTTGAGTCACGCAGCTGTCAAAGATAGCTGTCACCCAGTTTCATGATCAAACACACATTGAATGAGAAAGGTTTCGCCAAGTCGAGCAGCGGATTTCAGGTAGCTTACTCCTGGTTAAAGTACTACGTCTCAAACAAATGAAAAAGCCGACGAACGGTTCTACAAACGAAAATAAATCAATGAACAAAACCATTTGGAATATACGTGTGGAATATCCCGAGAAAAAGATTTACCGCTAAAGGAATAGAATTCGAGAGAAAAAAAGGCTACTGCGCTCCTCTCGTGGCCAACGTGAAAAGGGGATTTTTGACGGACATGAAGACAAAAAAGGGTAGGTCGTTTATTTCACCAGCGTGCTGATTGTCACATTTTCGATAACATGTCTGCATCAAAAAATATATTGAGTGAGATGGGGCATAGTGCATTTCTCAATGCAAGCCGTGCAGCCTATTGTTTCCGCTCCAGACAAAACAGTTTTTTTTCACGTGCTGACGGGCTGTCAAAATTGAATGGTTTGCGTGTGACTTCATTCAATCTGTTTCAAATTTAAGCAATTGTTAGCTTTAAAGGTTGACTAGATATAGACATTTTAGTAAATGTATAAAACCGCTTTGTTATACAATAGTCTTAGATACGTTACCTTTTTTAAAAAAAAAAGTTTTATAGCGGACTCAACTTAGTTCATGATGAACAAGTTTCCAATGGATCATTCCTAAGGGGTACATCTATTCTAGATTGTGATTGACTAAATTAGAGGGCTTCTCTAAACCCTCACGTCACCACGCATTTAGCGAATTAAAATGTATCAACTCTGTGGCCCCAACGACGCGCATACTAGAGTATGAAGTTTCATCTGTTAGTTTGGCTACTACATCGTTTCCTTTTCTGTGTAATAATGTTTCGAAATGTGATCTTAAATTATATTAGGGAGAAACTTGTAGAGTTTTCAGCCCCAACTTTGGTGCAACAACATTCAAATCCTGACCTCCTTTGTGAAGTTGCTGTTTACTTTCATTCTGCGAGGCTGCTCTTCTCGCATTCTTCGACCTCGTGTTACAAGATCACACAATAGAACTTATTCTACACGTTGTTTAAACTTAGAAATTCCTTTTGAGTTGAGTTTACAAAACACTCAATTCACGAGAACACGAGTAGTGGACTTGATTTAAGTAAGAAACGAGTGGTTACGCTTTCAAAAACGTTGAAATTATAGTGAAATAATGGTTCGACGACCAAGATTCTTTTGTTTAGTCTGGAGACGCTGATGTGCAACAGGTCCCCCTCCCCCTTCCCTCACCCAGGGCCTGCGTAATTACCTCATTCTAACTTTAGTTGTTTCTTATCCCACCACTATGCAATGGACAGATGACCTGATACCCTTTTATGTTGACATGTTTTCATGCTCCAATTCAAGACATGACAGATGTTTCGTTTTTGAAATGTAACTGCTAAATGTAGTCTAGTCCAATTGATAAAAAAATAAAAAAAATAATTTGCCAAAGTTAGATTTTAAATTGTTTTATTACCAAATAAGAAATATGTTGTCATGACATAAAGGTTGTGTCAAAATCCAACCTGTTTAAAGAAATACAAAAGAGGTTCACATGAATGCAATTCAAATGGACTACAGATGTTCTTATACCATTGGAAATCCCCCAGAATAACTATTTCAGTTGTCTTGAGTCCTGCGCTGCCAGTTTTGAAACATGAAGAGATGTTTTGCTCAGTATGGTAGGCCAGCAGTATTTGTCAAGGCAGGTTTTATAACTGACACAGCATCTGAGCAGTCTGCCTTTGTGGCACCTCATCTCCCATCCCCCCCTCCCTCCCATCCTCTCTCCCCTCCCTCCCTCTCTCCCATCCCCCCCTCCCTCTCTGTTCCATGAATCACATGGCTGAACTTGACAGCTTGCTTCTGACACATCAGCTGCATCCGCTATATGCTAGTGTTTGGAACAGGGCTGGCGTAAGGAGGGTGACAGACAGAGCAGAAACCGACCTACAGACAGAGCAGAAACCGACCTACAGACAGAGCAGACACCGACCTACAGACAGAGCAGTGTTTGGTTGGCATAAGGGGAATTATGACTGAAATTCTCTCACACATACATTCTTCTCTTGGCCACACACAGGCATGATGACGTTATCTGGTAGTGAGACGGACGACGAGGACAGCATGGATGCCCCCCTGGACCTGTCATCCAGCACAGGAGGTAGCAGTGGGAAGAGGAAGAGGCGCGGGAATCTACCCAAGGAGTCGGTGCAGATCCTCAGGGACTGGCTCTACGAGCATCGCTACAACGCTTACCCCTCTGAACAGGAGAAATCCCTGCTCTCAAAGCAGACTCAGCTCTCCACACTACAGGTAGGCTAACAAGCCGCATCAATCAAAGTACATCTTTCTGTCCTACCTCCCTTGAAGTGGTCACAGATTTAAATAGGTTGGATTGGGGAATGTAACCGTGCTTTCACCCATCTTGTCACTTAGAGCTATGCTTTTCTCAAGGAAAGTAGATACATTTCTGAAGTATTCAGACGGTGTTCATAGGTTTACTACCAGATGACTAGTAGGGCTGCAGCATGCATGACAACTAGTGGCTGGAAATACAATATACAATGACCTTGTGTTGCAACGTCCTGTCTCGCTTTTATGACACATAATGCACTAATGCGTAAACAAAGAGAGTGTGACACATGGACAATAGGGGCAGCAGGTAGCCTAGCGGTTAGAGAAGAGAGCCAGAATCCGGGTCTGATTGACCTCACTGGTGGGAAGTGAGCTGGCAACAAGGAGGGTTGCTGGTATCAAATCCTAGATGATGTTGCCTGCCATCGTGCCCTTGAGCAAGGCACTTAACTCCACCGAACAGCAGCTCCCCAGGCACCCAGTGTGTCAGCCCCCCACACCTGGTATATTTATGTGTGTCTTTCGGTGGGGCATGGCCTTCAAGGAAGCTTGACTGCAATATTCTCTCTGAGACACGTCTGAAGTGAAATGGCATGAGCTTGCATCCCAAATGGCTCCCTATGTAGTGCATTCATTTTGATAAGGGCCGCACATGTTTTTTTTTTTCTTTTCTCACAGGGCTCTGGTCAAAAATGCACTTTATAGGGAATAGGGTTCCATTTGGGATGCAACCATGGTGACTAGGAGGAACCGACCACTCTGAAACTCACTCGCACTGCTTTGTGGTTGGTGTGGGCTTAGCTGCAACGCTCACACAGGAATTTCCCTCCCTCCAGCCCTCTTCCAGCCCAGCTGTCTGTGAACAACACAGAGTCGTTTAAATCCTAATAGCTCTAGGCTTCGGTGAGCCGTCCGGGGCCAACAATGGGCTGGGACAGAGGGAAGGAGAGCGAGGACTGTCTCTTTATCCACATGACAATAGGATTGGGAAGGGCAACAACACCTTAGTCCAAACTAGTGTTACTCACCATGATGGCTTTTAAAAGGCCTAGTTTGAGTTTCTTAATGAGAAAATCTAGAAGTATCACAAATGATTGTTATATTTTCAGACTTGCGTACAATTATGTATTCTAAAAATAAATAAAAAATTATGTCCATAAAAATAGGTATTTTATGGACATTTCTTTTTAGATAACAAAAATAACCAAGACTGACATTAGTTTGGTCTCCCGATGGCTCAGCGGTCTAAGGCACTGCATCTCAGTGCTAGAAGCGTCACTACAGACCTCTGGTTCGATTCCAGGCTGTATCACAACCGTCTGTGAATGTCCCAGCGTCGTCCGGGTTAGAGTTTGGCCAGGGTAGGCCGTTCCTAACTGACTTGCCTCGTTAAGTAAAGGTTGAATAAATAAAAAAAAATAACAACAGCTTTAAAATATTGTCAGAATATATACAATCAAGAACAAGTTGTACAACCCCTACCACATATGCTTGTAGATGTTTCAGATAAGATGCATGTTTTGGGTACTACAGAAAAACAGCTGTCCGTGTCATGCAAATATGTTAACCTTGATGCAACCTGTTTTTATGTCGACATGTGAAAGTGTAATTCCTTTCTCCGCGTCATCTTCTGTTTCCCATTCTTTCTTAAAAAAAAAAAAAGTATATTGAGACAACTTGTTTGTGAAACTATGCTGTATACTTAAGCAACTGGCGATTGCTATCCTCCTCCAGGTGTGCAACTGGTTCATCAACGCGCGTCGTCGGCTCCTCCCGGAGATGCTGCGGAAAGACGGTAAAGACCCCAACCAGTTCACCATCTCCCGGAAGGGCCGCAAGGGAGACGACGGGGGCTTCTCTGAATCCAGCTCCCAGTCACCCAAGCACGCCACAGCCGCCACGGGCCCCGAGGACAGCTACGACCAGCGGGCACTGCACCCCTCAAGCTTCGAGGCAGGCCTCCCTAGCCCCAGCGTCCTGCAGAAGGCCATATCATCCCCTAAGATGTCTCCTTCCTCCTCCCCGGGGCCCGCCACCACAGTGCCCCGCCGGCCCTCCGTCATCCGTCACACCACTGTCAACTCCACTGTGATGCAGAAGCAGGGCTCCAGCCTCCCTCCCTCCTCCCTCTCCTACTTCCTCTCCAGCAGTAAAACAGACCACAGTAGGGCTGCAGAGCTGCTGCGTTCCACCACAGAGGCTCTGGTGCTCTTCAGATGCCAGGAGGAAGGGCTGGGAGCCCCGGCAGTGACCACCACCACAGAGGGTAACCTGAGCCCCCAGAGTGGGCTCTTCAATACCCCTCCCCCCACCCCTCCAGACCTCACCCAGGACTTCAGCGGCTTCCAGCTCCTAGTGGATGTGGCCCTCAAGCGGGCGGCAGAGATGGAGCTGCAGGCGAAACAACTGGTGTCTTAAAGAGAAAGTGGAGGGGAAGATGTTGTCCCTAACGGAACTCCTAGCATGAGTTTAGTGGCTGCGTAACAAACACAAAAAGCCTGATTATTTCTATTTTTGGTATACAAATCATAAATGAGGATTGTTTTTGTACAAAACTGTATCAAGGTGCCTTGGCTGTTAGTTATTTTTTACTTTGTCATATATGCGTGTATGTAAGTATCTGTGTGTCTTTTGCAGACGGGACCAAAACAAATATTGACAGACACAAAAAACCCACTTTCTGTCTTAACTTTTTCCTATGGATTTTAGTAGAGCAAGCAAGGCATGAGGGCGTACAAGTGTTCTGCGGATGAGACAAGAGGGTGGTTCTCTTCTCCTCCACACAGATCCAATCCCCCGTGATAGGATATGTAGTTTCCAGATGTGTTTTTACATTTCAGAGATAAGTTTGCGATGGCTCCCACTCGGACGTTCGCACAATAGGGCCGAGTTAGGGTCCTCATCTCAGTGTCTTAAAGCATACTTTGTTCTTGGCATCGATGATTGATCAACGTTATCACTACTGTAGTAATAAGTGTTCCGTGTTTTTTTTCATGATAAGGTTATAGTTTTCTTATCCTTCATTTGATATTTTAAAAGAAAGTAAACCTCTCTTTTTGGTTTTGATAAAGCGGTTTCCTATACTGCTTTATCAATATCAGATGAACAATGTAGCAGGTTCCTAGTCCGAGCCTTCCTCCTCACTGCGTGGCTACCCCAAATGGCACCCTATTCCCGATTTTATAGTGCACTATATCGGGAATAGGGTACAATTTGGGACATGCCACGAGTAGCGACGGCCAGTGAATTTCAATTGTAAGAAAAACACTAAGATTTTGTTTTTTCATTTGTGATGTCACCAGCAGCGGGAACAGTAGAGCATTTTCTAAATCACCAAAAAGCGTTTTATGTACAAAAAAAGGACCATGTTTATGTATAGCTAATGTGACACAATGCCCAATGATGTGATTTCTTTTCATACTGTGCAATGTTTGTGGCAAATAGGGGTCACACATGGGATTTAAATAAAGTTTTGTTTTCTACATAGTTTGTCGTTTGACTGTTAAACTCTCCCCACAGCTAAAGATCAATAATCCCTTCGGCGATTGCGCTAGAATCACGTGACGGCAGTAACGCAGCGATGTACAGTGACATGATCTCCACGAAACATACAATGTCACTACACGAAGAAAGAAAAAAAGCTAGATGACAGAAATAGCTCTGTGTCCGTGTGTGCACTTTTCTACAGGCGGTCTCTGATTCGTTCCTATGTGTGCGTTTGTGCGCTAGGCTCACCAGAGCTCCAGGCCGTTAGCATAATCCTGCATAAATTAGCACCGGGCAAACAGCAGACGTCAACGGTTTTCTGCGTGTATGTGCCTCAATACACTTAAAAGCAGCCAGGGTCTTATTCATTAGTGCATACCGTAGCAAAACAATTTGCAACGGAAAATGAATACAAAGGTTTCTTATTTGACAAGTTCAGTTATTCTGTCGCCAGTACAATCCTATAGGCACGGACTCAATTGACCTTGCTAAAATTGGTTCGCTACTCTGACAATCCCCCTCGCATGCACAGCTTTGTTGCTCCACTGGCCTGTTCTAGTATTAACCCACCGTTTCTTTACTACAATAGGAAAATTGAGTATTTAACTGATTGTATAGAATTTGACCTTTAATTCACCTTTACCGCTGTATGCCAGATCAGCAGTGACATACCGACGGCGGTGGTCCGATAACTCCAACCATGGAGCACGTCACTAATCAGGGTCATCAGAGGCTAGATAGTGTTGCAGTGGAGGGGGAGACCTGGGTCATGTTCAGTAGGGAGAACATGTTTTGAAAAGGAGAGGTACTTGCTGAACTGTATTCTGAAGATTTCCTTTGCAAAAGTTTTGCTATGGTGTGCTAGTAAACACCCTGATAGAGAAACGCAGGGCTGAGGAGGAGGGTGAAATCCCTGGCTCCTCTCTGGGCTCTGGAAACACCAGTCAGCCTGTTGAATGTGATTGATGTGTGAGTAACAAAATCACCATACACTCTTTGCGGCCCTAATCGGGCACTGGTCAAAAGTAATGCACTATAAAGGGAATAGGGTGCCATTCAGGACTAAACCTCCATGTGGTGTAGGAGTGACGAGGCAAAACCAAGGCTGTACAACTAAGTAGTTATAGGGCCCACCTCTGCATGAGGAGATTGACAGTAACTATTTAAATCTGTCTTATGTTATAAGTGAAAACATGTGCAGCGTGCATTTCAATAAACACAACTAGGTTAGCGTATGATGATGGCAAGGTTTTTAATGCTGATCTAGTTCCGTACACGTGCCATAACATCAACAGTGTAATAACATTAATTACAAAATGTATATCTGCCTAATGTGTTTTTTGATTGTTTTTACATAGGGAAACATTCATTTATTTACAAATGTTCATTTGAATGGTTTTATGCCTATACATGGACTACATCATAAGCATCCTCCAGGATTGGTTAAAGTCTTGAGTTTGGCATTTCCCACAATCCAACATTCTTTACCACTTCCTGTAATCACCCGGCAATGTCAGGGTTTTGATATGTTACTATAATAACCATAAATAACGTCATCATTTGACTGACATTTGAATTGATTATAATAAAAAGGTGAAATAAAAATATAAAGAGCATCACAATTTGTATTAAATTACCTTAAAACCTAATGGGCAAAAAGGTACATAACCATTGTTACTTTCTCAATATTCTCTCTAAAATACATTGTTACTAAAAATAAAAATATCATACAGCTGAGTTACTTCGTCACATGCGTTCCATCACAAATCAAATTGGACTTTTCTCTAAACTTCAATCATGAACATGTTTCTCATATACGTGGATAGCAGGAATTTTGTCCTTGTTTGGTAACAGTTACCCAATTTCACAAAACACTAGCTATGTCAAACCAGTTTCAATATAGCTTAATAACACCCACACACCTTAAAAGATTATAACCAAGACCGTGAGTTCAAGATTGTCTCACCCATACGAGTAGCTGACTTCATATGAAGAAAATGCAAACTGATTGGAGTTGCAGAGAAGACGTAGCAACTGTCTTTTGACGAAGGAATCAATCATGAGACGTTGATCTGAACCGTTAAACCGCAGACCTGTAATGTTCAGGTGTGCGTCCCCAATGGCACCCAATTCCATATAAAGTAGTGCACTGTGTAGGGAATAAGGTGCCATTTGGGACGCAGCCCCTGTTGACTGGGTATGTTTACCGTATGAGACAAAGCCTTTTCATGGGTTACACACACACACACACACTCCCCCCCCCCCCCACACACACACACATACAATGTATTTTTCTTCCCCTGAGGCTGATTTGTGCTCGACTATCACATTATAAATTAAGGCTGATTACCGAAACGGAATAAAAGGTGTCTTTCATTTCATAGAGCGAAAAAGAGAATCATAATAATCAATAAAACACAGCATAAGGGCCTTATCAGTGCATAATAATAATATTAATAATAAACAGTAATCATCTTTCTCTGAGGATTAATACAGAAATAGTGGATATAAAACACCATTCAACTTAAAACCCTATATTATTTTCATATTACTTTCAAATGGTTGAAGGTCAGCTTGGATGCTGAGACAGTACATAGATGTAAGAAGAAAATAATTCCCACTGTCCCTTTTTGGATAGAATAACAAAAAACCTTGTCATATACAACAACGGAAACACTACATTAAGGTATCCTTCATAAAGGGTGCCCTAAAGTAAAGGAACATCAGTGTTACCTGATTTTTTTTTCTTAGGGACAAATGATATTCTCAGCACGATATGATAAACAGAGTAAAATAAGTAAAAAACTACAAGAATGAAATGACAACATATCAATTAGCTTGTGTCAGCATGCGTATAATGTAGCAATATGTTCTTCAGTTAATGTCTTTGTACAGGCATATATCGCTCCGTTGAAAATGATAGGCAGGGCCTGTTTAGGAAAGTACTAACAGTATGTGGCTTCTGCTACGTTAGTCACAAGCTGCCTCCCAAATGGTACCCTGTTCCCTACATAGTGCATTACTTTTGACCAGAGCCCTATGAGCCCTGGTCAAAAGTAGTGAATTATATAGGCAAAAGGGTGCCGTTTGGGACACATACTGTACATAGTGAAAAGAAAGGCCCGTTTGGACCTTGAAAAATAGGAAGCACTTCAGAAACACTTTAACACACATATCCTCCCATACACACATACACCCGCTCTCGCACACACGCACGCACGCACGCGCACACACACACGCACACACACGCACACACACGCACACACACGCACACACACAATCACCACTTTTGTTTCTGGCAGACCCTGATTGAGCTTGTCATGAGCCCACCTAACTCCATACCTGACTGCCAGACAGGATTGGTGCTGTCAGCCCCCAGAATCCTACCACATCTGGGGGTAGACAGATTGACGTGACCCTGTGACCTATAACCCATAAAGGTCAGACATAGAGTGCAGCAGAATCAAGCCACTGTTCCTCCAACTGGACAGACTGCATTTGGAGAAACACGAAGAATAGTGTAATTGTCCGACACATACCGGCTTTCTTGTTTTGAGTTATTTTTTGGGGTTACTCTACAAAGACCTGTATTGATTATTGGTAAGTACTATCAATCACTACGCTACTCCTTTTACCCAAATCCCATTTTATAAAAGGTTTGGATTTTACAATTCAAAGTCATTTTTGCACATTGATATTATTGTCTACATCGAACACCTTCCGACTGTGTTGATCCAACTACTGTCTCTCGGCTTTGCAGTTTTACATGCAATAACAAAACAAGGAGTAATACAAGTAAGTGGCTCCAATAGAACATCTAGGTGTTGCATCAAAACCAATCATTGTTTCTTCGACACTTTTTTGTGTGTGTGATTTTAATGCCAAGAGATATAGATCTGCTGTTGCCTGGATTTCAAAGATAAGAGGCGAATCCTAAGTTATACTTAAGTGACATTTGTACTCAGTCTCCCATTGACGTCAACGCATGACTGAGTCAACTCACATCGAATTGACTCCTAAATTCATTTAAAACTGACAGTTGCAATGGTCGCTGCTACATAGATGTCTTGATGCCTTGTACTGTGTCTCCAGAAGGTCTTAGATATGTCTCAGGTGTTCTCTCCTAACTACTCAAACAGGTTTAGGTCAATTACCTCTCTCGAGAACAGGTGTGTGTGTGTGAGTGCGTGTGCTTGCACATGTGTGTATGTGTGTGTTATAAATCCTGTGACAGTAGCATCCAACAGGGGAGTAGAGACTGGGTTTCTCTATTGTCTGCTGTCATTGTGTTGTGAGTCACAATAACAGCCTCCCCCAGGGTCACCAGAGGAGAGAGGCTGGCCTGAATTCCAAATGGCACCCTGTTTTCTATGTGGTGCACTACTTTTGACCAGGTAATTCACAAAAGTAGTGGACTATTTAAGGAATAGGGTGTCATGTGGGACACAAGCCACTGTCTCAGGCTGTCTGACACCCAACAGGATTAGCTAGTATGCCTTGACAGCGCTCGGTCTATACCCACTAGTACACTTCCCCTCCCTCCCTAACCGCCCTTCTGTTCCAATGAATCAGAACAATTATACATTATGCATCAATACCGTGGTACTGGTATACCTGTTTGGGTGACAACAGGCCTTTTGGTTGGTGGAACATCGGTAAGAAGAGTTGCCATCACAAGAAGAAACATCTTTGGGAGTAAGGAGTGGGGGGAGCTACATGAAAAGCTGAAAGTTCAAGGAGAGGTTCAAATGGAGAGAAGAGGAAAAGTTAATACATATACAATATTCTCACTCCACCGGCTGCTGTGACCGTTTTTGTGGGAAGTCGATAAATGTGATTATATTACAAGCACCCTACCCTCGCCATTCAGTGCAGATGAGTGTCTTGACAGTGTCACTCGGTGTGAGTGTACCTTTGAAGGTGTGTCGGTTTGTGTGTGTGTGTGTGTGTGTGTGTCTCTGTCTGTGTGTGTGTGTGTCTTTGTCTGTGTGTGTCTCATAATCTGGTCTGGGCCTCTGGGATGTAGATCTCGATACTGTCTGCTGCTCTCTCGGTGACCGAGCTCTGTCGGACCGAGAGCGCCCGCTTGGCGGCCAGCAGGCGTTTGCGAGCCTCCAGCCGCTGTCTCTCGGCGCTCTCCAGAGAACGGTCCCTGGCCAGGGGAGGGTGGCCCTTGTGGGGCTTCTTTGGCACTGGAGGGGCAAACCTTCTCTCCTGGATGGACGGGGAGGACAAACAACTACAGTTACAGGCCATCCTCTGTGCCTCTGGCAGTAGGGGCACAATGTCAGCCATTTTGTGTGGGGTTAGAGAGTGCATGACATCAGCATTTTGTTGGAGTTTGCATGGTGTGAGGTCATGCAACAGGGTTCACGTGAGTGAGGTTATGGTTGATGGTTGTGGTGGCCATTTTGTGAGAGTGCACGGCTGTAGGTAGGCGGCCATGTGCGTAGGGTAAGAGCGGCCAGCGAGGTCAGCTAGGCCCCAAGGTGCATGGCAGGTAGACTGACTTCTCAAAACCCAGCTCACTGTCAACAACAAAACAATCAAAAATACAACAGATAGGCAGTCACGTCAGGCAGGCTATCGCACAACATCACAACAATAAAATGACATGCATTACAACACTCTCATGCTACATTGAACCAAAATCTATAGTAACTTTGGACATTAAAAAGCTTGGAACATATTTGAATAACAGTGAAAGTAGAAGCATGCAGGGCAAATTTTGTTCTTCATTCTTTTGCATTACTTCCAGGCTTTAAAGGGATAGTTCACCCAATTTACAAAATTACATAGTGCATTCGGAAGGGACTCAGACCCCTTCCCTTTTTCCAAATTCTGTTACATTACAGCCTTATTCTAAAACGGATTAAATGCAAAAAATCCTCATAGATCTACACACAATACCCCATAATGATAAAGCGAAAACAGGTTTTTATAAATATTTTCAAATTTATTACAAATAATAACAGAAATAACTTATTTACATATGTATTCAGACCCATGTTTGGTCAATTCTGATTGGATATGATTTGGAAAAGCACACACTTGTCTACAGCAGAGTTTCGTAAAGTATGGGTCTGTTAAAGTACGGACCTGTTAATGATGGGTCGCGACCTAAATGTATAATTATTTCATTAATTACTGGAATTGATTTGGCCAAGTGCATCTGTGCTCTCGGTTCAGTGCGCTCTCTGCTTAGCAGCGGTCTCTGCTCAGTTTGGCAGCTGCTTGAGAGGTAGAGGGAGATGCCCATGTGCTTCGCGGTTTACCAGATCTTTTTTTTCTGCAGTTTTCTTGAAGATCATTCCGCGACCCACACGTTGCAGCGCCGTGGTTCAAGCCACTGACTTGTTATTCCCACTCGCCATCACTCACCGCTGTCATGAAATGGACTCATGCTAGCCACAAGTTCTGACTGAGCTCATGAAACGCAGATACAGTGATGAATGTGTCTCTTTCATACAAACTTTGAGAAATAACAATGAGCGCCAACAATGTGTTTTGTGTGGGGAAGTGCGTAGTAATAAGTCTCTCAAAACGAAACAAATTAATAAAACGGCAGGTCCTGACCAAACATCCAGACACAACATGATGGTAAACCCAGGGAGTTATTTCAGAACAGGGCAGAATGCTTCAGGAAACAGTGCTTCGAAAGTGGAAAAGTAAGTCAACTAACAAGGCATTGTTGTCATTTTATAAACAGGCGAAGAAGATAAGCAGAAATAAGGGAGTACTATCTCTCATAATAGTAGATGTGAGTTTATCTTTCAAACAATCCCCTGGCCTTGTAACGTTACACAGCTAATAGCTAACGTTAGCCAAATCAAGCTAACTAGCTACTGAAAGTGCAACCCTAAGAAACAATACAGATCAAGATGAAAAATTCAGGCCTACTGTACATCTTACTGTATTAATGATTGCTGAAAACAAGTCTAGGTTGGAACTGTTGCTGTTACAAGTAATACTTTTTATTCTGAACTGGAATAAACTGATTGAAGCGATATGCTTTTTGAGGCAAACACTCACACAGTTCTGGGTTGCTCATCTACAGCATGAAGCTGTCTCCTGCCTGACTGAGAAAGCAGTAGATGTTCTGATCCAGTTTGGTGCCACATATCTTTGCAAGTCAGGGTTCTCAAGTACAGAAACAGTGTCAATGCTGAGCATCACCTCAGTGTTGCACTGTTAAAAACTGATCCCAGAATAGACATGCTTGTTGAAAACTTCAACCAGCCACACACCTCTCATTGGGATTGTGTGTGTGTGTTTTCTACATCTGTGTGATGTGATCAATCAGTTTATTCCAGTTCAGAATATTAAAAAAATGCTTTTTAACAGCAGCAGTTCCAACCTAGACTTTCTATCAACAATAATTTATACAGTAAGCTTAGGTTTGCACGATCAAAAAGCCTGTGTTTATGTGTGTGTGTGTGTTCTGTTATACATCTGTGTGATGTGATCAATCTATTAATTCCAGTTCAGAATTAAATGATTTATTGTTTTTTAACTGCAACAGTTCCAACCTAGACAGGTATGTAAGAGTGTTTTAATTGGGGAAAAATAAACATGAAAAGATGTATGGGTATTTCTTTGTTATTTGTTTTTGTCTATATTGCATTTTTTTTAGGCATAAGGGCAATGTACAGATAATTATGTATAGTTGCATATTTTCCTTAGCTTGGGTCCCAGGAAAACACAGAATTTCTCATTTGGGTCCCAGTCAAAAGTTTGGACGCACCTATTCATTCAAGGGTTTTTCTTTATTTGAACTATTATCTACATTATAGAATACTTGTGAAAACATCAAAACTATCAAATAACCAAAAAAGTGTGAAACAAATCTATATATATTTTATATTTAAGATTCTTCATGAGGTAGCCACCTGGAATATATTTCAATTAACAGGTGTGCCTTATTAAAAGTTAATTTATGTAAATTATTTTCTTCTTAAAGTATTTGAGACAATCAGTTGTGTTGTGACAAGGCAGGGGTGGTATACAGAAGATAGCCCTATTTGGTAAAATATCAAGTTCCTACTTTGGCAGGAACAGCTCAAATTAGCAAAGAGAAACAACAGTCCATCATTACTTTAGAACATGAAGGTTAGTCAATTTGGAAAATTTCAAGAACTTTGAAAATTCCATCAAGTGCAGTCACAAAAACCATCAAGCACTATGATGAAACTGGCTCTGATGAGGACTGCGACAGGAAAGGAAGACCCAGAGTTACCTCCGCTGCAGAGGATAATTTCATTAGAGTTACCAACCTTAGAAATCTCAGCCCAAATAAATGCTTCACAGAGATCAAGTAACAGACATATCTCAACAATCACTGTTCAGAGGAGACTGCGTGAATCAGGCCTTCATGGTCAAATTGCTGCAAAGTAACCACCACTAAAGGGCACCAATAAGAAGAACAGATTTGTTTGGGCCAAGAAACACGAGCAATGGACATTAAACCGGTGGAAATCTGTCCTTTGGTCTGTTGAGTCCAAATTGTAGATTTTTGGTTCCAACCGCCATGTCTTTGTGAGATGCAGAGTAGGTGAACGGATGACCTCCGCATGTGTGGTTCCCACCGTGAAGCATGGAGGAGGAGGTCTGATGGTGTGGGGGTGCTTCGCTGGTGACACTGTCTGTGATTTATTTCGAATTCAAGGCACACTTAACCAGTATGGCTACCACAGCATTCTGCAGCGATACGCCATCCCATCTGGTTTGCGCTTGGTGGGACTATCATTTGTTTTTCAAAAGAACAATTATCCAACACACCTCCAGGCTGTGCATGGGCTATTTGACCAAGAAGGAGAGTGATGGAGGACTGCATCCGATGACCTGGCTTCCACAATCAACCTGACCTCAACCCAATTGAGATGGTTTGGGATGAGTTGGACCGCAGAGTGAAGGAAAAGCAGCCAACAAGTGCTCAGCATATGTGGGAACTCCTTCAAGACGGTTGGAAAAGCATTCCAGGTGAAGCTGGTTGAGCGAATGTCAATAGTGTGCAAAGCTGTCATCAAGGCAAGGGGTGGCTACTTTGAAGAATCTAAAATATATTTTGATTCATTTAACACTTTTTTGGTTACTACATGATTCCAAATGTGTTATTTCATAGTTTTGATGTCTTCACTATTATTATAAAATGTAGAAAATAGTACAAATAAAGAGTATAGGGTCTGAATACTTGTAAATGTCATATTTCAGTAAATAAATTGCAAATAAATGAGCAAAAATTTCTAAAAAACATTTTTTTTCTTTGTCATTATGGGGTATTCTGTGTAGATAGATGAGGAAAAAATTATTTAATCAATTTTAGAATAAGGCTGTAATGTAACAAAATGTGAAAAAAGTCAAGGGTTCTGAATACTTTACGAATGCACTGTACTGGTGGACAGAAATGCAAAAAAGTTAGCATTTGGAGACAGTGGCCAGATAAACAAAACCAATGTATGGATTACTCTCACACGTTGCTTATAGATTGCTTACAGTATAACCAATATGCCATTTAGTAATTTGGGTGAACTATCCCTTTAAGGTGGATCTGGTCTATAGGGTCCACTACATTGAGTGATACCTTTATCTCTGGGGGGTCCAGGGGTTTCCAGTTGTTGGCTTTGATTTGGTGGAGCTCATCAAATTTCAGGCTGATGTTCTCGATGGACAGCTGCAGCATGTCCCAGAAGCCTGCTAGGTCCTGGGAACTGGGCCTCGGGTGGGAATTGGGGTTCTGATACACACAGAGAGTTTCAGTATAGAGTTTAGAGTTTGGACACTGAGGTTCTTGCCTTTACATGGCACGACATAATTCTATGGCAGCCATGTTGGCTCCTCATATTCGGGCCGTTCTTGAATTGTGGTGGCATTTGCGTCCCTCGCCTTTGTAACCATGAAAAAGACTCAAATTAATTACAGTCACACAACATGTTTCGCTATATATTGAACTGTTTATCAATGATAAACATAATGCAAGTAAGTAATTTATACTGAAAAACTTTGTTTATGCATTGTTTAAAGTACTTAGGGTAAGCAAATTGGCTTGTCCCAGGAGGGATGTGTAGAGTATAGTGATATGTTTTGGGGAGGTAAAATATAAATGGAGGGAACTAACATTGTGAGGAAAATGATTAATCACAAATGTGATTTTCCCATGTTGCGTTTATATTTCCACACTATGAGGTTGGAATGATACTATGAAATAGTGAAAATTATGATAAAGCCCTTTTAGTGCCTGTTTTAGTTGGATGGCGTTTTGGAGGTAAATAGACCAATAAAAAAGAAGAGGTTCAAAAATCTCTGCCAATTACAGCTACCCAGCTAGCACATTTGGTTCCTTGAAATGTGTTATTTTTTACAATGGTTGTGGGAACAAAGCCATACTGTTAGTTTCCTGACTGGGGAAACTGAAAATGTTTTGACATTTTTTTGTCTGTTCTGTGAACATACCTTTTTAGATTGCAGGGAGGTTCTGAGAACGTTTAACTTCCTTCCTTGAAAGTTTCCCTGGGAGGTTTTTATTAACGCTCTTAGAACTGAAATGATAGGTTATTTGGATGTTTTAGAATAACCTCCTTAAATGTGAATGTTTCAATAAGACTTTTAATAACACAGATAACCCAAAATAAGCTAACTTTTTTGAACTCCAAACACAGATAGGACACATGGAAATTCATTTCCTTAGTTAATGAATCATGTGAACACACACTTTTATATTTTATTGTGTCATGGCGTCAGTGAGATTTGAACTTATGATCTTTGGTTCTCTATACATTGAATTAGTCTACTGCAGCACCAGGATGGGAAAGCGAAAGGGAGATACCTAGTCAGTTGTTCAACTGAATGCATTCAACTGAAATGTGTCTTCCACATTTAACCCAGCCCCTCTGAATCAGAGAGGTGCGGGGGGCTGCCTTAATCGAGCTAGCATTCCATGTTTTTTTTACGCATGCAAAGCTATTTATTTTAGTCTATTCAAACAGACCGCATTTCAAAAGGAAACTCATTAAGATCAGGTGTGGCCAATTAGTGGGCACGGCCGACACACCTGAACACCACTGGCGTACCACACACCCCCGCAAAAAAAAATAACTGTAAATGATTGATGACCTTAGATTTGAGCATTTGTGGCATCCATTTCACAGAATCCTAATTTTTACATTTACTTACAAAATATCATTGGTGTTACTATTCCTACTTGTGGCACAATGTTATCATAATGATACAAATTATTTACAGTAATTAAGCTACCATATTAGTTGACTTAGAATGGGAAGATGCACCCAGATGCATACAAATAAAGAATTACTTTCCAAAATGCTATGCCCAAATGCCATTGCAATTCAAGAACGACCCATTTACCAAAAGCACTTCATGGAATTTTCAGATTTTTAAACAATGCTATGTAACTGAATGTAGAGAACAAAAACAAGATGTCCAAATACTGATGAATGAATAAATGGAATGCTCAAAGGCTCTGACATGGCATCCATTCTAAAAGTTGTCTGAACTCTCTGAACATATGGCTTTGCACAGGACTGTGTTGGACTTGGAACCATTCCAATTTTCCTATCAGTATGTCATCAGCATACTAGTCTGGGACTATTTCACCTTGTCCCTCCACACTTCAAAGTTATTATGCTTTGAGTGGTGAGTGGTGATAGACTAGACTACTATCCAGCTAGAATTTGCATGCATAGCAGTGTTTGGCCTGACACAGTGTCAATTATAAGCTTGTATAGATCATCACATTATGTGACAGTTGGCTCTGATGGGCCTGCTGACACAGTAGACTAACTCTGCAGTGTGTGTGTGTGTGTGTGTGTGTGTGTGTGTGTGTGTGTGTGTGTGTGTGTGTGTGTGTGTGTGTGTGTTACATACCTGATTATCCTTACACAGCTCCCGAAACTGCTGGAACTTCTGAGACATAAGCAGCTGGGCACTCCCTATTGCACTGCGGATCTTCCCCAGTACTGCAGAAACACACACACACAGACTTTGCCTTTGATGAGTGCAAAGGTATAAATATGTGGAGAGAGGGAACTGGGAACCTAAACTGTGAATTCTGATGAGAAGGGGAATGTTTATCCTGCACACCAAATAAACATACCTCCTAACATGACATTGAGTTGGGGATGTAGAAAACCAGCCTCCTGTCTCAATACGCAACCTCGAATTAGGGGGAAAATACACTGCAGAATCACTAGTCAAGGGCTGCCCAGCAGACAGTCGCGCTCACCTACTGTAACCATGTGTTCTCTCCATCGGAAATAATGCATTAGCAGTAAAGGAAGAAATAAGTTATGTCTCTAGGGACAAATCTAAGGAGTAGTATTCAAGCCGAATAAAGTCTACCACATTGTGCCCATGTGTCCCAAATGACACCCTAATCCCTATTTAGTGCATTACTTTTGACCAGAGCCCAGTGGGGCCTATATTGGAAATAGGATGCCATTTGGGATGCAGAGAGTGTCAGTGTGGCACTGATAGTGTGGAGCTATGGAGCTGGCAGCAGGCTTGAGGAGCTTATTAAGTGAGTTTGAGCATGAAAACCCCCATTGAGCATTGCTGTGAGAGGTCATTATACTGTTTATCTACAGGACAGATGTATGGCCGGACCCGTCCAGCAGCTAGCTCCCTATTGATGACTATGTCTGCAGAGGAGATAGCAGGCAACAAGCAGGCATTGTGGCTCGCTGCTATGAATGCCATGGCAGTGTCTCTCAAATGGCACAATAGTTCCTATGTAGTGCACTACTTTTGACCAGAGCCCTATCTGGAGATATAGGGTGCCATTTTGGGACTCAGACAATTTCCCTCGGTCTATTTGACACAGGGAAGGATGGGGAAAAACAGGGATACAAAGAGAGGGAAAACAACTTATATGGCCTTCAGGTCAACATCACCCAAAAATACGAAGAGAGAAAGAGAGAAGTGATTCTACTGACTCATTACCCCTAATGCACCGCTTTTGCTCCCGTTCGCACATATTCAGCTCCATATCCATGGGTTAATGTTGTTTATGTACATGCACGTGTGTTGTCCCACTCACTCTCCTCCGGCAGCTCGTTCTCCATCTCGTCCTGCTCCATCTGCCGGCACCAGCCCTCCATGCGCTCCATCTCGGCTTGAAGAAGCTTCAGGAACCACCTCCCGTCCCTGGAACACATCAACCCCCGTCCCCCCACCACCACCTCCATGGGGTCTTCCACCTGGTCCATCCAGGGGTCTGGCGGGGGGAGGATGGATGGGTCCAAACCCACCTCGCCGTACTCCTCCACGGTCAGGGCGTGGTAGTGGTTGCCCGACCCTTGGATGGAGACGGTAGAGGTGGCGGCGTCCCGGGAGTACTGGCGGGGCATGGTGGCCGAGTGGCGTATCACCATCTCTGGGGCGTCGACGGGACAGTAGTCAGGGTCATCTAGGTCGGCTTGGACCGCCGTGGTCACACTGTTGGACCTGGTCATCCTGCGGTAACTGGAAAGAGAACCACAGATTAGAGATCAGAGTTAGTGGATGTGGGGTTAATAGAAGACATGCGGGCTTAGTATATCAACACAGATCCCAGATCAGATCGGACAGGTGTGGGGTGTTTGGGAGGGGTGTCATGGGGGCGTTTGGTCACCTGGCTGATTCAGAAGCGATGGAGCGTGGCCTCATCAGTCACCGTGCCCTGCTGTAGGGCTAAGTCTTAGAGATAACATACACCCACCCTCAGGGCCCTGCTGTACAGCTTGGGGTGCAGCTTTGATTTAGCCTGAGAGGCTTTGTGCCTCTGTAAGACTCCTCTTGCCAAGTCTCGCAGAGCAAAGTGCCAACACACAGCCACAAAGTCACACACTTGCACACAGATAACATCTTTTCAAAATACACAGATGGGCACGCACACACATGCGCGCGCGCGTGCACACACACACACACACACACACACACACTTGCACACACACACTGCTAGAGAGAAGTGCCAACTAAATGTACAATTAGTGGACAGCCAGCAACCAGAGGACACCAGCAGACTACAACAGGATACAAGATAAACAGATAAATGACAGAAAATCATTCACATGCTCTCTCTCACACGCCATTTTTTACTACAGTTTACTATAAAATACTACAACACTTACTATAGAATTCTGTAGTAAACTGTTCTATACTATACTACACCCTGTTGTATCCCTCGATCATGTGTACTACTTAGTATAGAATGTTGTAGTATACTGTAGTAAATAACAACTTTTCAAAATATGCACATGGACGCACGCACGCACACGCGGCTTGCCAGAGGAGGGGAGTGTTAGAGAGAGAGGTACCAACTGAATGCACAATGAGTGGACAGACAGCAGCCAAGGACACCAGCAGACTACAACAGGATGCAAGATAAACACTAACACTAAACACTGTAGGGCAGTCAAATTCCACGTGTAGTAGGCCTGATTACTGGTCTGCACATGCTCTGGGTACACGGCTAGGGATGCCGTCTGGGCCGGCAGCCTTTCGAGGGTTAACTCGCTTAAATGTCTTACTCACGTCGGCCGTGGAGAAGGAGAGCCTATAGTCCTTTGTTGCGGGCCGCGTCGGTGGCACTGTGTTATCCTCAAAGCGGGCGAAGAAGGTGTTTAGTAAGTACGGAAGCACAAGACGTCGGCGTCCGCGACGTGGCTGGTTTTCCCTTTGTAGTCCGTGATTGTCTGTAGACCTTGTCACATTCGTCTTGTGTCTTAGCCGTTGAATTGCGACTCCACTTTGTCCCTGTACTGACGTTTTGCCTGTTTGATTGCCTTACGGAGGGAATAGCAACACTGCTGGTATTCGGACATGTTCCCAGTCACCTTGCCATGGTTAAATGCGGTGGGTCGTGCTTTAAGTTTTGCACGAATGCTGCCATCTATCCACAGTGTCTGGTTTGGGTAGGTTTTAATAGTCACAGCAGGTACCATATCTCCTTACACTTCCTGATAAACTCAGTCACCGTATTCGAGTATTCGTCAATGTTATTCTCAGAGGCTACCCGGAACATATCCCAGTCTGCATGATTAAAACAATCTTGAAGCATGGATTCCGTTTGCTCAGACCAGCTTGAATAGACCTTAGCACGGGTACTTCCTGTTTGAGTTTCTGCCTACAGTACTGTGCAAAAGTATTCACCCCCTTGGCGTTTTTCCTATTTTCTTTCATTACAAGCTGTTTTAAAATGATTTTTATTTAAATTTCAAGTAATGGACATACACGAAATAGTCCAAATTGGAGAAGTGAAATTAACAAAATTTATTTTTTGTGGGGCCTCCCGGGTGGCGCAGTGGTTAAGGGCACTGTACTGCAGCGCCAACTGTGCCACCAGAGACCCTATGTTCGCGCCCAGGCTCTGTCGTAACCGGCCGCGACTGGGAGGTCCGTGGGGAGATGCACAATTGGCCTAGCGTCGTCCGGGTTGGGAGGGGTTGGCCGGTAGGGATATCCTTGTCTCATCGCGCACCAGCGACTCCTGTGGCGGGCTAACCAAGGTTGCCAGGTGCACGGTGTTTCCTCCGACACATTGGTGCGGCTGGCTTCGGGTTGGATGCACGCTGTGTTAAGAAGCAGTGCGGCTTGGTTGGGTTGTGTATCGGAGGACGCATGACTTTCAACCTTCGTCTCTCCCGGGCCCGTACGGGAGTTGTAGCGATGAGACAAGATAGTAGCTACTAAACAATTGGATACCACGGAATTGGGGAGAAAAAGGGGTAAAATAAATAAAAAAACACAAAAAAACGTAAAAGTGGTGCATACATAATGGGGCAAAAAAGTATTTAGTCAGCCACCAATTGTGCAAGTTCTCCCACTTAAAAAGATGAGGGAAGCCTGTAATTTTCATCATAGGTACACTTCAACTATGACAGACAAAATGAGGAAAAAAAATCCAGATAATCACATTGATTTTTAATGAATTTATTTGCAAATTATGGTGGAAAATAAGTATTTGGTCACCTACAAACAAGAAAGATTTCTGGCTCTCACAGACCTGTAACAACTTCTTTAAGAGGCTCCTCTGTCCTCCACTCGTTACTTGTATTAATGGCACCTGTTTGAACTTGTTATCAGTATAAAAGACACCTGTCCACAACCTCAATCAGTCACACTCCAAACTCCACTATGGCCAAGACCAAAGAGCTGTCAAAGGACACCAGAAACAAAATTGTAGACCTGCACCAGGCTGGGAAGACTGAATCTGCAATAGGTAAGCAGCTTGGTTTGAAGAAATCAACTGTGGGAGCAATTATTAGGAAATGGAAGACATACAAGACCACTGATAATCTCCCTCGATCTGGGAGAGATCTCACCCCGTGGGGTCAAAATGATCACAAGAACGATAAGCAAAAAATCCAAGAACCACACGGGGGGACCTAGTGAATGACCTGCAGAGAGCTGGGACAAAAGTAACAAAGCCTACCATCAGTAACACACTACGCCGCCAGGGACTCAAATCCTGCAGTGCCAGACGTGTCCCCCTGCTTAAGCCAGTACATGTCCAGGCCCGTCTGAAGTTTGCTAGAGAGCATTTGGATGCTGAAGAAGAAGAAGATTGGGAGAATGTCATATGGTCAGATGAAACCAAAATATAACTTTTTGGTAAAAACTCAACTCGTCGTGTTTGGAGGACAAAGAATGCTGAGTGCATAAATGAACACCATACCTACTGTGAAGCATGGGGGTGGAAACATCATGCTTTGGGGCTGTTTTTCTGCAAAGGGACCAGGACGACTGATCCGTGTAAAGGAAAGAATGAAAGAATGGGGCCATGTATTGTGATATTTTGAGTGAAAACCTCCTTCCATCAGCAAGGGCATTAAAGATGAAACGTGGCTGGGTCTTTCAGCATGACAATGATCCCAAACACACCGCTCGGGCAACGAAGGAGTGGCTTCGTAAGAAGCATTTCAAGGTCCTGGAGTGGCCTAGCCAGTCTCCAGATCTCAACCCCATAGAAAATCTTTGGAGGGAGTTGAAAGTCCGTGTTGCCCAGCAACAGCCCCAAAACATCACTGCTCTAGAGGAAATATGCATGGAGGAATGGGCAAAAATACCAGCAACAGCGTGTGAAAACCTTGTGAAGACTTACAGAAAACGTTTGACCTCTGTCATTGCCAACAAAGGGTATATAACAAAGTATTGAGATAAACTTTTGTTATTGACCAAATACTTATTTTCCACCATCATTTGCAAATAAATTCATTAAAAATCCTACAATGTGATTTTCAGGATTTTTTTTCTAATTTTGACCGTCATAGTTGAAGTGTACCTATGGTGGAAATTACAGGCCTTTCATCTTTTTAAGTGGGAGAACTTGCACAATTGGTGGCTGACTAAATACTTTTTTGCCCCACTGTATGTATTCACCCCCTTTGCTATGAAGCCCCTGGTGCAACCAATTACCTTCAGAAGTCACATAATTAAGTCCACCTGTTTGCAATCTAAGTGTCACATGATCTCAGTATAAATACACCTGTTCTGAAAGGCTGCAGAGTCTGCAACACCACTAAGCAAGGGGCACCACCAAGCAAGACCAATGAGACCAAGGAGCTCTCCAGACAGGTCAGGGACAAAGTTGTGGAGAATTACAGATGAGGGTTGGCTTATAAAAAAATATCAGAAACTTCCCACAGAGCACAATTATATCCATTATTAAAAAAGGAAAGAATTTGACACCACAGCAAACCTGCCAAGAGAAGGCTGCCCAACCAAAACTCACAGACCAGGCAAGGAGGGCTTTAATCAGAGAGACACCAAAGATAACCCTGAAGGAGCCGCAAAGCTTCACAGCAGAGATTGGAGTATCTGTCCATAGGACCACTTTAAGCCGTACACTCCACAGAGATGGGCTTTACGAAAGAGTGGCCAGAAAAAAGCCATTGTTTAAAGAAAGAAATAAGCAAACCAAATAAGTTTGGTGTTCGCCAAAAGGCATGTGGGAGACTCTCCAAACATATTGAAGAAGGTACTCTGGTCAGATGAGATTAAAATTTTGCTTTTTGACCATCAAGGAAAACGCTATGTCTGGTGAAACCCCACAGTGAAGCATGGTGGCAGCATCAGGCTGTTTGGATGTTTTTCATCGGCAGGGACTGGGAAACTGGTCAGAATTCAAGGAATGATGGATGGCGCTAAATACAGTGAAATTCTTGAGGGAAACCTGTTGCAGTCTTCCACAGATTTGAGACTGGGACTGAGTTTCACCTTCCAGCAGGATAATGACCCTAAGCATACTGCTAAAACAACACTTGAGTGGTTTTTGGGGAAACATTTAAATGTCTTGGAATGGCCTAGTCAAAGCCCAGACCTCAATCGAATTCAGAATCTGTGGTATTACTTAAAGATTGCTGTACACCAGGGGAACCCATCCAACTTGAAGGAGCTGGAGCAGTTTTGCCTTGAAGAATGGGCAAAAATCCCTGTGGCTAGATGTGCCAAGCTTATAGAGACATACCCCAAGACACTTGCAGCTGTAATTGCTGCAAAAGGTGGCTCTACAAAGTATTGTCTTTGGGGGGGTGTATAGTTATGCACACTCAAATGTTCTGTTTGTTTGTCTTATTTCTTGTTTGTTTCACAATAAAAAATGTTTTGCATCTTCAAAGTGGTAGACATGTTGTTTAAATCAAATGATACACACCCTCCAAACATCTATTTTAATTCCAGGTTGTAATGCAACATCATAGGAAAAATGCCAAGTGGCTGAATACTTTCGGAAGCCACTGTATAGGAAGGGCGGAAAAAAATGGAGTTGTGATCAGATTTGCCGAAGGGAGGGCGGGGAAGGTCCTTGTAGGCATTTCAAAAAGTTGAGTAGCAGTGGTCCAATGTTTTACCAGCACGATTACTACAGTCGATGTGCTGGGAGAACTTTGTAGTGTTTCCCTCAAATTTGCTGTTAAAATCCCCAGCTACAATAGATGCAGCTTCAGAATATGTGGTTTCCAATTAGTATAAAATCCATTATAGTTCTTTGAGGGCCGTCGTGATATCAGCTTGAGGGGGAATATACACGGCTGTGACTATAACCGAAGAGAATTCTCTTGGGAGGTAATACGGTCGGCATTTGATTGTGAGGAATTCTAAGTCGGGTGAACGAAAGGAGTTTCTGTATGTTATCACAATCACACCATGAGTAGTTAATCATGAAACATACACCATCACCCTTCTCCTTTCTGGAGAGATCTTTATTCCTGTCAACGCAATGAACTAAGAACCTAACTGGCTGCACGGACTCAGACAGTATATCCTAACAGAGCCATGTTTCCGTGAAACGTGAGTATGTTACAATCCCTGATGTCTCTCTGGAAGGAGAGCCTTGCCCTGAGCTAGTTTCCTTTTTATCCAGAGACTGAACAATAGCGAGCAATATACTCTGAAGCGGTGGATGGTGTGCACGCCTCCTGAGTGGAACTAGAAGTCCACTCCGAATACCTCTTCTCCGCTGGCGGTGTTTTGGAGCAGGCTCTGGAATAAGTATCCAATTTTGGAAAGTTGTATTCCTGGTCATAATGCTGGTGGGTTACCGCCACTGTGATATCCCAAAGTTATTTCCGGCTGTATGTAATAACACAAAAAAAATCTGGGCTAGTAATGTAAGAAATAACACACCAAAAAACAAAAATTCTGCAAAGTTTTTTAGGAGCCAGAAGCAAAGCTGCCATATCTGTCGGCACCATCTTCATCTTCAAGTGCTTGTCAAATTGTGAATGAGAGACTCATGAAATATGTACAGTCTGCGCAAAAAAAACCTAAACAAAGCAACTTTTTTCAAATCATCATTAGTTGCATCATGCAGCCTTACAAAGTATTAAAATTCAAAACATGTAGCCCAACGTTTGTAGAACAGCTAAAGTTACATTAATAACTCTAAATTAAGCATATAGGACTACCTATGTAACGCCCTGGCCATAGAGAGGCTTTTATTCTCTATTTTGGTTAGGGTGGGCATTCTAGTTTCTTTCTTTCTATGTTTTCTATTTCTTTGTGTTTGGCTGGGTGTGGTTCTCAATCAGAGGCAGCTGTCTATCGTTGTCTCTGATTGAGAATCATACTTAGGTAGCCTTTTTCCCAACCAAGTTTGTGGGTAGTTGTTTTCTGTATAGTTTTAGTTACCTTACAGAACTGCTCGTTTCTCATTTTTGTTCTAGTGTTCAGATTTGAATAAATGTCATGAACACGTACCATGCTGCGCTTTGGTCCACTCCTTCTTCATCAGACGAGCGTTACAACCTATTTCTTTGTTAACCGCATGTGCACACCTCAAATCGCTTGGAGAAATATCCTTTCTATTTTATTCAGCTTTGTTCAATTGTATTCTTCATACTATAAAATAATGCCACGGAATTATAAGCAAATCTTGTCTGCTAAATGAACAGCCCACAGCCATATGGCATAGCCTGATCAGGACCTAACATAAGGACAACTCAGAGTATGCTATCCTGTTAATCTGAAATAGACAACATTTTCTTCATATCATGTCTCTTTAAACCTGTCTAAAATAAATAATGGATTTATTGTGAATGTGTAGGTTATATTTCATGGATTTATTAGATTTGTTCTTAATGTAGATGTTCCAAAGGTCTGCATCAGTGGCTTGTAGGCTGTGTGTGGAGCCAGGAGATGCTTAATATGTTAATGTTAATTTCTGTCAATTACAGTGGGACCGGCAATTATTTACTTGACAATCACTGGTTGACAACATTTTGTGACAGCCACAGCCCTGCTGACATGAATGACAGAAAATCATTCTCTCGCTCTCTCTTTCTGACATGACCTGCTCACAGGGTGACACACACACACAGACCCTGAAGTCGCTCCATCCATCAGCCTCACCCCATCTCTGGCCAGTTCCTCCTCCTCCACTTCACCCATTTATCTATACCTCCTCTGCTCCATTAATCTCACTTCTTTCATGAACAGAGAGCAAGAGGGGGAGAGGAGCAGGAGAGAACAAACACACTCACAGTGGAGGGCTACCAGCGCATGTGTGTGTGTGTGTGCTCGCAGCTGTTAAAGAGTAACTGTGCTCTGATCAGGTGTGTAGTCATAATGATCTCAGGCTGCTTTATAGCAGCTCCCTCCTAGCAACTTCCTGTCTGTGTCAGGGCAGAGAGGGGCAAGGCCAAACACAAGCGCGCGCGTGAGAGAGAGAGAGAGAGGGGGGGGGGGGGGGGGGTGGAGTAGGGAATGAGATGAGGGAGTGACAGGGACAGAGAAAAAAGAGAGAAGGGAAGAGTGAGAGAAGGAAGCGAGAGAGAGCGCGGGAGGGGTGGAGTAAGGAAAGAGGGAGGAAGGGAGAGTGAGAGAGAGGGTGGCAGTAGGGAAAGAAGACAAAAGCAACACAGGTTATTTTTACAGTGCAGTAAGGTGGAGTCCTTCACAGGGCCTTGTAAATTACTTCAGGGGTTAAGGGCGGCCTGCTCTGCTCTGTTGTATTCTACTCTGCTCTGTTCCGCTCCGCTCTGTTGTGCTCGGTTCTGCTCTGCGCTACTCTGTTCTGCTCTACTCTGCTCTGCTCGCCAATTGGGGTAAAAGACTGGATGACTGTCAGTCTGGATTGTGGCTACAGTGGAACTTGTATATTGTATTGTATTCTTCTCTTAGCCCCTAGTTTGTTCCGGGCTAATTCTGGATAAGCCCAATCCCAGTTTTGTGTCAAAACGTAAAATGCTTAGCACTAAGAACTGAAACGTATCAGTAGGAGGGATCGCTAGGAGTCCCAGGCATATTAATGGATCCTGCATGTCATATGTGTATCCCAAATGGCACCTTTTATAGTGCACTACTTTTGACCAGAGCCTTTTGAACAGAGATCTATGGGTCCTGGTCAAAATTGTGCACTATGTAGGGAATAGGGTTCCATTAGAGTCGCAATCCATTTTTCTGTCCCTTTGTCCTCTTTGACAGGACCATAAAGCAGTAGAAGGTCTGACTGGCTCTGACTTTTCAAGGCGGTCAAAGTGGGTTGAGGACAATATGATTTGAAAACTAGGACCACTATTGACTGCAAAGCCAGCTGTGGAAAAAAAAAATCCAACCTTCACCTACCCCATTTGCTGCCATGAGTTGACCATATGGAATGTGTGGGGTCATGACATAAGTCGGAACATCTCTGTAGAGTAGTTGCTGTTTGAATGAGGATTTGAAGTTAGATTAAAATGGGTAGTGCTGTATTCGGCTGTGTTAAGTACTTCAGTCATTAATATTTTAAAAGTATTACTTATTAACCTGTTTTAGTGTAGAGGGCAGTATTTTGATGTTTGGATGAAAAATGTACCAAAATGAAACTGCCTATTTCTCAGGCCCAGAATCTAGAATATGCATATAGTTGTCAGATTAGGATGGAAAACACTCTAAAGGTTCCAAAACTGTCAAAATATTGTCTGTGAGTATAACAGAACTGATATTGCAGGCGAAAACCTGAGGAAAATCCAACAAGGAAGTGCCTAAGAGAAACGAATCTCCCTGTTCCATTGCATGCCTCCCTCCATTTAAAGGGACAACCAGATTCCTTTCCCTATGGCTTCCACGTGGTGTGAACAGTCTTTAGACGTCATTTCAGGCTTTTATTCTGAAAAATGAGGAAGAAGGATCACATCACGTCAATGGATGGCTGGGTGCCAGCAGAGTTTTGCATGCGCAACAGCTTGGAGCATACATTTTCTCTCTCTCTCCTATTGAAAAACTACGGTCCGGTTGAAATATTATCGATTATTTATTGTAAAAACAACCTGAGGATTGATTATAAAAACGTTTGACATGTTTCTACGAACTTTACGGACACTATTTGGAATTTTTGTCTGCCCCGTCGTGACCGCTCGAGCCTGTGGATTTCTGAACAAAACGTGCCAACCAAATGTAGGTTTTTGGATATAAAAACAATCTTTATCGAACAAAAGGAACATTTATTGTGTAACTGGGAGTCTCGTGAGTGCAAACATCCGAAGATCATCAAAGGTGAGTGATTCATTTTATTGCTTTTCTGACTTTTGTGACCAATCTACTTTGCTGCTAGCTGTTTGTAATGTTTTATCTGCTGAGAGAGATGTCCTAACATAAACTCTTGGATAGCTTTTGCTCTAAAGCTTTTTTGAAATCTGACACGCCAGGTGGATTAACAACAAGCTAAGCTGTGTTTTGCTATATTGAATTTGGCGCTCTGCAATTCAGCGGATGTTGACGAAAATGATCCCGCTAACTGGATGGGTGCGCCAAGAAGTTAAGGAGTTTTTAGAGGTATCTGTACTTTACTATTTATATTTTTGACAACTTGTATTTTTACTCCACTACATTCTTAAAGAGAATAATGTGTGTGCATTCACAATTGACTTTTTACACATTTGATTATGTTACACTCTTATTCAGTGATGGAAAACGTACCCAATTGTCATACTTGAGAAAAACTAAAGATACTTTCAAAGAAAATGACTCAAGTAAAAGTCACCCAGTGAAATACTACTTGAGTAAAAATCTAGAAGAATTTGTTTTTAAATGTACTTAAGTATAAAAAGTATAAATAATAATAATAATAATAATAATAATAATTTCTAATTCCAAACCAGACGGTACCATTTTCTTTTCATTTTTTTATTATTTTTGAATTTTACCCCTTTTTCTCCCCAATTTCGTGGTATCCAATTGTTGTAGTAGCTACTATCTTGTCACATCGCTACAACTCCCGTACGGGCTCGGGAGAGACGAAGGTTGAAAGTCATGCGTCCTCCGATACACAACCCAACCAAGCCGCACTGCTTCTTAACACAGCACACATCCAACCCGGAAGCCAGCCGCACCAATGCGCCGGAGGAAACACCGTGCACCTGGCCACCTTGGTTAGCGCACACTGCGCCCAGTCTGCCACATGAGTCGCTGGTGCGCGATGAGACAAGGACACCCCTACCGACCAAGCCCTCCCTAACCCGGGCGACGCTAGGCCAATTGTGCGTCGCCCCACGGACCTCCCGGTCGCGGCCGGTTATGACACGAACCCAGGGACTCTGATGGCACAGCTGACGCTGCAGTACAGCGCCCTTAACCACTGCGCCACCCGGGAGGCCCCTTCTTTTCATTTTTCAATTCACGGATAGTCAGGGGCACACTCCAAAAGCATTTAAAATCAAAGCATGTGTGTTTCGTGAGTCCGCCAGATCAGAGGCAGTAGGGATGACAAGGGATGTTCTCTTGATAAGTGTGTGCATTCACAATTTTCTTGTCCTGCTAAGCATTCAAAATGTAACAAGTACTTTTGGGTGTCAGGGAAATGTATGGAGTAAAATGTACATTATTTTATTTAGGAATGTAGTGAAGTAAAAGTAAAATTAGTCAAAAATATACATGGTAAAGTAAAGAATAGACACCCCAAAAAACAACTTAAGTGGTACTTTAAAGTATTTTTTCTTAAGTACTTTAAACCACTGGCCTTATTCTAAAATTGATGAAATGAAAAGAAAATCCTCATCAATCTATACACAATACCCCATAATGACAAAGCAAAAACAGGTTTTTAGAATTTTTGCAAATGTATAAAAAATGTATCACATTTACTTAAGTATTCAGACCCTTTAATCAGTACTTTGTTGAAGCACCTTTGGCAGCATTTACAGCCTCGAGTCTTCTTGGGTATGACACTACAAGCTTGGCACACCTGTATTTGGGGAGTTTCTCACATTCATCTCTGCAGAGCATTGCCGCACAGCTATTTTCAGGTCTCTCCAGAGATCGGGTTCAAGTCCAGGCTCAGGCTGGGCCACAAAGACATTCAAAGACCTGTCCCAAAGCCACTCCTGCGTTGTCTTGGCTGTGTGTTTAGGGTTGTTGTCCTGTTAGATGGTGAACCTTCGCGCCAGTCTATGTTCTGAGCGCTCTGGAGCAGGTTTTCATCAAGGATCTCTCTGTATGTTGCTCCGTTAATATTTCCTTTGATCCTGACTAGTCTCCCAGTCCCTGCCACTGAAAAATATCCCCACAGCATGATGCTGCCACCACCATGCTTCACTGTAGGGATTGTGCCAGGTTTTCTCCAGACGTGACGTTTGGCATTCAGGAAAAAGAGTTCAACCTTGGTTTCATCAGACCAGAGAATGTTGTTTCTCATGGACTAAGAGTCTTTTAGGTGCCTTTTGGCAAACTCCAAGTGGGCTGTTGGCACTCTGTCGGAGTGACCATCGGGTTCTTGGTCACCTCCCTGACCAAGGCCCTTCTCCCTCTATTGCTCAGTTTGGCCGGGCGGCCAGTTCTAGGAAAAGTTTTGGTGGTTCCAAAATTCTTTCATTTAAGAATGATGGAGACCACTGTGTTCTTTGGGACCTTCAATGCTGCAGAATTTATTGTATCCTTCCCCAGATCTGTGCCTCGACACAATACTGTCTCTGAGCTCTATGGACAATTCCTTCGACCTCAATGCTCGGTTGTTGATCTGACATGCACTGTCAACAGTGGGACCTTATATAGACAGGTGTGTGCCTTTCCAAATCATGTACAATCAATTTAATTCACCACAGGTCAACTCCAATCAAGTTGTAGAAACAATGGAAACAGGATGCACCTGAGCTCAATTTCAAGTCTCTTAGCAAAGGGCCTGAATACTTATGTAAATAAGGTATTTCTGTTTTTTATTCATAATAAATTTGCTAACATTTCTAAAAAAAAACTGTTTTTGCTTTGTCTTTATGGGGTACTGCGTGTAGATTGATGAGGAAAACAACATATTGAATCCATTTTATAATAAGGTTATGTGGACAAAGGGAAGGGGTCTGAATACTTTCTGAATGCACTGTACTTTCTACTCCATACATTTTCCCTGACACCAAAAAGTACTCGATACATTTTGAATACTTAGCAGGCCAGGAAAATTGTCCAATTCACACAATTATCAAGAGAACATCCCTGGTCATCCCTACTGTCTCTGACCTGGCAAACTTACTAAAAACACATGTTTCATTTGTAAATGATGTCTGAATGTTGGAGTGGGGGGGGGGGGGGGGGGGGGGGGGCGTCTACCCCTCCATAAAAATAAGAACATTGTGTCCTCTAGTTTGCTAGAAAGGAATCTGAAAATATTTATACTTTTATCTTTGATAATTAAGTATAATTTAACAATTACATATACTGCTAATACTTACACCTACTTAAAAACAAATGTAGACTTTTACTCAAGTAGTATTTTACTGGGTGACATTTACTTGAGTTATTTTGTCTGAGTTGTCTGAGCAGACAGCTGACAGATGTCTTGGAAAGGCAGCCAGGTTGTTTGTAGTGTTCCTCTCTTTTACTGCTCTCCTCCACTCCCTCTCAGTTTGGCAGGCTTAAGCCCAGTTCAAACACTGAGGTGAGGTTATGACCCCCCCCACACACACACACACACACTCACACCTTTTCTGTGAGTGGGGTAGGGCCACAGAAGAGATGCACTCTCACCGTCTGGGAATCTAGTGTATAGGGGCACTCTGCCCAGACCATGACCTCCCAGAACAGACAGGCTGCGACACACACAGACACAGACACACGCACACAAATTCAAACATGCACTAAGGGAAGGCACATGTGTGACATTAAACCCTAGAGCCACTTGACTAGTGGAAGTGTCTACAGGAGTTAATGTTTTCCTTGGCTGCTTGGAGATGTGCCTCCTTTTCAATGCTTGGCTAGTCAGCTGAGGAAAGCTCTTTGAGGAAAAACTCCAGATTACTTTGTCCCAATTGGCACCCTATTCTTTATGTTGTGCACTACTTTTGACACGGGCAAATATGCCCAGCCATAGGTCTCTGGTCAAATGCAGTGTACTATAGGTAATAGGTTGCCGTTTGGTACACAGTCCAGATTTCTGCATCTGACTCTGAAACTGCAGTCCTGTGCATGACCTTGGTAGGTTGAGACTGGGCTCTTTGATTCCTAAACATGTTCTGTGTACAGTATGAAATCAGATTACTGCATCTAGTGCAGTCTCTAAATTGGTCATCTCCCCTCAGCTCTGACTAACAGAGGGGTTACTGTGCTAAGTGGATGGGAGTTACGCAGGCAGACACACTGACACATAACTGCCTGCTGTGTGACATATTTTAACACAACTCCAGGAACCAGGAACGTTCCCCGACTTCCTGCCTATGCAAATGTTCCTTGTATAAGTCAGTCAGGGGTCAGGGCAGTTGTCCAATGAGGTGGTCAATTGGCACGCTATAGGGGCTTTAGTATAAGGGTTTAGGGGGAGATAGGGGACCTATAGGAACTGTTACGTGTAGGGCAGGAAAAGGGGGAGTTGGGGTTGTACATGACCAGAACCCCCCCCCCCCCCCCCCCCCCCCCTCGCAAAGTGGCCTGGCCACATCACAAATGCTGCTGCAACAGATGGCTGTCAACTAACTGCCCCCACTCCCTTCCTATCCCCTCCCTCCAACACATCCTCCACTTCCCCAGCTGTCACTGCATGCATGGGCCCCCTAGTCAAGGGGCTCTGATGCCCAAACTCCTCCGAGCTGGGGGCAGCTGTTGTGGAGTGAGGTGTGGCGTGGGATGGTGGACCCGACAGCCTATAGTCACTAGGCCCAACCCGAAGGTACACATTTATACACATACAGCTCTCAGGCCTGAGGGGGAGTGTCAGAGAGAGGTGCCAACTGAATGCACAATGAGTGGACAGTCAGCTAGCAGAGACACCAGCAGACTGCAACAGGATACAAGATAAACACTACCATGAATGGCAGAAAATCATTCACACGCTCCGCTCTCTCTTTCTCTCTCGCTTCTCACCATCTCTCCTCTTCCACCTGGATGCCTACTGACTGGAATTTGGAGTGCTCCTCTGTCCCCCCAACCTCCTCTGGTCCATCCACCTGCAAACCGTATACAGATTTTTTGTTGTTGTTGTTGTATTTTTATATAAACTTTTTTTTTTTTTTTACTTAATTTTTTTATAATCTCTCCTGGACAGACTATGTAAACATAAAATGGTAGAATCAGACCAAATTACGCAATATTTTAGTTTGGGTTTTAACCGAGATAAGTCAATTAAGAACAGACCACAGGTCAGTGTGTGGTCAGCATGTAGTCATTGTTTGGTCAATACGCTCATAGGCATATCTGTGTCTGTTCTCTGACCTGTATCCCTATGGAGAGGCACTTCCGGAGGGTGTCTCTCTTGCTGTTGGTGGAGGCAATGTTGGTGGCGGTGATGGTGCTGTTGGTGACATGCTGGCTGGCTGGGCCGTGGACCTGGGCATTAGCTGCCTCGATGGCTGCCGTCAGGGCCTTTATTATAATAATAATAATAAAATAAACAATAAAATATGTTTTAAAAAAAATGTATTTATTTTTTTATTGATTTGACAAAAACACAAATTGACACTGATAAAATCACAAATGTCAAAAACAGATGATTGACATACCGTTAAGTTTTATAATATTTTCAGAATACACAATATACTTTATTATATGATATACCTTCATACTGTCGATGCTCTCTCTGGAGTTGGACAGGCCGGGCTGGGAGGTGCTGATGTGGGTCCGGGGGCCTGACCCCCCGTCCATGTAGGCGTCCTGGGCCGACTCGGTGCTGCTCTGGGCCGTGATGGAGATAAAGGGCTTGGGCGGGGTTGTGCGCGGCGGTACCGGCGGAGGCATCTTCTTGTACGTGGTGATACATGATGACACTGCAGAGGGGGACAGGAGGTGGAAAACCTGGTTAGAGAACGCTACACAATATACAGAGAGAACTACAAAATGATGGAGAAAATATATTGATGACACTGCATCGCGGAAATGGGAAAAAGTGGTTAAAAATCTACAAAGGAAACTACAAAATTATGAAAACAAAAAAATATCAGTGCAGAGGGAATGTGGGGTAAAATTTGTTTTAAAAAACGACACAAAAAGTCAGAGAACAAACATATATATATAAAAATGTTTTTTTTACTTTTTTTTTTTTCAAGTACATTTTTGCAAGTACGTACAGTACAGTAGTAACCTCATCCCCAGGCTATTGCACACAGCACAATTAAGCCTGTGATATAAACTATTGAAAGTTGGCCTTTATTTTTTATTACCTTTATTTAACTAGGCAAGTCAGTTAAGAACAAATTCTTATTTATTATGATGGCCTACCCCGGCCAAACCCGGATGACACTGGGCCAATTGTGTGCCGCCCTATGGGACTCCCAATCATAGCCGGTTGTGATGCAGCCTGGATTTGAACCAGGTACTGCAGTGATGCCTCTTGCACTGAGATGCGAGGCGTTGAAGAGGGTTAGGGGGAAGGTGTTGTGGGAGATGATTGGTTGGTAGATTAAGCCGATTAAGCCAATGCATATGCGCACGGAATTTCTCCTGGTCTTTTTGTATTAGCTAAGGAAGGCCATGTTTGGGCGGAAGTTTTTGTGCGGAAGTGCCTGGGAACGAGATTAAGTACAGTAGTGACTGAGTAGTTCACAGGACGATTAGCTAGGCTTGCTGTCAAATGAACAAGTAGTATAGAATCGAGATTAGGAGCATCTTCAACAAAGCTTAGTTAAACTACTAAAAAGGTTTGTCTGTTGGTCACTTCACTTGAACTACGGATCTAGTCTATTGTGGCTGAAAGCTGCCATCCTGATCTCCTCTATTGCCTGACCTCCTTTACGTAATCATAACAGGCCAACTGCGTGTGTATGTGTGTGTGTGTGTGTGTGTGTGTGTGTGTGTGTGTATAAACAAAGACGTGTACTGAGTAATGAGTTAGGGTGTCACTGCAAACAAGTCCTGACGCAAAGATCAATTCTCAAACAAACAAGATCCACAAAATCACTCACACTCATACATACATCAGTTCTCTCTCTCTATCACTCTCTCTCTGTCAGTGAGTGCCATCTCCGATTACAGCGACAGATTGGCAGTTGTGCAGGCCCTGGTCTCACAGTGTGCAGGGAGTCCACACAGAGCACATCAAATGGCACCCTATTCCCTATACAGTGCAATACTTTCAACCAGGCCCTGGTCAAAATTGTGCACTTGGTCAAAAGTAGTGCACTAGGGGATAGGGTTCACACACAATATTTCCAAGGCACTAAACACAGAACATAACACCACAGAACATAGCAGCGTTATGTCTTTGATTTCTCCTCCACATGTCCCCATCAGAACTAGGTTATTGGCTGACTCCTGTCCCAGAAACTAGGACAGTGAGATCATTTCCTGGATCCCTTTAATCCCTGAAAAAGACAAACATCCTAAAGCGTACGGTGGGAGCGGCATACAGTGCCCATTGTCTGCCAAACCCTGAGTGCGGCGCACGGAGTGTGTGTGTTTGTGTGTGCGTGAGTGAGTGCCGTGTCGAAAACCATTAGATAAAATGTTTATGTGGGCCCTCCCACCTGCTCTTGACAGCTACATTACCGCAGCAAAGGTGAGAGGGTTGCCTGGCTGGCGGGCTGGCTACCTTAAAGCCTCCCGTCAAGACCCGATTGAATTAATCCTCAAAGGCAGCCATGAGTCTGTACAGTCAAGTTTTGACAAGTTTTCAGATAAGGATGCTTACATTATAAGATTGTATTTTGGTTAGATTATTGTAGCTAACAGGAAGAGTTGCCAAAGACTACGTTACCAGGTGTTAGCTAACGCTGTACTACTTGTTCAAGAAAATAAGTAGCACAATTTGTATATTAAGAGAAATATATAGTATTTTTGTGCCATCCAGTTAAATTTGTAACAGTGCAGCACAGCCTTAAGCCACCCCGTGAGAAAGCATCCTACACTCAAAAAAAATGCTGGCTTAAAAACAACCCAATTTAGGTTAATATTGGACAGAACACACTTTATTTTGACCCAGACACTTTGAGTCACTTATGCTATTTTTTCAACTAATTGGTTTATAACCAATCACATCAGATCCTTTTCAGAGCGGATCTAATTGGTCAGAAGACCAAATAGTGAAAATAATATTAGAATTTGGCTTCCTATGTGAAAGCAGCCTTAGCTGGGTTGTTGGTTTATTGATGCTGGGTAATCGAGCTACCATGTCAGATCAGAAGACTGGAGGCGTGGCTTAGTAGGGGCGTGGCTTTCAAATTGTTATTTTTGGCCACCCATGAAAGTAAATGTCATTCTGGTTCATAATGTGTTCTATTGCCATCACATGTTTGTAGCTTTTACAAGATTATGAGTTCCTCAGGTGCCTTTGTATATCCCATTGTTGGGAGAGTTACCACTTAAAATAATATTACAATAAATGTTAATATTATAATTAATATACATATACATACACACATATTAATATATGTGCAAAAAATATTGAAGGGACATTTTAATAAAATTTTAAACAATAAAGTGGTGACCATCCCAACATTGAAATATGCAAAGGCATTAAACCTTCAAAAGTATCAGTGATTAACCTTAACATGTGATCAGAACAGAACTGGAATTACATTTACTCTCATGGGTGGCCAAAAATAACTATTTGAATGCCACACTCCTACTAATCCATGCCTCCAGTCTTCAAAGAAAACAACCCAACTAAGTAGGTCAAAATAACCCAATGTGTGTTCTGTCCACTATTTACTCAGTGCTGGGTTGTTTCTAACCCAGTTCTGATGTTTTGCAGATGTCTCTATGGGTCTATGATTGAAACACTGCTAATCTCTACAAAGGTCACTGAGTACAGACCAGTAAGTATAAGCACCCACCCACACTGTTTGTGTTCCAAATGGCACCCTAATCCCTTTATAGTGCACTACTTTTGACCGGGGCCCATAGGACCAGCTCATTGGGCTCTGGTCAAAAGTAGTGTGCTGTAAAGGGAATAGGCTGCCATTTGGGACACACAGACTGACCTGACACAGATAGAGAGAGAGGCGATGGTCTTGGCCTTGCCAGGCGAATAGGGAGCAGAGGTTCAGGGGATTGAATGTCAGTCTTTATGAAGCTCTATCGCCTGCAGTCACACACACACACACACACACACACACAGCTAACCTTGTTGGGACACACAATTCAGTCCCATTCAAAATCCTATTTTCCCTAACCCGTACCCTAACCTTAAACCTAACACTAACTCCTAACGCTAACTCTTAACCCTATCTCTAGCTCCTAACCCTAACCCTTAACGTAATTATAACCCTAACACTAATTATAACCTTAACCCTGAAATTCCCTAGAAATAGTATTTGACCTTGTGGGGACTAACAAAATGCCCCCAATTGGTCAAATTTTGGTTTAATTACTACTCTTGTGGGGAACAGAAGTCTATACCCCCCCCCCCCCCCACACACACACACACTGTGAAGAAGGCTTTAAAGAACATTGCGTTTTCATGTTTCTCCAGTAAGAGGGATATGAAACTGGAGACAACGCCATGCCCCTCCTATCTGTCACTGCTCTGCTGTGGCCAGACAGAGAGGAGGTGAGGACTGGGCTGTGTATGCTGAGACAGGTTAAGTAAACACGCTAAAGAAGCTTGAACATGCCCCCCTCTACACACACACACGCGCGCACACACACACACACACACACACACACACACACACACACACACACACACACACACACACACACACACACACACACACACACACACACACACACACACACACACACACACACACACACACACACACACACACACACAGGGCTGTTGACACAGTGCAGCCAAACATTTCAATCTGCCATGACCACCTCAAGGCACACTGCAGACTTCCTGGCCTGCGACTGATATCCCCGCCATCCATCTGAAACTATTGTTGTGTGTGTGTGTGTGTGTGTGTGTGTGTGTGTGTGTGTGTGTGTGTGTGTGTGTGTGTGTGTGTGTGTGTGTGTGTGCTTAGCAACTTAATGAACACAGTGAACTTCATACATCCCTCACAGAGATAAACCAAGAGCTTCCAGATCTGAGTATCCCAATCCCGCCACTTGATCTTCAAGAGTCCCAGTTCAATTTGGCTGTCCATATGACACAATGCGGTTCCAGTGATGTGAGGGTAAATTACAGAACAAACGCAATGATAAATTATGACACAGAGGCCTCTCAGGGGTGTGTGCTTAGTTCCCTCCTGTACCTCTTGTTCACCCACAACTGTGTGGCCATGAATGACTAGAATACCATCAGCAGGTTTGCTGATGATACGACAGTGGCTGGCCTGATCACCGACGGCGATGAGTCAGTCTACAGGGAGGAATTCCTAGACTTAGCAGTGTGGTGCCAGGACAACATCCTCTCCCTTAATGTCAGTAAGACCAAGGAGCTGGTCGTGGACTATAGGAGAAAGAGGGGAGAGCACCCCCCCATCCACATCAACAGGGCTGTTGTGGAGTGGGTTGAAAGCTTCAAGTTCCTTGGTGTCCAGATCACTAAGGACTTAACATGGTCCACACACCCGCACAGTTGTGAAGAGGGCAAGGCAGTGCTTCTTCCGCTAAGGAGGCTGAAAAGATTAGGCATGGGCCCTCGGATCCTCAAAAGTTCTACAGCTGCACCATCGAGTGCATATTGACTGACTGCATCACCGCTTGGTATGGGAAATGCTCCACCCTTGACCGCAACGCGCTACAGAGGGTAGTGTGGACAGCCCAGTACATCCAAGATGATCCAAGATGGCGTAGCAGTGTAGTCATGTTTTGTTCGTCCTCTCGTGTACTTTTGTATTTTTCGTATTTTTTGTATATATTTCCCCCCCCCAAAAAAATCTCTTTTCGATTTTTAATTCGATTATACCTTCCAGTAACCTGCCTCACCCAATGTGATACGGAATCGCTATTATTTTTTAACTTTAGAACACATTCAAGAACCTCCAGAAGCTAACCAGCTAATTAGCTACAAGCTATTTAGTCATTGTTAGCCACTGCTAGCGGCTTTTACCTTCTGCACAGATACCAGCCCTGTTCTTAGCCTGGATATTACTCGCCAATCTATCAGTATCGGACTGTCTCTCCGCAACAACGCCGGATTCCTGCCGTAACCCCTGGGCCACAACTTCTAATCTTCACAGCTAGCTTGCACCCTCCGAGGCACCCAGTACCGAAGCTATCCCTGAGGCCCACCCCCCGGCCTACTCAGCTGTTCACCCGAAACCCACTCATACAAGGCTAGAGCCCAATACTCCACCGGATCCTTGCTGTAAACTCTGGACCTTGGCACCGGATCACCGCTGCTACCGATTGGCTATAGTGGCTAACGCCACTGCCACGAAGCTAGCACCAGTTAGCCGTGAGCCAGGCACATCTCCCGGCTAGCAAACAAAATTCTATAATACCTCTTTCGCCATCTGGCTTGGATTCTCTGTCGACGCGGCGCCCCGCAAATACTCGGCTGTGCCTTCCACCGGCCTCCGTCTGAGCAGACCCCCCTACCACCCCCGGGCTACTAACTTTAAACGCTGTGTCGCCCGCGTGCTAGCGTAGTGGCGGCTTCCCTGTTCCACCTACTGCTGCCCCCTGGACACTATGATCACTTGGCTACATAGCTGATGCCTGCTGGACTGTCCATTAATCACGGTACTCCATTCTGTTTATTAATGTTTTATCTGTTGGCCACAGCCGCAAACTCAGGCTCTGTGTGTAGTTATGTTATGTATGTCTCTCTCAAATATCAATATGCCTTGTATACTGTTGTACAGGTTAGTTATCATTGTTTTAGTTTACAATGGAGCCCCAAGTTCCACTTCTCATACCTCTGATACCTCCTTTGACCCACCCCCCACACATGCGGTGACCTCACCCATTATAACCAGCATGTCCAGAGATACAACCTCTCTTATCATCACAGAGTGCCTGGGCTTACCTCCGCTGTACCCGCACCCCACCATACCCCTGTCTGCACATTATGCCCTGAATATATTCTACCACGCCCATAAATCTGCTCCTTTTATTCCTTGTCCCCAATGCTCTAGGTGACTAGTTTTGATAGCCTTTAGCCGCACCCTCATCCTACTCCTTCTCTGTTCCTCGGGTGATGTGGAGGTAAACCCAGGCCCTGCATGTCCCCAGGCACCCTCATTTGTTGACTTCTGTGATTGAAAAATCCTTGGTTTCATGCATGTCAACATCAGAAGCCTCCTCCCTAAGCTTGTTTTACTCACTGCTTTAGCACACTCTGCCAACCCTGATGTCCTTGTTGTGCCTGAATCCTGAGATTTCCATACCCAACTATAACACTTTCCGTCAAGATAGAACTGCCAAAGGGGAAGGAGTTGCAATCTACTGCAGAGATAGCCTGCAAAGTTCTGTCATACTTTCCAGGTCAATGCCCAAACAGTTAGAACTTCTAATTTTAAAAATGAATCTCTCCAGACATAAGTCTCTCACTGTTACCGCCTGCTACCGACCCCCCTCAGTTCCCAGCTGTGCTCTGGACACCATCTGTGAATTGATCTAGCTTCAGAGTTTGTTCTGTTAGGTGACCTAAACTGGGATATGCTTAACACCCGGCAGTCCTACAATCTAAGCTAGATGCCCTCAATCTCACACAAATCATCAAGGAACCCACCAAGTACAACCCTAAATCCGTAAACATGGGCACCCTAATCGACATTATCCTGACCAACTTGCCCTCCAAATACACCTCTGCTGTCTTCAATCAGGATCTCAGCAATTAGTGCCGCATTGCCTGTATCCGCTACGGGTCCGCGGTCAAATGACCACCCCTCATCACTGTTAAATGCTCCCTTAAACACTTCTGTGAGTAGGCCTTTCTAATCGACCTGGCCCGGGTATCCTGGAAGGATATTGACCTCATCCCGTCAGTTGAGGATGCCTGGTCATTCTTTAAAAGTAACTTCCTCAACATCTTAGACAAGCATGCTCTGTTCAAAAAATGCAGAACTAAGAACAGATATAGCCCTTGGTTCACTCCAGACCTGACTGCCCTCGACTAGAACAAAAACATCCCGTGGCGGACTGCAATAGCATCAAATAGTCCCTGTGATATACAACTGTTCAGGGAAGTCAGGAACCAATACACGCAGTCAGGCCAGCTTTTTCAAGCAGAAATTTGCATCCTGTAGCTCTAACTCCAAAAAGTTCTGGGACACTGTAAAGTCCATGGAGAACAAGAGCACCTCCTCCCAGCTGCCCACTGCACTGAGGCTAGGTAACACGGTCACCACCGATAAATCAATGATAATCAAAAACTTCAACAAGCATTCCTCAACAGCTGGCCATGCCTTCCTCCTGGCTACTCCAACCTCGGCCAACAGCTCTGCCCCCCCCCCAGATCACTGACCATCTCGAATCCCACCGTACCGGTTTCCGAGCCGGTCACGGGTGCACCTCAGCCACGCTCAAGGTACTAAATGATATCATAACCGGCATCGATAAAAGACAGTACTGTGCAGCAGTCTTCATCGACCTGGCCAAGGCTTTCGACTCTGTCAATCACCATATTCTTATTGGCAGACTCAGTAGCCTCGGTTTTTCTAATGACTGCCTTGCCTCGTTCACCAACTACTTTGCAGACAGAGTTCAGTGTGTCAAATCGGAGGGCATGTTGTCCGGTCCTCTGGCAGTCTCTATGGGGGTACCACAGGGTTCAATTCTCGGGCCGACTCTTTTCTCTGTATATATCAACGATGTTGCTCTTGCTGCGGGCGATTCCCTGATCCACCTCTACGCAGACGACACCATTCTGTATACTTCTGGCCCTTCCTTGGACACTGTGCTATCTAACCTCCAAACGAGCTTCAATGCCATACAACACTCCTTCCGTGGCTTCCACCTGCTCTTAAACGCTAGTAAAACCAAATGCATGCTTTTCAACCATTCGCTGCCTGCACCCGCACGCCCGACTAGCATCGCCACCCTGGATGGTTCCGACCTAGAATGTGGACATCTATAAGTACCTAGGTGTCTGGCAAGACTGCAAACTCTCCTTCCAGACTCATATCAAACATCTCCAAACCAAAATCAAATCTAGAGTCAGCTTTCTATTTCGCAACAAAGCCTCCTTCACTCACGCCGCCAAACTTACCCTAGTAAAACTGACTATCCTACCGATCCTCGACTTCGGCGATGTCATCTACAAAATAGCTTCCAATACTCTACTCAGCAAACTGGATGCAGTTTATCACAGTGCCATCCGATTTGTTACTAAAGCACCTTATACCACCCACCACTGCGACCTGTATGCTCTAATCGGCTGACCCTCGCTACATGTTCATCACCAGACCCACCTGCTCCAGGTCATCTACAAGTCTATGCTAGGTAAAGCTCCACCTTATCACAGTTCACTCGTCATGATGGAAACACCCACCCGTAGCACGCGCTCCAGCAGGTGTATCTCACTGATCATCCCTAAAGCCAAAACCTCATTTGGCCGCCTTTCCTTACAGTTCTCTGCTGCCTGGGCTATACTCAGCCTTGTCTCAGGATGGTAAGTTGGTGGTTGAAGATATCCCTGTAGTGGTGTGGGGGCTGTGCTTTGGCACAGTAGGTGGGGTTATATCCTTCCTGTTTGGCCCTGTCCGGGGGTGTCCTCAGATGGGGCCACAGTGTCTCCTCACCCCTCCTGTCTCAGCCTCCAGTATTTATGCTGCAGGAGTTTATGTGTCGGGGGGCTAGGGTCAGTTTGTTATATCTGGAGTACTTCTCCTGTCCTATTCGGTGTCCTGTGTGAATTTAAGTGTGCTCTCTCTAATTCTCTCTTTCTCTCTTTCTTTCCCTCTCTCGGAGGTCCTGAGCCTGACCATGCCTCAGGACTACCTGACATGATGACTCCTTGCTGTCCCCAGTCCACCTGGCCGTGCTGCTGCTCCAGTTTCAACTGCTCTGCCTTATTATTATTGGACCATGCTGGTCATTTCTGAACATTTGAACATCTTGGCCATGTTCTGTTATAATCTCCATCCGGCACAGTCAGAAGAGGACTGGCCACCCCACATAGCCTGGTTCCTCTCTAGGTTTCTTCCTAGGTTTTGTCCTTTCTAGGGAGTTTTTCCTAGCCACCGTGCTTCTACATCTGCATTGCTTGCTGTTTGGGGTTTTAGGCTGGGTTTCTGTACAGCACTTTGAGATATCAGCTGATGTACGAAGGGCTATATAAATAAATTTGATTCGATTTTTGCGAATGGAACGAATTGCAAAAATCTCCCTCACCAACTTTAAACATCTACTATCTGAGCAGCTAACCGATCGCTGCAGCTGTACATAGTGCATCGGTATATAGCCCACCCAATTTACCTACCTCAGCCCCATACTGTTTTTATTTTATTTACTTTTCTGTTCTTTTGCACACCAGTATCTCTACCTGCACATGTTCATCTGATCATTTATCACTCCAGTGTTACTCTGCTAAATTGTAATTATTCACTCCTATGGCCTATTTATTGCCTACCTCCTCATTCCTTTTGCACACAATGTATATAGATTATTTTTTTCCCTACTATGTTATTGACTTGTTTATTGTTTACTCCATGTGTAACTCTGTGTTGTTGTCTGTTCACACTGCTATGCTTTATCTTGGCCAGGTCGCAGTTGCAAATGAGAACTTGTTCTCAACTAGCCTACCTGGTTAAATAAAGGTGAAATAAAAAATACAAATAAAAACATCACTGGGGCTGAGCTCCCTGCCATCTAGGACCTCCATATCAGGCGGTGTCAGAGCAAGGCCGGAAAAATTGCCAAAGACTCCAGCCACCCAAGCCATAGACGGTTCTCTCTGCTACCGTCCAGTAAACAGTACTAGAGCATCGACTCTCAGTCCAACAGGCTCCAAAACAGCTTCTACCTCCAAGCCATAAGACTGCTAAATAGCTAGACTGCTAAATAGTCAATTAATGGTACCCAAACTATCTGCACTGACATTACACACATTGACACTACACACATTGTAGACTCTATATACATACTCACTCACACACACTACATTGACACTCCCACACACACACACACACACTTTTACACTCATCATTTGCTGCTGCTACTATGTTCTTTATTTTACTCTAATTATTTAACATTTTTATTATAAATGTTGTTTTTTTACCTCTTTTTCGTGATATCCAATTGGTAGTTACAGTCCTGTCCCATTGCTGCAACTCCCGTATGGACTTGGGAGAGGCAAAGGTCAAGAGCCATGCGTCCCCCGAAACACAAACCTCCCAAGCAGCACTGCTTCTCGACACACTGCTCTCTTAATCCAGCCGCACCAACGTGTCGGAGGAAATACCATCCAAATGGCGACCGTGTCAGCGTGCACTGCGCCCGTCCCAAGACAGGAGTCGCTAGAGTGCGATGGGACAAGGACATCCCGACCGGACAAACCTTCCTCTACCCGGATGACGCTGGGCCAATTGTCTGCCGCCTCATGGGTCTCCCGGTCGCTGCCGGCTGCGACACTGCCCAGGATCCAACCCGGATCTGTAGTAACGCCTCAAGAACTGCGATGCAGTGCCTTAGACCGCTGCGCCACTCGGGAGAGCCCTTACTCTTATTATTATTATTATTATTATTATTATTATTATTATTATTATCTTTCCTGATGCCTAGTCACTTTACTCTGCCTCCATGTACATATATACCTCAAATGCATTGTACCTCTGCACATTGATATGGTACTAGTACTTGTAGTCCCTGTATAATCTTGTGTATTTTATTTTATTCCTCTTGTGTTACTATTTTATTTTATGCATTGTTGGGAAGGGCTGTAAGGAACGAGATGAGGTAGAGGTGGTCATCTCAAGCACACCCACACCAGACAGTTTCTAGGATGCAGTTTGTCTGAAGGAATGCTGTGGGAGGAATGTGACTCTGGATTCCTCAGCTCCATTAGGAGGGAATGTGTTCCCGCTTTAAATGAAGAGCAGCTTATAAAGGCTTCATAAAGTCTCAATAAAGCCTTCATTAGCACTACATACATGTGTTGCAAATCATCTATAACCGTATCCATAGTGTCTGTTAAATGGTGTATATTATATTACTCTAAATTAAAACAATTCTAGGATGGCCCAACCTCTTTCGCTCTTGGGTGCATAGGCAACATTGGACCTGACCTCAACTTTCCCCCAAATGCTGTGCTGCAGGATGACATAAAGTCATGCATAGCAAAAAACGTTGGTAGGGCCCTTTAAAATCTTTTTTTATTTTTTGCCTAATTCCGTTATATTTCTTTGGGTATTTCTTTATGTTTTTTCTTTTCCAGGTTTCTGATTTCTCCCATTTCTTATGGTTTTCGCTATAAAAAGCACAAATTGTTTATAGCAAAAAATAGCAAAAGCTTGGATGTTCTATGGTCACAACAATGTTTAAACCCCATCAGGGTTTAATTTGATATCTGGGAAAAAACGAAGATATTTACATTTTGAGTGGTTGCCCTTTAATTGAAGTGCACATGCACCTAGCACTGTTTGGTTAGCAGTGTTTCTTTTGCACAAATGTGACGGAGTTCGCAAATCAAATACCCACTGGACAGCTTTAAACGGGTAAGTTAACTAATTTAAATGACCATAAATAAAAGTTGTGTTTAGCTAGATTACATGCAGTGCTTGACCAGCACCTAAAATGTTCTACTGCTTGAGCTCCTGTTCCTCTTATAGAATATTAGCTCAAAAGTAATGTGAAGCTCTTGCACCTAAATATAAACAATACCTACACCCAAAATGATTACCGGCACCTATTGCAGTCCAAGTCAAACACTCATTACATGGCTACCTCAAATCGTTATTTCAAATCATTTTGGGGACTTCACATCAACTGCTAGCTAGCTAACACATGTCAGATACAGTGGTTCCTCCTTTAAAAGTTGCGTCATACTGTAGAATTTTTAACATTAATGCCAGTTAGTGCTAGTTTGATCACCAGAGGGCATCTTTGAGAAGCATTTGATCATCTTCAATATTGGCATTACTATAAAATGTAAACCTTTTTTGTAAGAACATAGTATATGGGATTCATTTTAAGAAATGTAGCTTAATTAATTTGATTAATATTATGGTGTTTCTATTCCAATAAAAAATTAAAACAAAACCCTCAGGGTTTCAGTTAGAATGGAATGGAAAATATGGTGCTGTACAACGTGACGGTCGGGAGTTGGCTACAGCACTAAGAGCATAAGAGGATTGGAGGATTCTAAATTAATATCTAAGGGGAATTTTTTGTTAGGGCAAATCTGATCTGTGAGAATATCTAAAGAGGTTTATATAATTCTGAATACATTAATAATAATAATAATAATAATAATAATAATAATAATAATAATAATAATAATTTCCGCTTTGTTTAAAAAATAACAATATTTTGGAAATTATTTTGTTTTCATTTAACCTAGAGTGAGCGAGAACAAGGCCATTCTTGAACATGGGGTGAGACATTCTCACTAATTACTAAATAAAGCCAGTTTGTTATTTAGAATTCTCTATTCTTGTTTCTAGAGGGAGAGAAACCAAAAGCCGCCTCGTGGGTCTCACGGTCGCGGCCAGCATGGGTATCGAACCAGCATCTGTAGCAACGCAGTTTGCACTGCAATGCAGTGACCCCTGCGCCACTTCTTTAGGAAAATATGGCGCTGTACAATGTGACTGTCGGGAGTAGGCTACAGTACTAAGAGCATAACATTTCCACACCCTTATTGTAGTGTAACCAATACCCAAATGGAAATTCAGTGAAAAAAACAATCTCATGGATTTATCACGACCAGTCTCAGAGCAGCGCGAAACGATGCTGAAATGGTTATTGCTTCAAATCCTATTGCTTCTAACTTCAATATGCTTTTTAAATAAATAAGACCTACACCACTTTTAACAGCACATTACTCAACACTAGTGAGACTAATTTTGCCTACGGTAGGCCGTCAGTATATCTAAAAATATTTTTTCAATGACGTGACTCTCCGCCAATAATTACATTTAGAGGATTGGAGGATTCTAAATTAATATCTAAGGGGCATTTTTCATTAGGGCAAATCAGATCTGTGAGAATGTCTAAGGGGCTTTTATATCATTCTAAATTATTTAATAATAATAATTGCTTTGTTTAAAAATTAACTATATTTTGTAGATTATTTTGTTTTCATTTAACCTAGAGTGAGCGAGAAAAAGGCCATTCTTGAACATGGGGTGAGACATTCTCACTAATTTGTAAATAAAGCCAGTTTGTTATTTAGAATAATGTATTTCTGTTTTTAGAGAGAGGGTCCCCAGGTGGTGACCGGCACAAGTATTGAACCAGCATATGTAGTTTGCAAAGAAATCCACAAAGTTGTTAATGCTGATCATTTAGAATCATTTAGAGTCTGCAACCAATCAATCACGGACAGTTGTGACACAACCAACCTAACTAAGAAATACATTCTCCCCCTACCCTCCTCCTAGGCAACTTAGTCCTGCTAATAGCCTTGCTAATAGCCATAATGCCACTGTACAATGTGACCGTGTGTGTTTGAGAGAGTATTTTCCAGTAAGCAACAATGTTTACCTTTTATTAGCCTACTTTGTTCCAATATTTCTGTCATTCAGTGATATTTATTCCCATATTAATTCCATAAGATCCATAAGGAAATAAACATCTGCATTTTGAAAGAGTATATTTATTATTATTTTATTATCGAAAGCATAAAGATGCTGATGAAGAAATACAGTACTGTATACAGTGGGACAAAAAAAGTATTTAGTCAGCCACCAATTGTGCAAGTTCTCCCACTTAAAAGGATGAGAGAGGCCTGTAATTTTCATCATAGGTACACTTCAACTATGACAGACAAAATGAGAAGAAAAAAAAAATCAGGATTTTTAATGAATTTATTTGCAAATTATGGTGGAAAATAAGTATTTGGTCAATAACAAAAGTTTATCTCAATACTTTGTTATATACCCTTTGTTGGCAATGACAGAGGTCAAACGTTTTCTGTAAGTCTTCACAAGGTTTTCACACACTGTTGCTGGTATTTTGGCCCATTCCTCCATGCAGATCTCCTCTAGAGCAGTGATGTTTTGGGGCTGTTGCTGGGCAACTCCCTCCAAAGATTTTCTATGGGGTTGAGATCTGGAGACTGGCTAGGCCACTCCAGGACCTTGAAATGCTTCTTACGAAGCCACTCCTTCGTTGCCCATTCCTCCATGCAGATCTCCTCTAGAGCAGTGATGTTTTGGGGCTGTTGCTGGGCAACTCCCTCCAAAGATTTTCTATGGGGTTGAGATCTGGAGACTGGCTAGGCCACTCCAGGACCTTGAAATGCTTCTTACGAAGCCACTCCCATTCCTCCATGCAGATCTCCTCTAGAGATCTCTAGAGATCCTCTAGTGTTTGGGATCATTGTCATGCTGAAAGACCCAGCCACGTTTCATCTTCAATGCCCATGCTTATGGAAGGAGGTTTTCACTCAAAATCTCACGATACATGGCCCCATTCATTCTTTCCTTTACACGGATCAGTTGTCCTGGTCCCTTTGCAGAAAAACAGCCCCAAAGCATAATGTTTCCACCCCCATGCTTCACAGTAGGTATGGTGTCCTTTGGATGCAACTCAGCATTCTTTGTCCTCCAAACACGACGAGTTGAGTTTTTACCAAAAAGTTATATTTTGGTTTGATCTGACCATATGACATTCTCCCAATCTTCTTCTGGATCATCCAAATGCTCTCTAGCAAACTTCAGACGGGCCTGGACATGTACTGGCTTAAGCAGGGGGACACGTCTGGCACTGCAGGATTTGAGTCCCTGGCAGCGTAGTGTGTTACTGATGGTAGGCTTTGTTACTTTGGTCCCAGCTCTCTGCAGGTCATTCACTAGGTCCCCCCGTGTGGTTCTGGGATTTTTGCTCACCGTTCTTGTGATCATTTTGACCCCACGGGGTGAGATCTTGCGTGGAGCCCCAGATCGAGGGAGATTATCAGTGGTCTTGTATGTCTTCCATTTCCTAATAATTGCTCCCACAGTTGATTTCTTCAAACCAAGCTGCTTACCTATTGCAGATTCACAATTTGTGGCTGACTAAATACTTTTTTGCCCCACTGTAGGCTTTATCTGAGATTTTGCGGTTGCACACGCACTTTAAACATTTGGATAATAAAGCATTTAAAGCATTTTGAAGATAAAAGCCGCCTGCATATGTTAATTAGGCTACTGTGCAGTCTGACAAGTAAACATAGCCTACAGTACATACTGTAGTAAACATGGTAAAGTGCCTAATTCCTTACATAAGGGAGAGCAGGCCATGTCCAGACTTTCTCAGTGACCTCAGGTACTCATTAACTCGGTCTTTACTGCTTTTTTGGGTTGCATCAGTCATGGACAGAAACTTCAGAGACACTGTATTGACGATGAACACCCGGAGGTTCACTGGTAAGCCACATTTGCCTTGGGATCCATCCCAGTTAGTATTCTGTGTCTACCCGTGGTATCTCTCTTCAGTTACACATCCTTGGAATAGCAGAACAGCATGATGGTCAGGACGGCCCTTGTTGTGCCTGGTGAGCAGTTGGTCAAGTTCTGTTGTCAGAAGAGGAATGGAAATGTCAGGGTGAACCGACGACCTGATGAACCCGCCAGAGCTCACAGGTGTGCCTGGCATGGATTGTGACTCCATCTCCTTCCTCGTCCTCTTCAACGCGTCATTCTCCCCTGGCCGTGGAGCTGGGTGGAAGTGCAACTAAAATGTAGTTTAAATAAACATCTGCATTTTGAATGCCTTTTTTCTCGTTATTTTATTAACGAAAGCATAAAGATGTTGATGAAGACATACTGTACTGCTGTTTTGAGTTAGAAATGTAACAATTTAGAGTACTTAAGCATTGAATACATTGCAAGTAGAGGGATGTTCACAAATACAATAGCCGGAGTATAAAGAGTCTATTGTCCTGCTAATACTGTAGGGCCACACCTGCTACAGTACACTTGTGAAAAACAAGTGTTTGAAAACCTGTTTTCAAAATGCCACCAGCTGTCCATCACTACTGTAAATAAAAACACAGCCTCTTGTTTACCTTCTTTATTGTAACCACAATGTCACAAATAATTTATATCTACCTTTCTAATTACTTTTAGATTTTGTGATTTACAAATGTTCACTTTTCATGTCATTTTTCGTTAAATCCAGTTCAAATTTAAGTATAACTTTTGACTGACGCCTTTAGTGAGAGGTCTAATGCTTTAACACTTAATAATATCTGCCCTCCGAATTAATATCTAAGGGGCATTTTTGAAGCAATTATTACTTACATTGTTTTAGTTTGAACGTGCAGACAGGTACTAAGAACAGAGGGAACATTTCCCCAGTCAGCGTTTCCATAGTCAGTGGATAAGGCTGGAGAACTGCAAGGCAATCCCGTTGTGCGCCACTCGGGAGCCATGACCAATATATATAGGCCTGCTGGATATGTTGTTTGCAGAATTCACAGCCTGCTAGGCTTGTGAAAAAATATATCTGTGAGGATATCTAAGGGGATTGTATATAATGCTAAATGAATTAATAATAATAATAGCTTTGTTTTAAAAATAACTATATTTTGGAGATGATTTCATTTTCAAATAACGTAAAGTGAGTGAGAAAATAGCCATTCTTGAACATGGGGTGAGACATTGTAAGCTAATTTGTAAATAAAGTTTGTTATTTGGAATGATTTATTCTGTTTTTAGAGGGAGAGAAATCAAAAGCCTACCATCACCTCATGAGTCTCCACGGCTGGCACAGGTATTGAACCAGTATCTGTAGCAATGCAGTTTGCCCTTTGATGCAGTGTCTTAGACTGCTGTGCCACTCAGGCGCTGTACAACATGACTGGTCAGGAGTAGGCTACAGTATGAGCAAAAGAATCCTAACATTTACACACCCTAATTGTAGTCGAGGTTTCTCTTAGAATAAAAACCTTAATGTAACAACAGTTTTAGTAAGTAATACTGATGAGTAGTAACAAAAAAAAAGTTTATTTTTAGAGACACAGTAGCGCCTTGGGATCCAAAAGCATAATCAGTGCTCTAACTCCCCTTTGCGCTGGTCTGTAGCAATGAAGTAGTGACGCAGGGTACCGTACTAAATCACAAATTACCTCTAAATCCAGCAGCATAATCACAAATCTTTAAGTTGAGCAACCACTGTAGATAGCTAGCTAACGTTAGCAGCATAAGCTGCCAATATGACATTTTGCTAGCTAGCTAGCAGGCTCAGCTAAAGAGAGCTAGGTTGTATCTAGCTATAGCTAATAATCTGTCATCTTCTATTACAGAAAATATTTGAGCTGGACAATCAGGTTCTGATTATATTGAAGGTGAATTTAGCTCAGAAACCAGTTAGTTAGCTAGGTCCAGGCCTAATTGTTTTGTATTGTATTGGTTGTTATTAAATAGTTTTTTATATGTTAGGTAGATAGCCAAGGAAGGCACTGAAACCCAAGCTGTCCCCGCAAACCCTGGGATTAAAACACCTTCCTCTGCAACTGGATCCTGGACTTCCTGATTGGCCGCCCCCCAGGTGGTAATGGTAGGTAACAACACATCCGCCACACTGATCCTCAACACGGGGGCCCCTCAGGGGTGCATGCTCAGTCCCCTCTTGTACTCCCTGTTCACTCATGACTGCACGGCCAAGCATGACTCCAACACCATAAATTTGCTGATGACACAACAGTGGTAGGCCTGATCATCGACAATGACAAGACAGCCTATAGGGAGGAGGACAGAGACCTGACCGTGCTGTGCATGGACAACAACCTCTCCCTCAACGTGATCAAGACAAAGGAGATGATTGTGGACTACAGGAAATGGAGCACTGACCACGCCCCCATTCTCATCGACGGGCTGTAGTGGAGCAGGTTGAAAGCTTCAAGTTCCTTGGCAAACTATAATGGTCCAAGCACACCAAGACAGTTGTGAAGAGGGCACAACAAAACAAAAAGAGGGCAGTGTGTACGGCCCAGTACATCACTGAGACCAAGCTTCCTTCCATCTATACCAGGTGGTGTCAGAGGAAGGCCCTAAAAATGGTCAAAAACTCCAGCTACCCTAGTCATAGACTCTTCTCTCTGCTACCGCACGGCAAACGGTACTGGAGCGCCAAGTCTAAGTCTAAGAGGCTTCTATGCAGCTTCTACCCCCAAGCCATTAGACTCCTGAACATCTAATTAAATGGCTACACAGACTATTTGCATTGCCCCCCCCCCTCTCTCTTTTACGCTGCCGCTACTCTCTGTTAGTATCTACGTATAGCCACTTTAATAACTCTACCTACATGTACATATTACCTCAATTACCTCGACTAACCGGTGCCCCCACACATTGACTCTGTATTGGTACCCCCTGTATATAGCCTCGTTATTGTTATTTTTATTATTTGTTCATTTTATTTCTTATTTTATTGTAGGTATTTTTCTTAAAAGTGCATTGCAGGTTAAGGACTTGTAAGTAACCATTTCACTGTAAGGTTTACACCTGTTGTATTTGGCACATGTGACAAATAACATTGGATTTGAAACCCAAGTGCTTGAGATTGCCTCCTCAAACTCATTTCATTCCTCAACAACTTCATCCCCAGACTGCTGACATTGCTGACAGGTTAGTTCATACCTGTAATTTAAGACTTTTAATGTAATGGTTTACGTTTATTTTTGAGCATCCGTCTCTTCATTCTTGGAGATTGTTGAAAAATATGTATCATTTGTGTTTCTTCAAATCCAAGGGTAACCTGTAACAGAGTGGCATCACATGAGTTGTTGTCTTCCATAGGAGAAGAAGATGGCAAATGACCTGACGGATGATGCTGAAACCCTTCTAATGGCAAGACAACCTGAAAAATATAACAGGCCTATCATAATTCTGATTTTACCATCATACTTTATTTGTTCATTATGGAATTTGTCATATGTCCTGATCCCAAAAAAATTCCTGATCACATTAATAATTTGAGATTCGTTTGAAATGTTGTTTTCCCCTCGAGGCTCATTTGGCGATGTGGCCCTGAAGGTAGTGCCTGCCATCCTGCCTCCATCGTCATACAGAATAGATGGGGAAATGATTTGCGCTTAATATACGGTCTTTAAGTATGTAGGCTAAATACTAACACTTAATATGACTATTTCTACAATGCAAACAACCTTTGCTATCAGTGCAGCGCAAAAATGCCCATATCCAGGTGATGCGACAAAGGCATTTCCTAACAGACCCGCTAACTTTCTTTGTTGTTACTTTTAAGGTTGGAACCAACAGGCAGAGGCAAGAACGGTTTGTCCTCCAACTCAGGGACATGCTACGCTGTTTACAGCACTGTTTAATGTAATTGCATTGCTTGACTTTTTAAAAACTTAATGTATTTGTAGTGTTCCAACTTTTTCAATTTGACATCCCATGTGTTAGGGATAGGGAGAGTGATAAGTGGGGGTGGGGTAATGGGAAGGGGTTTAAAAATGTAAAAATAAAAAGGAACTGTATGGTTTAAACTTGCCTTGAATGTTTATTTCTTTTAGCTGATAGTGATCATTCCTTAAGCGTTAATGCATTTGCCTCATTCATATGTGTGTTATGAATTACCAAAGGTGTCTGACTTTTCAAGTAAGTACACTGTCACGCCATATAGTCTTTATGGATGTGTTTTGAATGACGAAGGTCTCCCACTTCAGACAAAGTATTGCAGGACAATACATAAAGTGTTAATAAATAGCTTATAAACATTCTGCCGATTTATGGTTCTCATGATCAACAGGTAGGGTGTGAGAGGTATTTAGATGGGTTGATGGACCTGCAAGGCTTGCGTCCATCCGTCCGTCCGTCTGTCTGTGTATCATAGCCAAAATGATTTGGGAGGAGTCCTACCTGAGACCACTAGCCACCAGGTATTCCTCTTCTGTTACCATGCTGGAGACCAGGGCTTGATTACAACCTGTTACAACAGTGCCAACATTTTGTGGCTGATCTTTCAGCGGGGGAGAGGGTGAATATGTCCTGGCTGGGCCCAGCACCGCACGGTATAGTTTGTTATATGTGTGTGTCATCCTGAAGCACAACATGTCACCCTTCATAAAGCACATGTTTATGTCATATTCGACATATTATGACACATTTGATACTGGTGATTATGTCACACAGTTAAGCCACATCTATAAACCCTTTTTAAAGCATACGGTTATAGATGATTTGTGACACAACTATGTAGTGCTTATGAAGGCTTTATGAAGCCTTTATAAACTGCACTTCGTTTAAAGTGGGGCCGGGAAGGTATATGAAAAACCTTTTCCCTCTCTTTTTCTTTCTTAGTCACTCTCTTCCTCTTTAAAACTAGGATTTCATTCCATTTTGATCTTAGGCTTACCTGTAATTCATTTGGTTTAACAATCAAATGAATGCATTCTGGTGTGTAAGACAGACTTGCAATAACACACTTTTTTAATTAAAGTGGTGCTTGGGTTGAAATCTAATTTCCACTCCTTTCTTGAGGTGAAGCCTGCTGCGTGTATTGTCATTGTCATTCCAAAGAAGAGGGAAAAGGAGTTTGTGAATGACAAAAGTCTTCTTGGCACTTGCCCAAATCCCTCTTTGACAAATGCTTCAAAAAACCCATGCTGACAGGCTTGTGTGAATAGCTGTTCTCCGGGTGAATCCCCTCCCTCAGGGCTAGATAGAATCAAAGACAAACCCCCCCACACACACTCCTCACACACCCCTTCACAAAAAAAAAGCCTCCATTCACTTCTTCATGCCCCGAGAGAACAAAAACTCATAAAGTACCTCTGGCTCCATTGGTCACACTTTTCCATTACTTTAACCGCTTTCTGATTGTGTGTATTGTGTTCAATTTGTCCTTAGGAATTTGTGATTTTTCAAATGCCTGAACAGTGATTTGCTATGAGAGGTAACAGAAGCAGAGAACTAACCACCTCTCACACAATTGTCTGAGGCTGCACAACAAGGGTCTATGCTAATGCTGGGCTATTAAGCTAACAGTGTTGGGCTCCCCCCTGTGGGGGCCAAGGGCATAGCCACCAACAGCACCCTCAACACCGCCATGCAAACACAAAGACAGGAAGGGGGGCGGGGGAACACTGACAGCTTACAGAAGGTGCCCAGACAGCCGAGAGAGAGCAAGAGGGGGGAGGGGCTATTTTTACAATTTTTCTTCTGAAAATCAGGTTTTTAAATCTAACCTTAACCACACTGCTAACCTTATGCCTAACCCTAACCTTGAATTAAGACCAAAAAGCAAAATGCTGTTTTCATAAATATTTAGGATAAAGCCAAATTCGACTTTGCCACTGGCCCATCTAGTGGGAACCAGACTAGAGGGGTGAGAGGTTGGCCTCCGGAGCTTCCTCCCCCCTCCTCCCCCCTACTCGCAACACAGTCATAGCTCCGTCTGCTCACTCTCACACACCACGCAACCAGCTGGAGTCCTTTGGGATAGTGTCTCCATGGAGACAAGCAGCAACATGAAGTTTGCTCCAAGGCTTTGGGTTTTTAACGGCACAGCCGAGGCAAGCAGATTTGAGCAGACTGCTGGCTGTTCAGCTTCTACTGGAAACACTGGGGCTTGCAGCACAGGCACACAGCTAAATGCTAGCTAGCTGGTTAACAAACACAAGGCTGAAACAAACACGCACAATTACCAAAAAAATAAGCACAAACAGTCTTATGTTAGACATGCTAAGCAAACTCACGAAGAGAAAAACAGTGAACTGCTATTGTAGTACTTTAACAGGAAGCGTGTTAGCTAGCACTTGAGCTAACATTCTGCCTGTAGGCTATGTCATGGCCTAGCCACTGTTTATGCCTCAATGCTAACTCTACAAACCAGTTTTTCTTCCGTTCCAGCTCAATACTTGCTATGTGGGGCACTGTAATGTGATGACAAAGAAAAACAATATGAAAAAGGTTCCACATATGACATGACTATAGTCTCATAAACAGTACTCTAACCCACTGTAATATGTCAATTACAGGCTCTACTGAAGCCTAACTGGAATATGTGATTAAATGGGGCCTATCTGATGTGAACCTAGACATCAGAACCGTAAATCTTAAACGCAACAGTGTTTCAGGTTACTGTGTGTGACTGTGCGTGAACACTGAAGGCTTTCATTGTGGAGCACTAATCCCGTTCTCTCTACAAACCCCACTCCACTCCACACATACACTCCTCCACACAGAGCTATTGTGTCAGTGAGGGGGGCTGAGGGGGTCAGGCATCTGGGGAGCAGAAATCTCCTTGTGACCCCTGACCTTTGTGGGTGAGTGGTGCAGACTGACATGAAGGCTTCTGGAATTCCTTCAGGTGACTCAAAACAGAGCTCTGAGAACCACTTTTTGTGTGTCAACCATTACGTTGATGTGGGTATACTCTGTGTGAATCAGTCTCTGAAAATATTTTCACACTGAGTCTAAGTCAGATGTATTGTATTTAGTCTAGTAGAGCTTGTCAAAGCAGGCATATTCCTTACTGTGAAAGACTGGACATAAACATAACTATGCAGGCTTGTCTTGTGTCTATGCTACCCGATAAGACAACAGTGTTTACAACTGACAACTGTACATTTATTTGACAGCTGCTAACTGTTAGGCAATAGAGAGATTTCAACCTACTAAACCCACTTTCACCATGAGTCATGTATCAAGTTCCAAAAAAAAATATGAGTCATGTATCAAGTTAAAAAAAGAGTTCCTGCTTAAATGAGCCTCATCTGCTCTATCAATCGGTGACAGACTGCGACTGACACTTGCTGCGATGCTAGTAATACAAATTCAACTAGAGCGGGACATTTGTACAGTACAAAAGATACAGGTACATAGTGACATACTTTTCATTTACCAATGTCCACAACAGAAAGCATGAGCTACTATTTCAGTTTAGCTGTCCTATAATCTACAACACAATATGATCATCTGTCATGTCAGATGTTGAGATTTTAGGATGGGGTTTGAAACATTAACAGTTTCTCATTGGGCCTGCCTGGACAGCTTAGACTGCTCCTATTGTTCCTCGGCGCTCCGCAATGAGTGCCTCACAAGTCATTCACTATTAGAAGCAACACATCACTCCATTGTCCCAGCCCTAAAAGAACGACATACCTACCCTAAGGCAGAAAAAAGACAGAAGAGGATATCTTTAGGGAGTGACTCAACTGCAACCTCATAGGTAGGTAGGTAGGGAGCGAGGGAGGGAGGGAGGGAGGTAGGTAGGTATGTAGGTAGGTAGGGAGGGAGAGAAAGACAGAGAGAGAGAGGGAGGAAAGAGAGAAAGGAACGAGAAGAGTGGTTCAGATAAGATACTGTACGTTTGTCAGGCCGTTTCGTTTGGTTCCTGTATTAACATTCCTGCTGCCACATGGGGCACAAAGTAACTCCAGTGCGAGCCTCCTAATGCTAAAGCTACCACACCCACTCATCTCATGCATGCTTTCACTCCGCTCATTTCGCACTCCCAGGCCCATGTCTCACTGGTTATTTTCGAAATGGCACCCTATTCCCTATATAGTGTACTACTTTTGACCAGGGCCCAGTAGTGCACTATATAGGGAATAGGGTGCCATTTGGGATGCACCACCGTGTATCACTGAGTGAGTAGGTTAGGTGCTTGTATGACACACTGCATGTGTCTGTGATGACAGTGTAGCCCTCTAGAGGTGAGTCACAGGCCTATACACCATATCCATGTAGTCATTGAGTGATGACGGGATATTCAACATCTTTCTAAAACTATATTAGATTGTTGTAATCTAGGGAAGCTTGACAATGAGCTATAAATGACATGAGCTGTGAGCTCTCAATATCAACACTATACTATCACCATCCTCATCTCCTCAGAGTAGACGCAGTCTCATATCTCCACAGGTGCAGAGATATGAGTCATCTATCACATCACAGTCACACAGACAAACACACACATGCACACGCTTTGGCGGGTAAGGTAGTTAATGATTCCCCCTGTGTGTATGTGTGTGTGTGTGTGTGTGTGCTGAAAAGAGATCTGGGACAGCTGTGTGTGTGTTGGTCCCTCTGCTACATGACGCTGCTGCCACTGCTGCTGGGACACAGTGTGCTCAGGGTTGGGTAGTTTACTTTCTAAACGTAATCCGTTACAGTTACTAGTCACCTGTCCAAAATCAGTAACGTAACTTTTGGATCACCAAAACCCAGTAAAGTCATCTGATTACCTTCAGTAATTTATGGGCTACTTTCCACTTAAGAGGCATTAGAAGAAGACAAAAATGATCCATCAAACGCATTTGGTGTGTCATCATAGTAGTCTGTGACTTGTGGTCGGACTCGCTCAGGTGTAACATTAAACTTGTCCCTTTTTTCAATGCTGAATTGAATGTCATTGAAAAAACAGAAAGGTGTCATAGTGTATTTGTTTCCCACAAACACATTTTCTGAATTTAAAAGTAAATCATCTAGTTTTTCAAAAGTATATATATATTTTTGCAGGTAACGTAACCGATTACAATTACAGTGTTTTGTAATCAGATTACATGTAAGCGATTACATGTAATCAGTTACTCCCCAACTCTGAGTGTACTAAGTGGATAATTCAGGCCACTGTGTGTGTGTTTGCTGACTACAAATACACACACCAGCATGGCCTTAGAGTCACCACCACCGCTACACACACACACACACACACACACGCACACCCACACCCACTGAACACAGGTCACAGATAAGGAAGACCAAAAAAGAAACTGTCCAACAGAACAAAACATACAATATGGCTCAGAACCAATGATGTATATAAACCCTGGATTGCTGATGCGATGTATTGGCCATTGAGAGGCTTTGAAGCCACCAGTCGGCCATATCGGCACTCTCCAGTAGGAGCAGTCCTCCATAGGAATTAATGGAATTCTACAATATTTCAATTAAATGTTTCAAGAACAAAATTACACATATTTAAGTATTTTTGTTGTTGTAGTGGTGACAGTAACATTAGTAACCTCTAAAAAGTATACTTTAAGGAACATGTTTTTATATATTTTAGAAGCTGTATGTTTAGCGAACATAATATAACAAAATATTATGCATTAAGGTGTCTGTAATATAATAGATGTGGCAAAAATGAATGTAGACATTAATAAATGCATTTCTATTGCTTCCAAAATATGTTTTACTATGGTGGGGTAGTTCCAAGTTGGAGGCATTGTGACTTCAACACAGCCCCCCTAAAAGTAATCTAGTGTATATATAAATCATTGTTAAGAACAGTACAACATCATCTGATTACAAAAAAACTGTAATTGTAATCAGTTACGTTACCTGCTAAAGTCATGTCATTTACATGAAGGATCACTGCTCAGTGCAGCTAAAGCTATTAGCATACAAATGCACTGGTATGTGGTCAAAAGTTCACAACCTTGTTTTCTCTACAAAAGAAACTAAACATAGCGTCACTATAAAACATTAAAACATTTCGTGAAAGTTGGGACCCTGAAGACAATCAAATACAAACAAAAATGTCCAATGTGCTTACAACCAAATATTTAACGCATATGCAAAAAAAAATACAACATTTGAGGTCTTTCCAAGTTTTTCCAACTGCATTTTGTTCTTGTAGGAACCGAGGAATGTCATGAAATGTCAGTGTGCCTAGCGAGTATTATTTCATGGTTTAGAGGCTTACATTCCTTTCTCCCTACTTGACGTTCTTTGTCCTGACCACTTGCACGTGGAGGGAAAGGAGACACTGCTGATTTAATCCTCAGCCAGAGGCTACATTCCAAATGGCACCCTATTCCCTATATAGTGCACTACCCCGATCAAAAGTAGTGCACTAAATACATAATATGCTTCCATTTGAGATGCAGACAGAGGCATGCTAAAGCCATCTGGGCCTAAAACCAAACGTCAGGCCAGGCGTGGCGGGCACAGAGAGGGGGACGGAGGAAGAGAGGGAGGAAGGAGGGCTACAACAAGAATCTAGGCGGCCACACAGACGCAGAACTCTCTTTGTGCTCTCCAGTTCTGACCCCTGACCCTTCACATCCTGTTGGAGGGAAAGAGGAAAGACGAGAGGGCATGCAGTCCGGTGTGTGTGTGTGTGAATAGTACATTGAAGAGCACATGTGTGTGGGAGGGCGAGAGTGCATCACCGAGTGTGACAGAGCTACAATATACATCAGTCTACCACCACACACGTTCCCTTGCAGTGTGTGTTCACGCTCATGTCTGTGTGTGTTCTCCTGTTCCCTATCAGTGTGAATTTACGTCCCAGGCAGCAGACTCTAGGAGACACAATGGCTCACCCACATTCCCGCTCTCCTGCTGAGAGTGCTCATTTGTCTCCTGCATTCCTTCCCCATTCAGGTCTCCTTCTCTCACCTCCTGGCCAGAGTAAACCGCCCACAACTCTTTACAGGACAAGGGGAAGTAGCGGGAAAAGAGGGGGGAGTAAGTGGCAGTAGGGTCTTCAAAACTCAGGAGGGAGGAATCAGTTCCCTCAAGCAAAAAAAATCCCCCCCCCCCCCCCCCCCCTGCTGTGTGAGGCTTGGCTAGTGAAGCAGCAAACCAGAAAAGAGGAGTGGGAAAAGACATTGGAACATGATCTCTCTCGGCACTAGGGGAATGAAGGATGGCTTACTTTTAATGACTGGGTTTTGATGACTTTTCCCCTCAGCAGCCACATACACACGCACGCACGCACACCCACCCATGTGGAGGCTGCTGAGGGGAGGACGGCTCATAATAATTGCTGGAAGGGAGCGAACGGAATGGCATCAAATGGCATGGAATGGTATTTGGTACCATTCCACTTATGCCGCTCCAACTATTACCACGAGCCCATCCTCCCCAATTAAGGTGCCACCAACCTCCTGTGACACACACACACACACACACACTTATCCCTGCCTTATAAAGGAGTCTGTAATTAAGACTAAGGCCTGCCCTCCCACGGAACAGTCCAACCACCCACTCCCATCTACCACTGGGGAGACACACATACATACACAAACACATTTTTAGGCCTAAACCTGCGTCTCTACTTTTCATTCCCATCTGCTGGTGATAGGAGGAGATGGAGGACCTAGCCCAGCCGGTCCTGCCCAGGCCTGTAGTTTCTCTGCTGGAGGAGCCAGAGGGAAACTAGAGGGATGAGCCCTAGCCTCCACTCAACACACAGGAAATCCTGCAGGGGCTTTGCTCTCTGATGCCAAAACACGGAGAGGAGATGAGTGGGAAGACAAAGAGCAAAGAGTAAATAGCACTAGCTACCGGGCGGCCAGGACTACCTGAAATAACTACTCATGCACTGCACAGTCAAGGAAGACTGTGGGGATCACTTTGTAATAAGTGTTTTAATTCATCCTTTCAAGTGTTTTCCTCTGGGACCAAAGCACATCTTGTTTAATGTATGTATCATTTTTACACCAAAATAAAAAGCAATTTAGTTCAAGCAGTCTACACGACTGGGGCTAATATGGTAACTTTTGACTGGATATCTTTATGGAAAAGCAGTAGCCAATGTTTTAGGGCACTGTTAACAGTTAGAGGCTGGAAGAGAGCATGTGGTTTGACTCAGACTTAAATGACAGTGGGCTATGCTGGGCCTTGGTGGGAGTTTCAGGGAGGGCCTCCCCTAGTGTGTTTTGTTTGGTATGACTGTGTGTGTGTGTGTGTGTGGCAGTGAGCGGGGGTGTTCTGCACTGCAATGTGCATGCTCTGTGTCAGCACTGACTTTGACATGTTCCTGTCATCTCCTTCCTGAGTCCCAAAAGTCCCGCCCACTCTGTCCATTTGTTCCCCTCTCTCCGTTGTTCACTGAGAAAGAGAGGAGAGGGGTGAATGACGTTCTCTGCTCTTCACTTCCTGTGCCAAGAGATGTCCAAACACCTCTCTTCCTCTCTGAGTGGGCCAAATCAAAAGCATTCCAAACACAAACACACACAATGAGGCACCGTTAAGTCATAAATAAAAACACCTAAGAGGCACACAGCTGCATGGATGTCTCTCAGGAGAATACTCTCTTTTCCTCAGGCAAGACGGAGGAAATGTTACAGATAACATGTTTGGGCTCTCTAGTCAGGGATGCAAACTGGTGAGGGTCCCTGCTAGTGGGAAATGCAGGTTTTACCTATTAAAACAACAAATACTATGATCTACATGATCAGTCTCTGTGTGCAAAATAAAAAGTGGTTCATGTGAACCTAACTCACAGCTAAAAAAATGTAAAGAAAGCAATCCAATGTTGTGTTGCCTAGACATTACTGCAAATTACATTTAAGTCTTGAGAAAAAAAACAACACACTAATATTGCAGTTAGCCATGACAGGCTTTATAATAGAACACTTGTGACCACAGACATCTAAATATTGCACTTGGGGAAAAAAAATCTTAAAGTAGAAATAGAATGAAACAAACAGGCATTCTATTCTTGCTCTATTATAGTGGCTCTAGTAGACATCGATCAAGTGCACAAGGCTACACGTGAGCAAAAATAACGTTCACTAAGTAAAAAACTCCATAATTGCCCCTCACTCACACACAAGTGTTACTGTCAAGTTCAACGCAACAAAAGCAAATCTCTTTGGGCTACACTGCGCATTATTACATTGTACACTTTCTGCCTGTGGACATTTGTTCTACAATGTGCCAGCAGAGCATGATACTCTTTGTTGGCATAACTGATCTCTTTCAGGCAGAGAGCACATCTGGCATACCCATTTTTATCCACAAAAGTGAGAAAGCGGGAAAGTGTGTGGTGTTCCTTTCACCACTATAGTAGCATCCAGTATAAGCCAGGCCCAGCTCCAGCTACACTTGATCCCTGAATCCACTTGTTTAACAAATGCAGCGCCTCATTTTCATCTAACTGTCTCATTCTGAAAATTAACCGCATGCTATAGAGGGAAACCATTAGTTCACAGATAGTAGTTAGTTCATTAGCTAGTTAACTAGCAACTATCGTGCTAGAACTTGAGGAACGGCAAGGAGTCGTATACCTGTTAATACTATAGCCAATTGGTTAGGTTACTAACGTTAGCTCATCTGATGTTGTGACGTTAGCTGTCTGACTTTATTAGCCAGCTATTTTTCACACCATAAACTCAATTATTTGATCAGTTAAGTTGGCTAATGTTGCTCAACATTTATCTGGCTAGCTAACTGAGAATTCGATCCGGCTAGCAAGATGCTTAACAATGCTGACAATACTTGTTACACCAGACTTTCTCCCTCACCTCAAACTTTCGTTTTTTTGGTTACAGCTCATGAAGTACACTTTTTCACCTTCTCACCCCCGTCTCCATGGTCAGACTTCTCACCTACCTCTTCGTTAATCTTTCAGGGGACACGCTGCTGTAACTGGCAAACTGCCTTTCCACTCTCCGCTGTCTTTCCAGAGCGAGGGCTGATGCTGTAACTAGCTAATTGTTTGTCTCTTCTCTCTTCAGTTCTGTGCTGCATTCTGTTGTTATGTGAATGATTGGCTGAGCCTAGGATACAGCCAGTATTGCTCCAAACACGCATCACTCGTTCTCTTACAGCCAGTAGTGATCCAAAGCCCCCTCCACCAAAAATGTCTCATCGGATCTACACAAATCACGTAGGTCAACTTTCTTGGATTCAAAATGGCGAATTTCGCCCGAAAGGTGACTAGTATGCATGCGGTCTAGTGTGTAAAGCATTGCAATATAGATTTCGGTTACAGGTATAGCGGATGGAGACCAGCTGTCTGTCTAACAGCCATAAAAAAAGCCAGACTACGGTTTGCAACTGCACATGGGGACAAAGATCGTACTCTTTGGAGAAATGTCCTCTGGTCTGATGAAACAAAAATAGAACTGTTTGGCCATAATGACCATCGTTATGTCTGGAGGAAAAAGGGGGAGGCTTGCATGCCGAAGAACACCATCCCAACCGTGAAGCATTGGGGTGGCAGCATCATGTTGTGGGGTGCTTTGCTGCAAGAGGGACTGGTGCACTTCACAAAATAGATGACATCATGAGAAATGGAAATTATGTGGATATATTGAAACAACATCTCAAGACATCAGTCAGGAAGTTAAAGCTTGGTCACAAATGGGTCTTCCTAATGGATAATGACTCCAAGCATACTTCCAAAGTTGTGGCAAAATGGCTTAAGGACAACAAAGTCAAGGTTTTGGAGTGGCCATCACAAAGCCCTGACCTCAATCCTATAGAATATTTGTAGGCAGAACTGAAGAAGCGTGTGCGAGCAAGGAGGCCTACAAATCTGACTCGGTTACATCAGCTCTGTCAGAAGGAATGGGCCAAAATTCACTCAACTTATTGTGGGAAGCTTGTGGAAGGCTACCCGAAACGTTTGACCCAAGTTAAACAATTTAAAGGCAATGCTACCAAATACTAATTGAATGTATGTAAAATTCTGACCCACTGGGAATGTGATGAAAGAAATAAAAACTGAAATAAATCATTCTCTCAACTATTAATCTGACATTTCACATTCTTAAAATAAAGTGGTAATCCTAACTGACCTAAGGAAGGGAATGTTTACTAGGATTAAATGTCAGGATTTGTGAAAAACTGAGTTTAAATGTATTTGTGTGTGTAAACTTCAACTGTATATACACACACTACTTTTTAATCAATATTTTTACTATTTTCTACATTGTAAAATAATAGTGAAGACACCAAAACTATGAAATAACACATATGGAATCATGTAGTAATGAAAAATTATATTCTATTCTTCAAATAGCCATCCTTTGCCTTGATGACAGCTTTGCACACTCTTGGTATTCTCTCAACCAGCTTCACATGGAATGCTTTCCCAACAGTCTTGAAGGAGTTCCCACATACGCTGAGCAGTTGTTGGCTGCTTTTCCTTCACTCTGCGGTCCAACTCATCCCAAACCATCTTAATTTGGTGGAGGTCTGGGGATTGTGGAGGCCAGGTCATCTGATGCAGCACTTCATCACTCTCCTTCTTGGTAAAATAGCTCTTACATAGCCTGGAAGTGTGTTGGTTCATTGTCCTGTTGAAAAACAAATGATAGTCCCACTAAGCCCAAACCAGATGGGATGGCATATCGCTGCAGAATGCTGTGGTAGCCATGCTGGTTAAGTGTGCCTTGAATTCTAAATAAATCACAGACAGTGTCACCAGCAAGCACCCCCACACCATAGCACCCCCTCCTCCATGCTCTATGGTGGGAGATACACATGCAAAGATCCTCAGTTCACCTACTCTGTGTCTCACAAAGACACGGCGGATGGAACCAAAAATCTCAAATTTGGAGGACAAAGGACAAGTTTCCACCGGTCTAATGTCCATTTCTCGAGTTTCTTGGCCCGAGCAAGTCTCTTCTTCTTATTGGTGTCCTTTGCAGCAATTTGACCATGAAGGCCTGATTCACACAGTCTCCTCTGAATAATTGATGTTGAGATGTGTCTGTTACTTGAACTCTGTGAAGCATTTATTTGGGCTGCAATTTCTGAGGCTGGTAAACTCAAACTCAAATTTTCCTCCGCAGCAGAGGTAACTCTGGGACTTCCTTTCCTATGGCGGTCCTCATGAGAGCCAGTTTCATCATAGCGTTTGATGTTTTTTGTGACTGCACTTGAAGAAACTTGAAATGATCCGTATTGACTGACCTTCATGTCTTAAAGTAATGATGGACTGTCATTTCTCTTTGCTTATTTGAGCTGTTCTTGGCCATAATATGGAATTGGTATTTTACCAAATAGGGCCATCTTCTGTACCTTGTCACAACACAACTGACTGGCTCAAACGCATTATGAAAAAAATAAATTCAACAAATTAACTTTTAAGAAGGCACACCTGTTAATTGAAATGCATTCCATGTGGCTACTTCATGAAGCTGGTTGAGAGAATGCCAAGAGTGTGCATCAAGGCAAAGGGTGGCTATTTGAAGAATCTGAAATATATTTTGATTTGTTTAACACTTTTTTTCATTACTACATGATTCCATATGTGTTACTTCATAGTTTTGATGTCTTCACTATTATTCTACAATGTGGAAAATAGTCAAAAATTAAGAAAAACCCTTGAATAAGTAGGTGTTCTAAAACCTTTGACCGGTAGTGTATATATTTTGTATTCAAGTTTTACAAAAATGTACGTCAATGTAAGTACAAAGATTTTACCATATCATAGCCACCCTCCCTTCCTCCCTCCACACAACACATCCAACCCTGCCAACGCTGTCAGATAAACGCAAACAAGTGGAATAAATGAGCAATGTCTCTCAGTCAAATTCTGGTGCCTAGCGCCATGGACTCACCCCGACCTCCTACCCCAATCACCCCATGTACTCAACCCACCCCACACCCTTCCTCAGTTCGGACCTATCACAACAAATAAACAAACTAACAGGAATGCAGAAGAAGGAAAAACAAATTGTCTCACATACAAACAACTCAATACAGATTAAAGATACAAAAAGTGGAGTGACAAAAACAGAAATAAATAAGTAAATAAATGATCAGTAAACCTTAGACAAACTTGCTTGGACTGGATAGCATTATATTGATGACTGTACCTATTATGTAATGACTACTGGGAATACCTACTGTGAAACCTTAAAGCATCTCGTCAGAGACGAACAAATGTATAATTGGAACCCCTAAGAGAATACTTAATTTTCTCAAGCTTTAGGAAGAACATTACATCGTTGAGCCATTGAGAAGTAGAGGGGGGCTGAGCAGACCTCCACTGGAAAATAATTGTACGTTGAGCTAATAAGGATGTAAAGCAACAATATTGGCATGTTTGGGGTCCAAGGAGAACAAGTCTTCTGGAAAACCGAAAACAGCTATCAAGGGACATGGCTGCAGGGTAATTTCAAGCACCTCAGATAAAATTGTAAAAATAGAATCCCAGTAATTTTGTAGTTTAAATCAGGTATTCCCAAACTGGGGTACGCAATACCGCCAGGGGCACGCCAAATAAAAATGTGATTCACATTTAAAGTTTTTTCCCCCCACATTTTCAAACAGTACATTAATATTTTCCAACGGGGCTATACATTTGGGTGAGTTTTTTTCTCTCGCCTGAGTAGCCTCGTTTCACTGCCAATTTTTTAAAAATTAAACCATCTAGTGTTTAACACAATGTCACAATGTCAAATACAGGTAGTCTAGTCAAATAGTTAACATCCAATCACATTAACCGTTACTCTCTCGCGGGAAACCTTCTCTCTTGCGCAGACATTTAGAAACGTAACATGACAATTTGAAAAATAAGCCACAAGAGTTTTTTGAGCAAGAATAAAGACGACTTCCAAGGAGTAAGACATGTATAAATGCAACAGATACCATTAATAAGAAGGGACTAGAAGAGTCTTATATGGTGAGCTACCGAGTGGCTAGGACAGGCAAGCCCCATACTATTGAAACAATTACTGCTTCGCATTCAAGCCAATGAATTATATGTGTTACAGCTGGATGAGTCAACAGACGTGGCGAGCCTGCCACAGCTCCTGGTATATGTCGTTTACATTTATGGGGGGTCAATTAAGGAAGACATCCTCTTCTGCAAACTACTGGAAACCAGGACAACATGAGAGGATATTTAAGTACTGGACAACTTTGTGACATCAAATGGACTTTGGTAGTTAAGATGTGTTGGTATCTGTACTGATGGTGCAAAAGCCATGACAGGGAGACATAGTGGAATGGTAATGTGTGTGCAAGCAGTTGCTCCCAACACCACTTGAGTACACTGCCACATTGCTGCCAATGGAATGCCTGACAGCTTGAAAGACGTTTTGGACACTACAGTGAAAATGGTTAACTTTGTTAAAGCAAGGCACCTGCATTTTCTGCATTATGCAAGGATATTGGCAGCGACCATGTAACGCTTTTACAACATACAGAAGTGTGCTGGTTATCACTGACCATAATTTTCACTTGTCTGACTACTTGCATGATGACGAGTTTCTCACACGACTGGCCTATCTGGGTGATGTTTTTTCCTTGCTTGAATGATCTGAATCTAGGATTACAGAGACACTCTGCAACTATATTCAATGTGCGGGACAAAATTGAGGCCATGATTAAGAAGTTGTAGCTCTTTTCTGTCTGCATTAACAAGGACAACGCACGTCTTTACATCATTGTATGATTTTTTGTGTGAAAATGAACTAAAGCTTACGGACAAATGTGATATAGCGAAGCACCTGAGTGAGCTGGGTGCGCAAACGGATGATACAAACAACTGGATTCGTTATCCCTTTCAGTCCACCGATATTTGAACAAGAGAGCCTCATCAAAGTCACAGCAAGCGGTTCTGTGAAAATGTAATTTAATCAGAAGCTACTGCCAGATTTCTGTTTAGGGCTGCGCTCAGGGTTTCTTGCCTTGGCAAATCGCGCTGTTAAGACACTGATGCCCTTGCCAACCACGTACCTATGGGAGAGTGGATTCTCGGCCCTCACTGGCATGAAAACTAAATACAGGCACAGACTGTGTGTGGAAAATTATTTAAGACAGAGACTCTCTCCAATACAACCCAACATTACAGAATTATGTGCATCCTTTCAAGCACACCCTTCTCATTAAGCTGTGGTGAGTTATTTAATAATGTATGATTAACAAATAAGGTTTTATATGTAAGATGGCTAAATAAAGAGCAAAATTATTGATTATTATTACTATCTGTGCCCTGGTCCTATAAGAGCTCTTTGTCACTTCAGAAGAGCCGGGATGTGACAAAAACTCACACACATTCTTATTGTTTAATAAATGTATTGTATCGTGTGTGTGTGTGGCAGGCTTACAATGACCCTGGTGCTAGAGGGGGTACGCAGCTGGAGGTACAGGACTATAAGAAGTTTGGGAACCACTGGTTTAGAGCGTTGAATGGGTCACATGGTGAGACTATCACACTCATAATTTACATTTGGATATATTTCAGTCAATCTGGATTTGGAAAAATGCCCTCTATGTAAAACGTTAAATTGTATGAGACCAAGACTCTATCAATCATCAGATCCCGCCACTCCTGTGTAAATTCAACACCCATTTCCCATTCCCAATCAGATTTAGTTTTGTTGGTGGTGTTTGTCTAATGACATAACACACAGATATACAGTGCCTTGCGAAAGTATTCGGCCCCCTTGAACTTTGCGACCTTTTGCCACATTTCAGGCTTCAAACATAAAGATATAAAACTGTATTTTTTTGTGAAGAATCAACAACAAGTGGGACACAATCATGAGGTGGAACGACATTTATTGGATATTTCAAACTTTTTTAACAAATCAAAAACGGAAAAATTGGGCGTGCAAAATTATTCAGCCCCCTTAAGTTAATACTTTGTAGCGCCACCTTTTGCTGCAATTACAGCTGTAAGTCGCTTGGGGTATGTCTCTATCAGTTTTGCACATCGAGAGACTGACATTTTTTCCCATTCCTCCTTGCAAAACAGCTCGAGCTCAGTGAGGTTGGATGGAGAGCATTTGTGAACAGCAGTTTTCAGTTCTTTCCACAGATTCTCGATTGGATTCAGGTCTGGACTTTGACTTGGCCATTCTAACACCTGGATATGTTTATTTTTGAACCATTCCATTGTAGATTTTGCTTTATGTTTTGGATCATTGTCTTGTTGGAAGACAAATCTCCGTCCCAGTCTCAGGTCTTTTGCAGACTCCATCAGGTTTTCTTCCAGAATGGTCCTGTATTTGGCTCCATCCATCTTCCCATCAATTTTAACCATCTTCCCTGTCCCTGCTGAAGAAAAGCAGGCCCAAACCATGATGCTGCCACCACCATGTTTGACAGTGAGGATGGTGTGTTCAGCTGTGTTGCTTTTACGCCAAACTTAACGTTTTGCGTTGTTGCCAAAAAGTTCAATTTTGGTTTCATCTGACCAGAGCACCTTCTTCCACATGTTTGGTGTGTCTCCCAGGTGGCTTGTGGCAAACTTTAAACAACACTTTTTATGGATATCTTTAAGAAATAGCTTTCTTCTTGCCACTCTTCCATAAAGGCCAGATTTGTGCAATATACGACTGATTGTTGTCCTATGGACAGAGTCTCCCACCTCAGCTGTAGATCTCTGCAGTTCATCCAGAGTGATCATGGGCCTCTTGGCTGCATCTCTGATCAGTCTTCTCCTTGTATGAGCTGAAAGTTTAGAGGGACGGCCAGGTCTTGGTAGATTTGCAGTGGTCTGATACTCCTTCCATTTCAATATTATCGCTTGCACAGTGCTCCTTGGGATGTTTAAAGCTTGGGAAATATTTTTGTATCCAAATCCGGCTTTAAACTTCTTCACAACAGTATCTCGGACCTGCCTGGTGTGTTTCTTGTTCTTCATGATGCTCTCTGCGCTTTTAACGGACCTCTGAGACTATCACAGTGCAGGTGCATTTATACGGAGACTTGATTACACACAGGTGGATTGTATTTATCGTCATTAGTCATTTAGGTCAACATTGGATCATTCAGAGATCCTCACTGAACTTCTGGAGAGAGTTTGCTGCACTGAAAGTAAAGGGGCTGAATAATTTTGCACACCCAATTTTTCAGTTTTTGATTTGTTAAAAAAGTTTGAAATATCCAATAAATGTCGTTCCACTTCATGATTGTGTCCCACTTGTTGTTGATTCTTCACAAAAAAATACAGTTTTATATATTTATGTATGAAGCCTGAAATGTGGCAAAAGGTCGCAAAGTTCAAGGGGGCCGAATACTTTCGCAAGGCACTGTATCTGAGAAATGACTGCTTTCTGTCGAGGTAATAGAGTCAATATGCCATCCCAGGGTTGGCAATGGGGTGGAGCTGGGAAGCCAGAAAAATGGAAGGATACACAATGCCTAATCTGATTGTAACAAAAAAAGTGCAATGGATGCAAAGAGTATTTAGGCCAGGTTGTGAAAACGAGAACAAATTCAATTTACAAGTCTTGTAAGGACTCAATACTTTTCCTTGTCCAGTAAGATAAAGCAGTGTCTACTAGGGAAGCAGGGAATAAGTGATTTTTATCAATAGGACATGGTGCAAGGAGGGGAGCAAATTTTTCAGAAAAAAAGAGCATATAATGAACGAGTTGTGTTCACTCCAAGGTATTTGAAACCAGAGCGGCTAAGCTGAAAAGGCAAGTTTATCTGCTGGAGCTGTAGCGCTGCTGGATTGATTGGGAAGCACTCACCTTTCTGGAGATTCAGCATGTAACTGGAGAAGGAGCCAAAGTTCTCCAGAATAGAAAGGATAGAAGGTAAACAGGTTAGAGGGTTATTTACATGTTCAACTCCTTCCCATGTTACACCTTGGAAAGAGGAGGATGCCCGTAAAGCTACTGAAAGGGGCTCACTGGCAAACGCAAATAACAAAGGGGACAGTGAGCAGCCTTGGCGAGTCCCACGTTCCAGGGCAAAATAATCAGAACGGGTGTCATTAGTACAGACACTGGCCTGGGGAGATGTATACAAGAGATGGATCCATGAGCTAAATTTGTCCCCAAAACCTAAATGTTTTAAGAACAGCAAACAGGTACTCCCATTCAATTCTGTCGGAAGCCTTCTCTGCGTCTAGGGAGATTACCAACCTAGGAGGGTTGGAGAATTGTTGAGAATAAACGATGTTAAACAGCATCCGAATATTTTTTTTTTTATATATCTGTCCTTTATAAAAGCTGGTTTGTTCCTGTGATATGATTCCTGGTAAGACTACTTCCAGACGCCTCACTATCACCTTCGCCAGCATCTTTACATTGACATTGAGGCTTAGGGGCCTAAATGAAGAACAGGAAGTGGGGTCTTTCACCTTCTTAAGGAGAAGCGCATTTGAAGCCTGTGTTAGGGTAGGTGGCAGTGAGTCACGTTCAAGTGACTCATTATAAATAGATAAAAGTAAAGGGGCTTACTTGGTGTGGGATTTCTTAAAAGAACCCATCAGGCACTGGAGCCTTGCTGCTCTGCATTAACTTGACAGACTGAATAACTTCTTCAAGGCTGAGAGGAGAATCAAGGCCATCTGCAGTTTCAACTGTGGGAGTCTGCAGTTCACTCAAAAACATAGTCATATTGGCAGTATCTGATGGAAATTCAGATGTATACGGGGAGGAATAGAAAGATTTGAAGGTGTCATTGATCGCCGTAGGGTCAGAAATCAAGCTATGAGAGGAATCTTTAATTCTGTGTTTTAATTGGTGTGTGAGCAGACAACTTGCCCTGTCGCAATGTTCATAGTAGGTACCAAGTGAATGCAATAGTAACCGTTCTGCATCTGTAGTGGACAAGAGATTGAATTCAGATTGCAAGTTCAAGCATTGCTTATATAGCTCTGGAGGTGTCATCAAGGCATATTGGTAGACTAAATCAAGGATGGCTTCAGAGAGTTCTTCTAGTTTGGCTTTCCGAGTTTTGTTTAAATGAGAAGAATAAGATTTAACTCCCACTCTAAAATAGGCCTTAAGTGATTCCCATAAGATAGAATGAGAGGTTGAGTTTGTCCTGATAGGACTACGTCGAGGGCTAAATGTCTATGGTCAGCAATTACAATGGGTAAATATTCAGAAGAGGTGACATTTGGAAGTAACTTATGATCAATAAAGAAATAGTCAATACGAGTGAAGAAAAATGGTGTACATGTGAAAACAAAGAATGCTCTCTTGCCTAGGGATTCTGAAGTCTCCAGGCATCTGTACATCCATTCTGAACCATAAAACCTGAGAAGGACTTTGACATAGCAGAAGGAGACATAGTTCTGGGGTTGGAGCGGTCTAAAGCCAGGCTAAATAACACAATTCAGATTCCCGCCAAATATCAAAAGATGGGTGTTCAGAGAAGGGATTTTCCCCAGCAACCCATTGGCAAATTCAACATCATCAAAATTGGGAGCATATACATTGAACAATACTACAGGTTTGTGCCAAATGGTGCCCGTTATGATTAAATATCTACCATTACGGTCTGAATAAACATTAGTAGTAGAGAAATGTATTATTTTACTAAGCAAAATTGCAACCCCTCTGGCTTTGGAGTTAAAGTCTGAATGGGAAACCTGACTGAACCTGGAGTTTTGTAGCCTTGAGTGATCTTTAATGCGTAAATGTGTCTCTTGTAAAAATACCACATCTGCTTTAAGCTTTTTCAAATGGAAGAAGACCCTAAACCTCTTCACAGGATTATTAATTGTTTTAGTATTCTAAGATAAAACTTTATAGAAGGTAGGCCTACCTATTCAAATATAACTATTATTAGCGTTGTTAGGCATCTAAAATCTTGAAAGGAAAAATGTGTGAAAACAGACCAAGCATTTGCAAAGATAAGAGAAGACGGTTTAAAAAAGCAAAGAAAAAAATAAAATATTTTTTATTTATTAAAATAGGGCCAAAAAAGATCACTCCCTCTCCCCTCCCACCCAAACCCAAAGTCTTCTTCCCCAGCGAATGGAGCCAGCAGGTTGACATTTGCGCAGCTTTGGTGCATATACACAGAAAACTTTCCTATCCTAACATGGAGAGGCTCCATAGCACGAGTAGTGAAATCCATTTGAAAAGGCATTCACAAAACGATCAAGTAGGTCAACAGATAACCAAAGCAAAGACAGAAAACCCCATAACAATTCAACGGAACTGTCCTGACTCTTCAATCAGTGCAACACGTACAATGTGTCAAATAAGTGGCCAAATAAGTGTCCCGCAGTATGTAACCCTGTTACAAAACAGAAAAGGGGCAGAGTGTCTGTACATGTATGAATGATCAATGGGGAATAATGAAGTGGTGAAAAGTCCTTCAGTAAGTATCTAAATGAAAAAGTGAAAAAGGAAAGCTAAGCAAAAGCCTGGAATTGTAGCCATGCATTACCACGCTAGCCATCTAGACAAATAAAAAGTACCTCCCAAAAGTGTAGCTTAAATAACAAAACCACACAAGACAGTAGTCATTTTTTAAAATCAGAGTTCAATAATGTTTCTGCAGAGTAGAAAAGGATTGGCAACGGGGGGGGGGGACGCCCTGCTATGCATTCTACCTTGCAAAAGAGTAGGTCATAGATCCAAGTTACGGCTCAGAAGTGACTGTCGAACCAACGCTGGGAATCCTCGTGGGAGTCAAACTGTAGCTTCTCCCCGGCATGTTCAAAGTGGAGATGAGCAGGGAACGACACTCGAGCTGAGGTCAGGAAAGATGAACACCTTGCATCCGCAGAAGTGTAGCTGGTCTCTGGCCTGCCTCTGGAGGATGCGCTCCTTGTCACAGCATTAGTGAAAACGGATGATAAACACTCTAGGCTTGGAGTTGTCATCTGCGCCCGCTGGGGAGGGGCCAATGCAGTGGGCTCTGTCCAGCTTCGGGGGTGATGGAACGTTGGCCGGACTCAGCACCTCCGCGAAGAAGTCTGGCATGAACTTAACTGAGTCCTCTTCTTCAAGTTTCTCTGGTATACCAACAATCTGAAGATTGCAACGGTGAGAACGGGATTCCAGGTCATCGGTCTTGTCAATCAGCTTTTGGTTTTCGGCTCGGACACCATCCAGGACGCCGGAGAAGGGGGCCAGAGCAGCATCGATGGCACTTTTGAGCTGAGGGACAATGGTAGCTGTAACTTCCGAGACCAGAACTGTACGGAGCTTCTGAAGGTCTGTGGGGAGGGTGACCGCATGAGACTCAGTAACGGTTGGACTGGAGTCGGCGGCATTACCATTCACGTTTGCCATCGCGGTTGAAGCGTTAGTTACAGGTCTTCTGCTCCTCAGATCGTGTGACATTTGAATCAAAAAAGGTAACTTACGAACTCATCAATCAAATCTGAAATGTAAGAAAGTGGAATGTAAAATAAAAATTTTGCAAAATTAACTAATGCGTAAGTAGCCTCGTCCACAAGCTTCTTCTCCATTCACGTGCTAAACCCAAAGCCTAATATGACGATTCTGAATGTAATCAGGAACTACCAGTGGTCAGTTGGTTCTTGTACCTGATGCCCCCGAACTGATTGAAGAAGTGAATAACACATGATGCTGTCGTTTCTTGTGTGTACAGCATAAGCTGCTTAGTGCTGTCCTCCCTGTGGCGGTGGTCTAGCGATCAGTGTAGCCGCTTACAGTACACATGCATGCTGGTGTTGGCATGGGTTCAAATCCGGCCCATTGCCTTTTGCGAGACACTCTCTGTCCATCGTTCCCACTGTCTCTCCTCTATCCAATGCAAAAAGATATCTTGAACATTTTATGCCCGTCATAATATGAGGTGACTGATGTACTGGATCCAGAAATGATGTCTTATCCAAAACAGACTTTTGCGCAGATTGCCCTCGCCTTGGTTTATACTGGAATAGCTTTATATAGTTTCACATCTTAGGTGTCCCCACTACCAAGTACCAACTGTTAATCCAAATAAAAGCAACTAAAGAAACAGTGACAAAATGGCACCAAGACAGAGCTGTTATATACATGACAAACATTAAGTACAATTTTAAAAAGTCAAACATCCACAAAAACATCAGTGATATTTTATACAGTTCACAGAGGGTGTATATAAAAACAAATTGACTATGAATGTTTAATTCTCCAAAAGTGGTTCTAAAATCCAACTCATAGAGTGTGACTATCAAAGAGACACAGAGCGGAGGCTTACCACCAGGCCATCTGAGAGTGACAGTGCAAGTTCCCACTGGTTCACATTCTCAGACAGTCGTCACAGGGTAGGAGTAATTACTGAGTGTTTGACACACAAGTATGAGTGTGATTTATCTCTCCCAGTACAGGAAGAGAGATAGCCAAATCACAGTTTACCCAGAAAGAGCATGATTCCACAGCTGCAATAAGAAAGCCACACACACACACACAGTCAAAAAGTGTACACACACACACACACATACACACACGCACGGCATGCACAAGCATGATTTCAAGTCGATCTCAGATATTTGTCTGCAGGGCCAATTTAACCTCCTCTTTTATGTAAATAAGTCATGACCATCATGCTTTTAGGGAAAGAGGTTAATTAATTTTGTCAGTTAGACAAAGTCCAGTCCTTTACAATAAAAATGATAATAATAATACAAATAAAAAATCCAGATATCAGAAATCCACTGCAGTAATGGAGCACCTAGAAGGCCGCCATCCTGGAGTAGCCTCTTCACTGTTGACGTTGAGACTGGTGTTTTGTGGATACTATTTAATGAAGCTGCCAGTTGAGGACTTGTGAGGCGTCTGTTTCTCAAACTAGACACTAATGTACTTGTTCTCTTGCTCAGTTGTGAAACAGGGCCCTCCACTCCTCTTTCTATTCTGGTTAGGGCCAGTTTGCGCTGTTCTGTGAAGGGAGTAGTACACAGCGCTGTACGAGATCTTCAGTTTTTTTGGCAATTTCTCGTATGGAATAGCCTTCATTTCTCAGAACAAGAATAGACTGACGAGTTTCAGTAGAATGGTCTTTGTTACTGACCATTTTGAGCCTGTAATCCAACTCACAAATGCTGATGCTCCAAATACACAACTAGTTTTATTGCTTCTTTAAATCAGGACAACAGTTTTCAGCTGTGCTAACATAACTGCAAAATGGTTTTCTAATAATCAATTAGCCTTTTAAAATGATAAACTTGGATTAGCTAACACAACGTGCCATTGGAACACAGGAGTGATGGTTGCAGATAACGGGCCTCTGTACGCCTATGTAGATATTCCATTAAAAATCTGCCGTTTCCAGCTACAATAGTAATTTACAACATTAACAATGTCTACACTGTATTTCTGATCAATTTGATGTTATTTTAATGGACAAAAAATGTGCTTTTCTTTCAAAAACAAAGACATTTCTAAGTGACCGCAAACTTTTGAATGGTAGTGTAGGTACCCTACCCGCACTGTATCTGTGAGCTGTTGAGCAGTTAGCACATGTACCAAGACAAAAGTGGGCACATTTGCTATATAATGCAACAGGTTTTGTGACAAAACCATCAGTAGAGTTGAAAATGTAATGGAAACCCATTTAACTTGTATTTTTTATTGGGTACATGGGAATTTAACCGCAAATGCTATTTGTATGTTCACTTCCTCATCACTTACCCGCAATAAGTCAGTTTGATGGTATGAAAATTCACATACTTTAAGCAGATTTTAGAATATTTACATGAAAATCTGTCGCAAATTGGATGAAAACCTAGCAACTGACAGTCACTCAATTAGCAATGTCAGCTAAAACTTTTTAGATTGGTAAATTAGTCTAGCCAGCTATCTAAACTTATTAGTAATCATGGCCAAATACCAACTGGGTATGCAGATCACGTGCCCCCCATTGATTTTGTTAGTCACTCTCACTAAGATGTCATGGCAATGTGTGTAGAATTGCAGCTAATTAGCTTTAAAACTGCAAAAATTACTCTCCGCCCCATTGCAAAATGTGTAGAATTGCAGGAAATTAACTTTCTCTCCGCCATCAAGAGAGGGGCGACTAAGGCACTGTTCCCACTACGAGATATGAAGTAGAGTCTGAAGAGTGGGGTGGCGAGAGAATTGTACTTTTCAATTCACATTACGTCATTGCCTTACCTTTCGTTGTGGTTGGCAGCGACACATTCTTGGTCCGCAGCTCAAATTCACTGTAAATATCACAGTAGCCACTAGCCAGTAAACACAAACTATTCAACAATGACTGAAACTTTTCTTCTAAAACATATTAAACTATTGTGAAAAGCAACCAAACCATATTACACTCTTGAACAATGCAACAATTCACAAGCATATGCAGACAATTAAAAGGTGTATCTTCCCATCTGTAGGCTACACTTCAGCTTCAAGACAAAAGCCAGAGTTGTTATAGCATGTCTTTATCAAGTAACGCTAGCCTATCAAAAATTAACAAATAACCCTCTAAAAACGAATATAATAGTACAGTAGGCCTACCTTACAACAAACCAGGCTTCATTTTTTAGCAATATCATGCAAATCATTACATGTAGTAAAAGCAAATTGTGACTGAAAACACGGGTATAAATGAATTCACTGTGACTAGCTGTTTTATATGGAAGCCCAAACCTGCCACCAAAAATGTTTTATAAAATGCCTCATGATTTGTCAATGCGCACAATTAGTCTGTGCCTCTGTCTGATCAACTGTAGCCTACTGATAACAACCACAGCTGCATGTAGCCTAGAGAAGCCTATGCACTTTGATCCCATCTGGGCCAGGGGAAACGTAACAATGTTTTTTTTTGCCTAAAATGGGCAGATTTATTTGTGATCTGAGAAAATGTACAAGTAATCAAATTTGGTCTATATTTACTCTTCGGGTGACTCGGCTACCTACTGTATGCATTTTTTGTATTAAAAAAATGCACATACTGTTTGAGTATATTTTAATTAAAAATGCAAAGGCCTACACGATGCAACCCGGCACTGTAAAAAAAATATTCTGTAGTTTTACAGTAATTTAATGGCAGCACTGATTTACAGGACCTTGACTGAAACAGACATTTAAAGAATATTACTATAACACCTGACTACAGCAACATACTGTATTTCTAGAATGTACAGTGCATTACTGGAAGAACAGTGGTTAGTAAACTGTTGCAGATTTACAGTGAAGGCAGCTAGTTCCAATGATCTGCAGTATTTCTAATGTTTCTATAGTTTTTGTCCTTCTTTTATTTGCATTTCACTGGCCTTCAATAAAATCCATGTATTTTGCAACAGTTTAATAAGAATACATGTATTTTGTATTTTCTAATACAAAATTAAACTTGCAAGTAGCCCCAATATTCTCAGTAAAGGTAACATAATATTTTTACCTGCTATGACTGTGATATGCCCTTGTTCATCTATCTTAGTTTAAAGTACTGAGTGTCGCTCTGAATAAGGGCCCCTGCTAAATGGCCAAAATGTAAATGTAAAAAAATAAAACACTTGCATAGCACACTACTGGGTATTATTCTAATGACGTTTACAGTATCCTTAGTGTTTTGCCCACGAGGTGAGCCCAAAAGGCTAGGGCCAGCCCTGAATCACTTACCCAACCAAGGCCCCCCAGTTTCCCACGTGGGCCCCCTACCTCCTCTCCTCCCCCATCTTATGATTAGCAGAGCGGCAGCAGGCTATCTACCCTCATTGAGAGCAGGTTTCTATGGTTGGTGGTTGCAGCAAAAAAAACTATTCTCTGCCTCAAGGGCCCCCTACAGGCTTGGGCTCCGGGGCTTCAGCCCCTTCATTAATCAGGCCCTTTCTTTAGTCTGTGTGCTGTGTGTATGTGTGTGAGAGAGAGAGAGACAGAGTGAGGAGATAAGTCACCACATGCCTGGGACCAGCCCAGTCCTTATTTCCTGTCAGACCATCCTCCCACACCATCAAAGCTAAAGCTATGACAGCAAATGCAGGTGTGTGTACTCTGAAAGTGTGCTTTATTGAGAAAGTGTTATTTTGTACGCGTGTGTGTGTGTGTGTGTGTGACAGCAAGCGAAAAAGAGAGACAGCACAGTTGTGAGCAGCAGTGATGTAAGTTTAATTCATGTCGTTCTTTGAATGATGCCACGTAGACAGATTCCACGTAGCTTTGATCCAGTGACATCTATATTTCACCTGCAGGGAGGGCATACCTACCACCACCAGTAAAACTCTGTTTTATCTGCCCCTTTAATTAGCCTGGAATCACAGGAAACACTGAAGCGGTAGGTAAGTGGTTGGATGGAGGCTGTGTTTGGGGAGCTAGCGGTAGTGGTTAGCGCTGAGCAGAGCCACAAAAGGATGTGTTCCAAATGGCACCCTATTACCTATCAGCATACCACCCTGCATACCACTGCTGGCTTGCTTCTGAAGCTAAACAGGGTTGGTCCAGGTCAGTTCCTGGATGGGAGACCAGATGCTGCTGGAAGTGGTGTTGGAGTGCCAGTAGGAGGCACTCTTTCCTCTGGTCTAAAAAAATATTCAAATTCCCCAGGGCAGTGATTGGGGACACTGCCCTGTGTAGGGTGCCGTCTTTCGGATTGGACGTTAAACGGGTGTCCTGACTCTCTGAGGTCATTAAAGATCCCATGGCACTTATCGTAAGAGTAGGGGTGTTAACCCCGGTGTCCTGGCTAAATTCCAAATCTGGCCCTCAAACCATCACAGTCACCTAATAATCCCTAGTTTACAATTGGCTCATTCTTCCCCATCCTCTCCCCTCTACCTATTCCCCAGGTCGTTGCTGCAAATGAGAACGTGTTCTCAGTCAACTTACCTGGTAAAACAACGGATAAATAAATAAATAAAAACTCAACTACTATATAGGGAATATCGTGCCATTTGGGATGCAGTCAAGGTGCGAGGGATTAAAAGGGCTGCAAGAGGCATTCCAGAAACAGCTCAATATTGACTTGTTGCTTGATCCTTCTCTCTCTCTACACACACACACATTCAAGCCAGCAAGCATATACTCACAGAAACACACACACTTTTCAAATGATGCACAGCCCACTTAGTATGAAAACTCTTGCTCCCTCTAGTAAGAGTTCAGTGCTTCAGAATGAGAAGAGAGTGAGCTCCCTCTAGTGGCAAAACATTAAAAGTTCAAACATTCAATTTCTTCATCTGCGTCCATATCTGTATGTAATCATCGGTATTCATCTATTTGTTGATTTATTTAGGAATGGACTGCACACTGCAATTCAGCTCTCAGCAGCCAATGTTGTACACTATGACAATAAACAAAAGCATACTATTTATCCCTTGATTCATCATCAATATCCCTTCAGATTTCAAACACAAAAGTGTAACAGTATAAATTTAAACCGTCCCCTCGCCCATACCCGGGCGCGAACCAGGGACCTTCTGCACACATCAACAACTGACTCCTACGAAGCGTCGTTACCCATCGCTCCACAAAAGCCGCGGGCCCTTGCAGAGCAAGGGGAACTACTACTTCAAGGTCTCAGAGCAAGTGACGTCACTGATTGAAACGCTATTTAGCGCCCACGCTAACTAAGCTAGCCGTTTCACATCCGTTACAAAAGCATCTCTCTCAACAGTGTAAGCACACTGATAAAGTCTCTTCAGCCATTGAATCCCAGTCAAGACTTTGCCTCAAAGCCATGCAGTCATAACTTATCACGGATTACATTTAAAAAGCACTGCATAACCACACACCTCAAGTGTAGCAATGTCTGTGACAAAAAAAAAGGCTGCAGTCATAAATACTTCAAAAAGGGGAAATATTACATAAAAACCTCAGTGTTAAAGACGTTTATTTCCCCCCCGTAGAACCTTATCTTGAATACTGTTTCAATGCATCATTTTACACAGGTTTGACTGTGTCTATATCCCAAATGACACCCTATTCCCTATGCGGTGCACTCATTGTGCTGTGGGGGAGATCTTCGTGGGCTATACTCGTCCTTGTCTCAGGGTAGTAAGTTGGTGGTTGAAGATATCTAGTAGTGTGGAGGCTGTGCTTTGGCAAAGTGGGTGGGGTTATAATCCTGCCTGGTAGGCCCTGTCCGGGGGTATCGTCGGATGTGGACGGGACCACTGTGTCTCCCAACCCTTCCTGTCTCAGCCTCCAGTATTTATGCTGCAATAGTTTGTGTCAGGGGGCTAGGGTCAGTACATTATATCTGGAGTATTTCTCCTGTCTTATCCTGTGTCCTGTCTGAATTTAAGTATGCTCCCTCTAATTCACTCTCTCTCCCTCCCCTTCCGGAGGACCTGAGCCCTGGGACCATGCCTCTGGACTACCTGACCTGATGACTCCTTGCTGTCTCAGTCCACCTGGTCATGCTGCTGTTCCAGTTTCAACATTTCTGCCTGCAGCTATGGAACCCTGACCTGTTCACCGGACGTGCTACCTTGTCCCGGACCTGCTGTTTTCGACTCTCTCTACTGAACAATCTGTCTAACTGAATGCTTGGCTATGAAAAGCCAACTGACATTTACTCATGAGGTGCTGACCTGTTGCACCCTCTACAACCACTGTGATTATTATTAATATTTGACCCTGCTGGTTATCTATGAAGGTTTGAACATCTTGGCCATGTACTGTTATAATCTCCACCCGGCACAGCCAGAAGAGAACTGGCCATCCCTCAGAGCCTGGTTCCTCTCTAGGTTTCTTCCTAGGTTCCTGCCTTTCTAGGGAGATGTTCCTAGCCACTGTGCTTCTACATCTACATTGCTTGCTGTTTGGGGGTTTAGGCATGGTTTCTGTATAAGCACTTTGAGACATTGGCTGATGTAAAAAGGGCTTTATAAATACATTTGATTGATTGATGTTAGCATTTTGTGGGTATGATATTTGTGCGACTAACTTCCTTATACACGATTCATTCAAGATTATCCTTATGGTAGCATCCACATTAATTTAGAAGTGTTTAGAAACATATTCAATACATTATTTACAATTCATTTCTACTGGGCACAAAATAACCTGAAACACAACCAAAATATACAGCAAATGCACAAGCTTGATGTAATCATTGCGTACTATGAATATGGGACCAAATACTTAACTTTTTACTACTGTAATACACATAAGTGAATTTGTCCCAATACTTTTGGTCCCCTAAAATACCTTTTTGTACTTAGTCCCCCCATTTTAAGGGAACAAAAGTATTGGGACAAATTCACTTATATGTGTATTAAACTAATAAAAAGTTAAGTATTTAAGTATTTGGATAATTGGAATTGAATTGTCAGTTTACTTAATGTATTGAAAAGAAATTGAAGCCAACCCTGCTAAGTGCCGCCACTCTCTCAACCTTGCAGCATTATCGTGGTGCCTAGACAGGCAGAGTCTCTAGTCCATTAGATCTCAGGGACCACTGGAACAGTGTATACAGAGATAAGCTCTGTAGACAAGGAAACACAGGAGAGGAAATCAATAAGATATATAGCTGATGGATGCACCTAATAACACTAAAGCAAACACAGATGATCATTAACTAGAAAAGCACATTTCCTGAAGAAAATGTGGTGTGCTTGCTAGCTTGTGAAGGATTGATTGGTAGGATAGCCTGAACATGTGAAAGTTGGTGTTTGTTTTGATATTTCAACCTGTGTGTCCTGATTGCAACCCAACTGAGATGGTTTGGGATGAGTTGGACCGCAGAGTGAAGGAAAAGGAGTCAACAAGTGCTTAGCATATGTGGGAACTCCTTCAAGACTGTTGGAAAAGTATTCCAGATGAAGCTGGTTGAGAGAATGCCAAGAGTGTGCAAAGCTGTCATCAAGGCAAAGGGTGGCTACTTTATAAAATATATTTTGATTTGTTTAAAACTTTTTAATTCCTACATGTGTTTTTTCATAGTTTTGTTGTCTTCGCTATTATTTTACAATGTAGAAAATAGTAAAAATAAAGAAAAACGCTTGAATGAGTAGGTGTCCAAACTTTTGACGGGTACTGTATATACACCACGACCTCACACTGTAAAAAATGCTGAGTTAAAAATAACCCAGCGCTCAGTAAATAGTGGACGGAACACACTTTTGGTTATTTTTTTACCAAGCCACTTGAGCCTTGTTCACACTGGCAAATATATATATTTTTTTGCATATCTGATTTGAATCTGTTCTTTTACTTGTAGTCTGAAAAGCCAAAATGCACATGGAATCAGATATGTTAAGCCACATTTCAAACCACCTTTGTGCAGTTGGTGGTTTGAAGTCAGATACATACCTGATTCCTGGCCATACAACTTGTTTCTGAATGGTCAAATCTGATGTATTTGCCTGCAAGTGGTTTTTAGACTGTTATTTGGAATATATTGTGTCTTGCTAGCTACAATACTGACAGTTTGACAAAAACATGTGGTAGCTAACAGGCTTTTTAATTGTTAACAAACAAATTAGTGAATGTGCTAGAAAACTAAACAGCTACCTAGCAAGCTAGTTGACTGCTGTGTCTAGCCAAAAATTACTTGGATCATCTTAAACCTCTGAGGCTTTAAAACTGTTCTTACACTAGGATTTTGAACATCCATAGAATTGTTGTCCCCTTAGCTTGCTACACAACAACTTCTGAGTGAGAGGAAACACGAGCACCACCACCCATCAGCCTACACCACCGTGCACACACCCGTCGTTGCTATGATAACTAGCGTAGCCATGTAAACAAATTACTGTTATCTGAACACACACAAATCTGATTTGGCCACTTCTAACTTTCTGTTTGGATAGTCAGTGTTCCTAAACGGATTTGAAAAACAAAACTTATTTGACAATTAAGGCCTGCAGTGTGAAGAAGGCTTTAGTTTGGCTTTTGAGCTATGATCCACAGGCTCAGAGCAGAAGACTGGAGGTGTGGCTTAGTAGGGGCGAGGCTTTCAGATAGTTATTTTTGGCCACCTGTGAGAATAGATGTCATTCCGTTTCATCTGTTCTGTTAGAGTTAACTTCTTGACGCTACCCATCCTTTAAGCGGGATAATTGTCATCAGCAACCGCTGAATAGCATAGCGCCTCAGTCAAATAATATTACTAAAAATATTCATATTCATGAAATCACAAGTGCAATATTGCGTAACACAGCTTAGCCTTTTGTTAATCCACCTGTCGTCTCAGATTTTGAAATTATGCTTTACAGCGAAAGGAATCCAAGCGTTTGTGTAAGTACACAAAATTAAATTACGTACACTTAGCATCAGGTAGCTCGGTCACGAAAATCAGAAAAGCAATCAAATTAATCGTTTACCTTTGATGATCTTCGGATGTTTTCACTCACGATCCCAGTTACACAACAAATGTTCCTTTTGTTCCATAAAGATTATTTTTATATCCAAAATACCTCCATTTCTTTGGCGCGTTATGTTGAGGAATCCACAGGAAAGAGCGGTCACGACAAACGGAGACGAATGTTACTAAATATATCTTAAAAGCAGGCAGGTCACCCATGATACAAGTCAGTATTCAACATTCATCCATGTCTGAGGATGTTGGGAGATAACATGGAAACCAGCCACTAGGGGCGACAGTAAGCGCTGTAACCTTCAAGTAGGTTTCAGTTTTGCTAGGGCTTTGTGGAAGGGGAGGATGGATGGGCATAAGCATTGACCTCTGGTTAGAAAGGTTGCATGTTCAAATCCAGTGATAAAAAGTTGTTTTTGATATTTTAGTTTGAAACCTATCCCAAACCTTAACACATACCTTAACCATTCAGAGTTAATGCATAACCTTAAGAATTTGGAGTTAATGCCTTAACCCTAACCTTAAAACGTTCTGAGTTCACGCCTAAACTTAACCTTAACTTCTTGGATATAGGGGGAGCTATTTAATTTTTGGATGAAAAACGTTCCCGTTTTAAACAAGATATTTTGTCACGAAAAGATGCTCGACTATGCATATAATTGACAGCTTTGGAAAGAAAACACTCTGACGTTTCCAAAACTGCAAAGATATTGTCTGTGAGTGCCACAGAACTGATGTTACAGGTGAAACCCAGATAAAGATCCAATCAGGAAGTGCCGCATTTTTTGAAACACCCTCTTGCCAATGACTCCTTATATGGCTGTGAAGCAGCTAGGAGTCAGCTTACGTTTTCCACGTTTTCCCCAATGTGTCTGCAGCATTGTGACGTATTTTTAGGCATTTCCATTGGAGAATGGCTGTAAGAGACCAAATAGGGCAAGTGGACGCATGGTGTCTCCCGGAGAAAACGTTGCGTAAAATACTGAGGTAGCCATTTTTCCAATAGTTTCTTATTAGAAACCAACTGCCTCCACGGATATATTATTGAATACATATGTTAAAAGCACTTTGAGGATGGATCCTAAACAACGTTTGCCGTGTTTCTGTCGATATTATGGAGCAAATTTTGAAAAAAGTTTGCCGTTATAGTTGAAGTATTTTCGGTCGATTTCTCAGCCAAGCAGGATGAACAAACGTGACGTTTTTCGCCTCCAAAAATATTATTTTTGGAATAAAGGAACATTTGCTATCTAACTGGGAGTCTCCTGAATGAAAGCATTTGAAGTTCTTCAGAGGTAAATTATTTAATTTGGTTGCTTTTCTTATTTTTCTGAAAATGTTGCCTGCTGCCAGCACAGCATTATGCCATGCTAAACTTACACAAATGCTTGTCTAGCGTTGGCTGTAACGCATATTTAGAAAATCTGAGATGACAGTGTTGTTAACAAAAGGCTAAGCTTGTGTTTCAATATATTTATTTCATTTTCGATTTTCATGAATAGGAAATGTTGCGTTATGGTAATGCGCTTGAGGCTATGATTACGCTCCCGGATACGGGATTGCTCGTCGCTAGAGGTTAAACACCTTGAGACATGAGAATCATCTAATTCTGTCACAAGCGCTTGTTACTAAAAATATGCAAGACGCAAAAACATTGAAGGATAATCTACATTTGCAATGTACAAACATAACATGATGAACAGGAATGGGTGGGTGGACAAAAAACCCTATCTTGAAAGCCATGCACCCAATAGGCCATGCCTCCTGAAAATAACCTATGGATTACGTTAAGAAATACTCAACATGAAAGTTAATAAAACTCCAACTGATGGTTCAATTAATGTTAATCTTTGGGTAATCCAAAGGCATGGCCTAATGGGGGCCAATCTTTCAGATAGTTATTTTTTTACCACCCGTGCGTGTAAATGCAATTCATGTTCATGATGTTAAGTTTGTACACTGACACTTATAATTTTCCTTCAATATTTTTTGCATGTTATGTATTTTAATATAACATGTATAACATTATCATTACAATTTTAAAACAAAGTGTTAACTACCCCAACATTAAGACATGCTTAGTCACTTAAGGATCTTGCACTTGTTATTTAAAGCTACAAAAGGTGTCAGTGCTCAACCTTAAAGGTCATGAACAGTCATTCTGAAAAGTAATTTCTCTCTCATAGCTAACTACCAGGAAGTTTGAAAAGACAGGCTAAGTGGGCATGGATCTTATCTTCCTAAGCTCGCCTTGGTTGACAACTCTTTGAAACGTCTATGTCAAGTCATTTGGATGCGGCGAGCCGTGTCGCAGTAAAATCATCTTAAGCTAATTTGGTGATACACAAAACAACTCAAACATTGATCTTGTATCAGTAACCACGTTTCCATCCACGGTTTTTATACTTGGAGTCACGCGATGACATGGTGTGTGGTCCTCCCACTACGACTCGGGTTGTGAAAGTGTACAGTGATCGTGATGCTCCTTTCCAATACATATTGACGATCTAATTCTGGTGACATGATGATTGACGCTTGACTGCTGTTTGACAAATACAACTATGCTCGCTCATATTCATAATAATCTCATCATGTAGACTAGCCTACCTGCACAGCCTACCAGCACTGTATCTGCGAGCTGTTGGCGAGAGCGAACGTGCCAAGACCAGAGTAGGCAACAGTTTTTGTGACCAAACTATCGTTAGAGTTGAAAATCCGACGGAAACACAATTCTCTTTTTATTCGGTACATGAAAACATAAGCAAAAAAAAAGACATTTTGTGTGCACTGATTTGTATCTGCAACAAGTCAGTTTGGTGGAAACATATCACTGGTGGGAAAATGCGCATATTTTCATTATGCAGATTATAGAATATTTGCATGAAACTCAATTTGATGGCAACCTAGCTAGTAACACCATTTTCTATACATACATCTACCATTTGGCATGTTTCTTGTGACGCAATTCACAGCAGCACTGATGGATGTGTTGAAATGACAACTGAGTTAGAATTTTGAACGACCCCCCCCATGTTCCATGCTGGCTGAAGACCAAACTAGCCAGTAACTAGCTAACACCAGACACAGCTGAAAGGGGAAACATATACTGTAAGTATCTTTGCCATAGATGAATAGTGTAAAGTTTTAATTACATTTGCTGACACCGTACAGTCAAATTTTGGCACCAGTAGAGTAGCTATCTAGTAATATAAACCACACCCCTTCTCCGATGTTGGTTTCCGATGTTGGTTTCTAGGTACTTATTTAAACTAGGTCAAAGAATATTATGTTACCATTGGTGTATTAAACGTCACCCTATCCCCTTAATAATCCCGCCTCCTGAATCCAAGGACCATTAACTTTACGACCAAACTTTATCAACGTACTGTAGAAAGCGACAGTCATTTTCCATATATTAGTCATTATACCTTCATCTGGTTTCATCCAATTTCATGAACAATATGATTTTGACTGTTCATGATAACATATTCACTTAGGATCTCACTTTGTGAAGTCGATAGGACAAAAACATTGATGAATGCAACAAGTACAGTGGGGCAAAAAAGTATTTAGTCAGCCACCAATTGTGCAAGTTCTCCCACTTAAAAAGATGAGAGAGGCCTGTATTTTTCATCATAGGTACACTTCAACAACTTCTCAAAAATGAGAAGAAAAAAAATCCTGAAAATCACATTGTAGGATTTTTTATGAATTTATTTGCAAATGATGGTGGAAAATAAGTATTTGGTCACCTACAAACAAGCAAGATTTCTGGCTTTCACAGACCTGTAACTTATTCTTTAAGAGGCTCCTCTGTCCTCCACGCGTTACCTGTATTAATGGCACCTGCTTGAACTTGTTATCAGTATAAAAGACACCTGTCCACAACCTCAAACAGTCACACTCCAAACTCCACTATGGCCAAGACCAAAGAGCTGTCAAAGGACACCAGAAACAAAATTGTAGACCTGCACCAGGCTGAGAAGACTGAATCTGCAATAGGTAAGCAGCTTGGTTTGAAGAAATCAACTGTGGGAGAAATTATTAGGAAATGGAAGACATACAAGACCACTGATAATCTCCCTCGATCTGGGGTTCCACGCAAGATCTCACCCCGTGGGGTCAAAATGATCACAAGAACGGTGAGCAAAAATCCCAGAACCACACGGGGGGACCTAGTGAATGACCTGCAGACAGCTGGGACCAAAGTAACAAAGCCTACCATCAGCAAGGGCATTGAAGATGAAACGTGGCTGGGTCTTTCAGCATGACAATGATCCCAAACACACCGCCCGGGCAACGAAAGAGTGGCTTCGTAAGAAGCATTTCAAGGTCCTGGAGTGGCCTAGCCAGTCTCCAGATCTCCAACCCCATAGAACATCTTTGGAGAGAATTGAAAGTCCGTGTTGCCCAGCAACAGCCCCAAAACATCACTGCTCTAGAGGAGATCTGCATGGAGGAATGGGCCAAAATAACAGCAACAGGGTGTGAAAACCTTGTGAAGACTTACAGAAAACGTTTGACCTCTGTCATTGCCAACAAAGGGTATATAACAAAGTATTGAGATAAACTTTTGTTATTGACCAAATACTTATTTTTCTACCATAATTTGCAAATACATTTATTAAAAATCCTACAATGTGAATTTCTTGATTTTTTCCCCTCATTTTGTCTGTCATAGTTGAAGTGTACCTATGATGAAAATTACAGGCCTCTCTCATCCTTTTAAGTGGGAGAACTTGCACAATTGGTGGCTGACTAAATACTTTTTTGCCCCACTGTATATAGTGCACTACTTTTGACCAGAAAGCTACGCACTAAATAGTGAATAGAATGCCATTTGGGACATAACCATTTTGCCTATGACTAATTCACAGAGGGCCCAGGGAGGGGACAGGGGAGGGGTTGCCGGGTGTGGGATGCAGGCGACTCGTCTGTCACACGGCTGGGACCCTCAACCTATCACCTATCCCATCCTACCTTGCTCTGACCAGCAACTGATGCAGGGCTGGCAGACCTGGTTTCCCATAAAGCCTTGTTACTTTGTAAGAACAACCCCGGAAATTCCCCTCCCCTTGCGGTCTATGTCTCTTTCCAGACATGTCAAAGCCATATAGGCCCCTCAAACTCAACTCTGGACCTCATGGGTGCAATTAATTGTCTGGTAGAACAGACACCCAGCAGGCTCCGGACCTCTTAGGGTAAGCGTTGACTACCCATGCTATAGGCTATGTGTTCATATGCTATTTCAGGGCTTGTTTCTGTGTACCTCTGTGTACATGGTTTGGTAGGAAAATGGAATGAAAATGTATGACATGGTTCCAGGCTTGTACCATGTGTTGTGCACCTGCTATCCCACAATAAAGATAAGTCACTAAAATAAAAATTCACTAAAATAGACTGGCAGCTGGAAACAGTTCAAAATATCTGGGCTGACCGGAATCGCACTGCACTCTCACTAATGGCAATTGAGAAATAGCATGGAAGCTTATCACAGTATGCTCTTACAAAATATGTTTTTATATTTCAAACAATTTGTTGTAGCCTACAACACAGTACACCTATAACTGTGACAATGACGAACAGTCATGATTGTCATGATTGTCATTTTCAATCAAGTTGGAAAACACACAATTATTACTATTATACTTATTAGCCCATTGTTAATATATTTTTTTCTATTCATGTTGGTTTATGTAAAAGGTCCACATGATATACAAATACGCAGATTTGTCATATCAATATCATATCATATCACAAATCGAGTCCTTTGTTTATGCTCTTCTCATCAAGCATGAGTAAGCAGAAAGACTCTAGCATGGGCGCGAGGCCACCTCCCGGCTGGCACAATCACACGAACGAAGAAACACAACTCATTCATAGGTAGAGAGGAAGAAGAAGAGACATTACTCACAAAAGCGTATCCAGTGGTCACACATACCGAACAAGTTACAGAAATACGGTGAAGTGAAGGAAAAAGGCATCAGATTTAGGGCGTTTCGCTCTCTCTCTAGCCACAGCTTCGTTTGATTTGGTGGCGGTGCTTGCCCTCTCTTCCTCGCGTAGCCTATGATTCGATTTCAGGAGGGACGCGCAGCAGTGAGCAATGCCAACGTTGCGCCCCTCTGCCCTACTCACAGACATGCAGTGGAAAAGAAGCTGTCCCGGCTTGCACTATCAGCACACGGGTGTTGCCAACAAAAAAAAACGTGATTTTTTAAAATGCAGTTTGTCACTAAAGTTATGTAGCCTTACACGACCGTTTGTTACACCCAAACTCTGGCAAGTAGGTAGGCCTACGTTAAAGTACAGTGATATTGGCAGATGGCATATAAGGCTATACTTCACCGTTGACAGTGACAGGTGAATTGAGATGGCTCTTTAACAAATTGAATTTGAAATGTTATCCCTTATTGCATTGCGAGCAGACTGTACCGTCTACCATCCTACATAGTATATTCTCATATCTGCCCCCTAGTGTCAGACATGCTTTACAACAGTATCAGATGAGGAAGTTACAGTATTGGTTATCAGATACAGTGCCTTGCAAAAGTATTCATTACCCTAGGCGTATTTCCTATTTTGTTGCATTACAACCTGTAATTTAAAGGGATTTTTATTTGGATTTCATGTAATGGACATACACAAAAAGTCAAAATTAGTGAAGTGAAATGAAAAATATAACTGAAAACCCCCCGGAAAAGTGGTGTATGCATTTGTATGCACACCCTTTGCTATGAAGCACCTAAATAAGATCTGGTGCAACCAATTACCTTCAGAAGACACACAATTAGTTAAATAAAGTCCACCTGTGTGCAATCAAAGTGTCACATGATCTGTCACATGATCTCAGTATATATATATACTGTATATATAGCATTCCTCATATATATATATATATATATATATATATATATATATATATATATATACACACACACCTGTTCTGAAAGGCCCCAGAGTCTGCAACACCACTAAGCAAGGGGCACCACCAAGCAAGAGGCACCATGAAGACCAAGGAGCTCTCCAAACTGGTCAGGGACAAAGTTGTGGAGAAGTACAGATCAGGGTTGGGTAAAAAAAACATCAGAAACTTTGAACATCCCACGTAGCACCATTAAATCCATTATTAAAAAAAGTAAAAAATATTGCACCACAGTAAACCTGCCAAAAGTGGGCGTCCCACCAAACCTCACGGACCAGGCAAGGAGGGCATTAATCAGAGAGGCAACAAAAAGACCAAGATAACCCTGAAGGAGCTGCAAAGCTCCACAGCGGAGATTGGAGTATCTGTCCATAGGAGCACTTTAACCCGTACACTCCACAGAGCTGGGCTTTACAGAAAAGGACCACTTTAAGCCGTACACTCCACAGAGATGGGCTTTACAGAAGAGTGGCCAGAAAAAAGCCATTGCTTAAAGTGTTTGCCAAAAGGCATGTGGGAGACTCCCGAAACATATGGAAGAAGGTACTCTAGTCAGATGAGACTAAAATTGAGCTTTTTGGCCATCAAGATAAACACTGTGTCTTTCGCAAACCCAACTCCTCTCATCACCCGAGAACCCCATCCCCACAGTGAAGCATGGTGGTGGCAGAATCATGCTGTGGGGATGTTTTTCATCGGCAGGGACTGGAAAACTGGTCAGAATTGAAGGATGGCGCTAAATACAGGGAAATTCTTGAGGGAAACCTGTTTCATTCTTCCAGAGATTTGAGACTGGCATGGAGGTTCACCTTCCAGCAGGACAATGGTTCTAAGCATACTGCTAAAGCAAGACTCAAGTGGTTTATGGGGAAACATTTAAATGTCTTGGAATGGCCTAGTCAAAGTCCAGCCTTCAACCCAATTGAGAATCTGTGGGAACCCATCCGACTTGAAGGAGCTGGAGCAGTTATGCCTTGAAAAATGGGTAAAAATCCCAGGGCTAGATGTGCCAAGCTAATCGAGACATACCCCAATCGACTTGCAGCTCTAATTGCTGCAAAAGGTATTGTCTTTGGGGGGGGGGGGTATAGTTATGCATGCTCAAATGTTCAGTTTTTTTTGTCTCATTTCTTGTTATGCATCCTCAAAGTGGTAGGCATGTTGTGTAAATCAAATGATACAACCCCCCCCCCCCCCCCCAAATCAATTTTAATTCCAGGCTGTAAGGCAACAACATAGGAAAAATGCCAAGGGGGGTTGAATACTTCGCAAGCCACTGTATAATGTAGCCTGACGACTCACACTAAGTGGTGGAAAAAGTACCTAATTGTCATACTTGAGTAAAAGTAAAGATACCTTAATAAAAATGACTCAAGTAAATTTAAAGTCACCCAGTAAAATACTACATGAGTAAAAGTCTAAAAGTCTTTGGTATTAAATATACTTAAGTATTAAATGTAATTGCTAAAATATATTTAAATATCAAAAGTAAAAGTATAAATTATTTCACATTCCTTGTATTAAGCAAACCAGAAGGCACGACTAATTATTTTAATTGTTTTTACGGCTTGCCAGGGGCAAACTCCAACACTTTACAAATGAAGCATTTGTGTTTAGTGAGTCCACCGGATCAGAGGCAGTAGGGATGACCAGGGATGTTCTCTTGAAAGTGTGAACTGGCCATTTTCCTGTCCTGCTAAGCATTCAAAGTGTAACGAGTACTTTTGGGTGTCAGGGAAAATGTATGGAGTAAAAAGCACATCATTTTCATCAGGAATGTAGTGGAGTAAAAGCTAAATAAATAGTAACGTACATACTGAAAAAACTACTTAAGTACTGTAGTACTTTAAAGTATTTTTACTTAAGTACTTTACATCACTGCTCACACTAAATTCTTCTGCTGCTCTGTCGTTCACTACATCATTTGTGGTGATGAGGGGCACAAGGGGCATTGTACAAAACAAAGCCATCAGCTATTGGATCGTCTCTAACCAAATCAGGGCATCAAAGCCAATGACACAATTTCAAACTGCCGCTTTGACCACATGTGTTCTGGAACTGGCCCAACCCATCGGTTTCTGGAACAATCAGACAGCCCCAAATGTGTTGTGAAGGGTCGGGGAGGTACTCAGATCCCATACTCATTGTGGAGAACAAATAAAGTCTGTGGGCGTGGCGTAGCGTTTGGCCGGAGCAAGGAGTGGTAGCCAGGAATGATATACAGGTAGCCAGGCAAGATATACAGTACCAGTCAAAAGTTTGGACACACCTACTCATTTAAGGGTTTTTCTTTATTTTTTTACTATTTTCTACATTGTAGGATAATAGTGAACACATCAAAACTAAAAAATTACACATGGAATCAGGTAGTGATCAAAAATGTGTTAAACAAATACATTTTAGATTCTTCAAAGTAGTCACCCTTTGCCTTGATGACAGCTCTGCACATATTTGGCATTCTCTCAACCAGCTTTATGTCACCTGGAATGCATTTGAATTAACAGTTGTGCCTTGTTAAAAGTTAATTTGTGGACTTTCTTTCCTTCTTAATGCGTTTGAGACAATCAGTTGTGTTGTTGTGACAAGGTAGGGTTGGTATTCAGAAGATAGCCCTATTTGATTAAAAAAAACAAGTCCATATTATGGCAAGAACAGCACAAATAAGCAAAGAGAAACGACAGTTCATCATTACTTTAAGACATGAAGGTCAGTCAATCAGGAAAATTTTAAGAACTTCTTGAAGTGCAGTCACGGAAGCCACCGTAGCGCTATAATGAAACTGGCTCTCATGAGGACGACCACAGGAAAGGAAGACCCAGAGTTACCGCTGCTGCAGAGGATAAATTCATTAGAGTTAACAGCCACAGATTGAGACACATCTCAACATCAACTGTTCACAGGAGACTGCGTGAATCAGGCTTTCATGGTTGAATTGCTGCAAGGAAACCACTATTCAAGGACACCAATAAGAAGAAGAGACTTGCCTGGGCCAAGAAACACAAGCAATGAACATTAGACTGGTGGAAATCTGTCCTTTTGGTTTGATTGAGTCCAAATTTGAGATTTTTGGTTCCAACCGCCATGTCTTTGTGAGATGCAGAGTAGGTGAACAAGTGATCTCCACATGTGTGGTTCCCACCGTGAAGCATGGAGGAGGAGGTCTGATGGTGTGGGGATGCTTTGCTGGTGACACTGTCTGTAATTTATTTAGAATTCAAGGCACACTTAACCAGCATGGCTACCGCAGCATTCTGTAGCGATACGCCATCCCATCTGGTTTGCGCTTAGTGGGACTATCATTTGTTTTTCAACAGTACAATGACCCAACACACCTCCAGACTGTGTAAGGGCTATTTGACCAAGAAGGAGAGTGATGGAGTGCTGCATCAGATGACCTGGTCTTCACAATCACCTGACCTCAACCCAATTGAGATGGTTTGGGATGAGTTGGACCGTAAAGTGAAGGAAAAGCAGCCAACAAGTGCTCAACATATGTGGGAACTCCTTTATAGACTGCTGAAAAAGCATTCCTCATGAAGCTGGTTGAGAGAATACCAAGAGTGTGCAAAGCTGTCATCAAGGCAAAGGCCGGCTACTTTGAAGAATCTAAAATATCCAATATATTTGGATTTTTTTTCTTTTTTGGTTACTACATGATTCCATATGTGTTATTTCATATTCTACAATGTAGAAATTAGTAAAGATAAAGAAAAACCCTTTAACGAGTAGGTGTGTCCAAACCTTTGACTGGTACTGTAATCATCAACATTCACAGAATAAACACCAATGCAAACTTGTCAAAGCGTTTATTCTGTTTTCAAAATACGCATTTTTGAAATCTGTATTAATTCAAAAGAATTTAGAGCCAAGAAATCTCTATAGGATTTTTTTGACCAAGTAACTAACAAATGATTTTGGATTATTGAGGGAACTTTACTGTAACATATTTGACTTTCCAAAGCTTTGACCCTCACATTCAAATATCTGAGCGAGCAGATGGCCAATCCACAGTAACCGACAGCAACACCGTGAAGCCGAGAGATGTGTCTTTGAACGTCATAACAGACGCTCCCTACATTAGGCCTTCCATGTATCAATATCACAAGGAGTTTTGAATGAGCTTCACTGATGCACTCTCAATGTGGCCTTCATACCTCCTGTTGCCTTCCTCTAGCTCTGATAGAGGTAGTTGTACTGCAAGGCAGTAGGAGATGAGGCAATGTGCCATTCTCAGTGTCCTTAATCACACCATTCTGGTCAAAAGTAGTGTGCTACGTAGGGAAAAGGCTGCCAGGGACACAACCATAGAGATGTTGGAATTCACAGCATGTTCCCCATAAACAGAGTCAGTGGACTGCCAAAATCGCTATGCTACACCAAGCCCCTAGGGGCAGTGTTGACCAGCCTTGACCTCAAATACCAACTCTTACACAGATTTACACAGACTCACATAACATTGACTCTAAAAGTATATTTTGAAGCTTTACAGGCCTAACTCCATGTTCATGCAGCAGATCTGATTAAAAGTTTATTTTTCTAAACCCTTTTTGCAACAAAATATCATAGTTATCAGGAGTCCAAACAAACAGAGAATGTCATGTTAGAACATCAACAGTGCCCACATGCACGGCACACTGGCACATGCACCGCCTAAAGTGACGTAGCAGTACACAAATGTCTGTGTTACTTTTAGAACTACCTGCTGAAAATATACAAAATCTATGTAACATCTACAGTGCCTTCGGAAAGTACTCAGACCCCTTGACTTTTCCCACATTGTTACATTACAGCCTAATTCTAAAATGGAATTTTAAAAAATAGCCGATAATGACAAAGCAAAACAGGTTTCTAGAAATTATAGCAAATTTATTACAAATAAAAAACAAATACATTATTTATTTGGGTATTAAGACCCTTTGCTATGAGACTCAAAATTGAGCCAGGTGCATCCTGATGTTTCTACAACTTCAACTCAGTAAAAGGCACATGACAGCCCACTTGGAGTCTGCCAAAAGGCACCTAAAGGACTCAGACCATGAGAATCAAGATTCTCTGGTCTGATGAAATCAAGATTGAACGCTTTGCCCTGAATGCCAAGTGTCACGTCTGGAGGAAACCTGGCACCATGCCTTCGGTGAAGCATGGTGGTGGCAGAATCATGCTGTTGGGATATTTTTCAGCGGCAGGGATTGGTAGACTAGTCAGGATCGAGAGAAAGATGAACAGAGCAAAGTACAGAGGGATCCTTGATGAAAACCTGCTCCAGAGCGCTCAGGACCTCAGACTGGAGTAAAAGTTTACCTTCCAATAGGACAACGACCCTAAGCACACAGCCAAGACAACACAGGAATGGCTTCGGGACAAGTTTCTGAATGTCCTTGAGTGGCCCAGCCAGAGACCGGACTTGAACCTGTTTGAACATCTCTGGAGAGACCTGAAAATAGCTGTGCAGCAACGCTCCCCATCCAACCTGACAGAGCTTGAGAAGATCTGCTGAGAAGAATGGGAGATCTCCCCAAATACAGGTGTGCCATGCTTGTAGCGTCATACCCAAGAAGACTCAAGGCTGTAATCTCTGTAAGGTGCTTCAACAAAGTGCTGAGTAAAGGGTCTGAATACTTATGTAAATGTGATATTTCTAAAAACCTGTTTTTGCTTTGTCATTATGGGGTATTGTGTGTAGATTGATTGAATCCATGTTAGAATGAGGCTGTAACGTAACAAAATGTGGAAAAAGCCAAAGGGTCTGAAGACTTTCCAAATGCACCGTATTTAAAGCTTATGGACAGAGTGCAAATTACGGGGGGGGGCAGAGGGGACTCAACCCCCCCAGAATGAGAGATGAGGCCCCCAAAATGCAACAGAAATCTAACTTGGTGAAATCTAACTAAATAATGCTAATTTAACCATTCTCCTATTTGTTTAAAATGCCATTTGTACTGCTACAGTGGAAAATACTACAATTAACTAAAAGCTTATTCCAAATTAAACTAACCCTTTTAGGTGTCCTGTCTTTTCTTTCTACAAAAAAAAAATATTTTTTTACAGCAAGACACCAACTAATTCAGGCTACAAAAGTGTAGACCTAACGGCAATCGTCGTATGTAATTGTACTTTTTGATGTTTTGTAACAGATGTCTCTTTCATTAAATGGCGGGAGGGCAGTGCACTGTATGGATGCTGGAATTGTTTCGGAGTGGACCAACATGTGCAGGTATTGAATTTAATTTATTTTGCGCAACAGACACATATACAGCAAATGTGGACCCAGAGTATATCACTTGAAAGTATTCATCAAAACGCTCGTTTCCAAAGTGGTCCTCGATGGTAAAAACAATAACACAAGACATAAATACATTCATTTATATTGACGTCCTAAAAAGTGGCACTATTCACTGCACTTCACCCTAACCTTAAATCAACCATATTAATTTCACATTAAAACAATCTATTATTATTATTATTATTATTATTGCACAACATACCGATCCTTCAAATAAATACACCGGACCAGCAGTAGGGGGCACAAGGGTCAGTGGAGTGGTTTCCCTTACTTAGACAACCTTGTCCCAATGAAAAACTTTGCCTGCTTTTTAAAGCTATTTTTGCTTTTTATTTGCTCGATCTCCAAGGGAAGGCTATTCCATAGACGAATGCCTGTATGGAAAAACGTGCTCCTCGCAGTACTGTTTACTCTTGGGATTTTACAAGACAGCTCTGTTATTGTGACTGTGTTGGTTATAGACCATATCAATGCGTTTTTTCATGTAACCTGGGGCACGATCATTTAAGATGTCAAACACGTGATTAAGTTTAAGTTGGTCCACTCTGGACTCCAAAGGCAACAAGCCCACCTCCCGGAACTCCTGTACCCCTATGTGAGTCCTTGGGGGGACATTCAGCATATACCTGATAACATTATTTTGCATGACCTGCAATCTCTTTTTCAGCTTTTTTGATAGCCCGCTATACCAAGCAGAGCAGGCATAATCAAAATGACACTGAATCAAGGTTCAGACAAGCAGTTTCAAGAAGGTAGCTTCCTTCTTGAAGTGATTTGTTTGACAATCAGATGAAAACATCATGACGGATTGTGTTCATGCCACATTAAAAGGTAATGCACTTTTTACCGTTAAATGACTTGTCTTTACTATTAGGCCCATAAAGAATGCGTACCCACATAGGAAGTCCCGTGAAAAAACTAAGACTCACGAATGTCAAGGTGTAATTCGCATTCCGCTTATAAACATTGTCCGGTTATGTAATGTGACAAAGTAGCTCTCTGATGCAAGAACAGGCAGTCACCATTTTAGTACAGCAAAGGGCTATTGACTAATTCAAGGCCACAGGAATCCCATGGTAGTTCAATATAAAATCAGGAAGCAGACGCTCTCATTGAAACAGGGTAGGAGAAAAATATGTGTCCCAAATGGCACCCTATTCCCTATATAGTGCCCTACTTTTAACCAGGGCCCTGGATACACGGTGGCAGATTTCCCTAGCTTTAGATCTGCATGCAGAAGTGGCTTTAATTGAAGGTCACCTCACAGTGAAGGAATAGCTGATTTTACGCCTCTCATTACTGCAAAGTAGGAAAGCTATTTTTTTCTGTCAGATGTAGAGGAAGGAGATGAAGGAATGAGGAGAGGTGATGAGCAGCCTTCTATCTACCAACCAGATTAAACAGAAGAACAAGGCTGTGGTTCAAATGGCACCCTATTCCCAACATAGTGCACCACTGATTTGGGCTCTGGGAGGCAGCCAGGATAAGTGAAGACAGATGTAGGATGTAAGTGGTGTAAGATTTGACTGGAGGCGGACCAGTGTAGAAGGAGACTGGGGGTTTAAGGCGGTTTAAATCCTCACATTACCAGATTGGTATGGATTTTTCCCTGCAGATTTAAGAGAAGAATCACCACAGCTTTATTAAACCAATCCCAAGGAGCTGATGCCATGACCAACATTCCTATCCCAGGCGAGACCTGTGTCCCAAATGGCACCCTATTTGCTATATCGCACAAACAATTTTACCAGCACTCCATTGGCCCTGGTGAAAAGCAATTGCTCTACATAAGGAAACAGACTGGGGTTTGGGACGCAGGGAACTGTACCTGATATTACTGAGGGAAAAGTGAAGTGGGAGAGAGCATCAATTAAACACTACATTTTTTAACAGAATAGATCAAAAGATCCACTCTTATTTTGAATTCCTTTCTTCTGTTTTGAGGGTCAAAATGAGCATACATAGTCATACGGATTGCAGTGTGGCAGGTGGGTTTGACGACAGATTAGCATCTGCGTCTTGTGGTCAGAAAGGGACTTTTTTCTGTGTGCTTTGAACCAAAATGCCCCTTCTGGTACTGCGCAACTTCTTTCTCCTCTTTCCATCCCTTCACAGACGACATGCAACATTCACCACCGTGCCAAACTTTTCCCACTCGCCCTGTCCGCGTCCCAAATGGCGCCCTATTCCCTTCAGAGGGCCTTCTTTTTGACCCTGCCCTGGTCAAAAGTAGTGCACCATAAAAGGGAATAGGGCGCCATGTGGCACACATCCTCTGTATGCCTCCCGGCAGGTAACCTGTGAAATGTCGATGCTTTGTGCTCCACCTGTCCGTGAGTCGGTGGGTTTTGTGTTCGTAAGTGTGTTTGTGTGTTTCAGAGGGTATTTTTTTGATTGCACATCTGTTTCTCTTGCTTCTTTTAGGATGGCTTCTCTCTGGAACACTCTCAGAGGAGAAAGAGGGTGGGAAGAAGAATGCATATTCCATCATGTCCGTACGATGACGAGGTATTTTGTGTGAGCCAATGTTTTTATTAAATTTTTTTGTGAGTCATCCGTTGATGGATGCACAAATTGTCCGTCTTTTTATGCAACTTGTGTGATTTGATGGAGAGAAAGAAAAGAAAAATGTATGAATGCACATACTATTTCCTCCTTTTTCATGAGTCTCTGTGTGGCCGAGCCTTAGTCTGCAGGTGTGGGTTATTATCATCATGGCACAGTCAAAACTTGACTGACTGCTCAGTGGTGTTGTATGAACTGATATTTACTGCAAAAAGCATATTTGGGTGCTTTCCCCCTTCTATAACCTTCCAAAAATAACATTACTGTCTTCTCGCAGCACTCAGGATGAGTGAGATAGATAGATAGATAGATAGATAGATAGATAGATAGATATAGAGAGTGAGCAATAAATACTATTTTGTCCCGACATGAGCCTCTGTGTGCTTCTGTCTAAAAGACTGAGTGACTGAGAAAGACTGTCCTACTACCTAATCCTGTAATTCAACAGAATGACATTGAGAGCAAAGCCAACCTGAGCCCA